>NC_080377.1:14794708-15394708 GCF_014773155.1 Arachis stenosperma
TACCTGAAAAGAGGTGTGGGTAGTCCTTCCGCATATCTGATTTGAATTCTCAAGCGTGTTCTCCAATTCTAGCTCCACTCTCAGCATCTTCTGCTAACGAAACTCCTCATCTATGTAGCTGCTTAGCACTGGTATCATATTATCAATTATAACCGAAGTTACTTGACGTTAGATCCTCTCTCAGTTGTACTAGTTTAGGTTCTAATACATGGTTGGCATTAGAAGTGTACTCCTGAAACTGTGAAACGTGAAATACATCATTGGTATCGACTATTAAATTTGGAAATTAGTACTAAGATGTTTGATGCTCCAGTTTCAGATCAACACAAAGGCTTTAAGTGCACCGTGAAACCTCACCTTCTTTCTGATGCATAGTCTCGTCAATACCTCTAATAAACGGTTTGCTTTGATAGACAGAAATGGACTTGGTTAATTGATCCACGATTACCTAATAGCATTACTTCCTTCCCTAGTCCTCGATAACTACTTTCATAATCAGTCCCTTTTTACTTTCATTGTGAAACCTTCCATGGTTGCCACATCTCGGATGACTCTTGGTACTCGCTTCTCATCTTTTAATATGTCAAATATTCAATCACACGCGTTGCCACGTTATCCATTGTTTCGGGCCACTCAACCCTATCTTATCAAAATTGTGATACATCTTAGTAATCCTCGGTTGGATTGAAATCTGTTCTTGATGGCTTCAGACAATGGTTTACGTCTCCACTTTCTACATTAGGCATACAAATCTCTTCTTGTACTTTCGAATATGTTTCTTCATTTCTCCTATTTTCGTCCTTTATTTTCCTCAATCTCTTCTTGATTCTCTTTTGTTTACTAGACTTCGACATCTTTGGTAGCTTTCTATCGTCTTGTTACGCTTCCAGTATCTCATCTTTACCACGTTTTAAAATTACAATGGATTTAGTCTGACACCTCCAACCACACTCTGAATATCCAACTTAGAGCTTTAACTCATCCAAAAATCCTCCTCTAGGATTAACGTCCAAGTATTCCTTAGGTTCGGGGCATCCACTCATACCTCACGATGTTGCATCAGCATACATTCTAAGTCAGTCAACAACTCATCATAGTAACTCCGAATAGCCTTTTAGGTTTGGGTATTCTAAATACTGGCACTGAAGTTAATCTTTTCTCTCATGGTTCGAAAACTTTCATCGTATTTAGGTGTCCACAAACACGGTGCATCACATCAAGTTAACTTAATTGTATGTAATATGTTGAACAAGAATTAAGGCTTCAGAATTCTCCTTGTTATCACATTCTTACACGCTTCATATTTCGCGTTTAGAAATCTTGATTTCAGAGACTATTGTCTTGATGGGTATATCTAGGAATCGTACGATAGTTTAACTAAGCTCGAATTGATTTCCAAGGAATTATTAAGCTCAAAGACGAATGAACAACACATACGGTGTTACAAGAAATTAGAGGAAATTTTTGTATACGGTCAGATAGAGTTGTATGGAAATGATGAAATGCACAAGAAGAACTAAGGTGCATCTCAAGAAAAGAGTGCAAATCAAGAACCCTTGTTAGAAAGAACAAAGCATATAGAGTCATGGAAATCTTAGCTGATTTTGAAGAATACGGTTTTCGAATAAGAGCAACTTCCCAGGATTCAAGGATTACGTAATTATACTAGGACAAGTTCAGGCTTATTCCGAAAGAGACAAGCTTTATGCGGGTAAGGAATAGGATTAGAAGAACGATGACTTTGGTTTTTCAAGAAGAAATTCAAGATAGATTTTTCAATGTAAGCTATAAAAGAAAGGTTAGATCAAGTCACGGAGATTAGTTGGCGCACCCTCTCTTTCGCGTAGAGCTTCCTGTTGTTGTCTTTCCTCTTCACTTGACATAACCAGTACCTCACATAGGAAAACACTTGGTCGAATGGGTTTTTTTCTACTACTTCCTTCAACTGCCTCCTAAATTTTGTCGATTATCATGGTGTCTTCTATCATGGTGCAATCAAAGTGAATCCGGCTTCCAGCACTAAGTCTATCACAAACTCACTTTCTCTCAGAGATAGATATTCTGGTATACCTTCAAGAATTACCCCAAGACTTTCTCATGATAGGGATTTGGCCTCATCTTCACTCGCATCTTAAACAATTTGTAGCTAACGGTTGAATCCGCTCTATTCCTCTTCGTCACAGTTTACCATCATTAGATTTTAAACAATAACTCCGCATAGCTCTCAACACTTTCGATTCCTTAGAAATAATCCAATCTGCTTCCGCTGCATCACTCTGATTCTCCTTCAAGAACTCCGCCACTCTTTTAAGTTTAACTAAATATCGCTCCGTCTCTATAACTGAAAGTCATCGGTTTCGATCATTCGTTACAATAGAATGCTATATACTAATATCATGTAAGGCAGTTAAAAAAATTCAGCGACTAGTTTACTATTACCTCGGGTCTGAGAATCAAAATTGACTGTATCATAGCTCCTCCTATATGAACAATCCCGAGATATGTGCCTTGGCTTCCCGCACTGGTAACATATGCCTAGTCCGGCCTTGTATGGTCTGTTTGGATGATACTTTTTGCATCTCAGACACTTTAAGTCTTCCGGTTGAGTACTAGTCTGCTCTTTTGAATCCTGTCCCCAACGGTTATCATTCCTTCGGTCATTGTTCTGGCGCTGAGAATGTGAAGTGACATAACGACCCCTTTTAAAACTTTGGCTCCTAGGTGTAATTTTCTTTCCCTTTTTCTTTATGAAAGATTCTCGGCGGTCACTCCTTGCCACCACAGTCCTTCTTGAGCTTTCTCCCGTTACTTGACCCGTGTTAATTTGCTCCGGATAACCCATTGGTACCACTGTACTCGGAACATTATTTCCACCTTCATTTTCATCACCACCGTCGTTGCCAACTCTTGCTTGTTGTTCCATCCTACCCATTGCTTGGTTGGTCACAGCAGCAATAGCACCAATGGCAGCAGTAGCACTCGTCATTGCCATCACGAAATCGGTCAAACTACCTACCGGTATGGTTACCTTGTTACCTCTCTGTCTCTGACCTCAATTATGCCCATCACCACACCCATGAGACGTCATTTGGCTCCTGTTCACACCAAACAAGTGATATCAAAGTGATTAGTCTCAATATCGCAATTCTAGTGCTTCAAAGTCTCAAATGCATTCTCATGAATATTCATGCCATATATATCAGTTAGATATCCTAATTAGCATCTACAGACACCCAGAATATGTCCAGAAGCATAGTCAGCCCATTCTCCAGACTCTACGGGAACGAATTGCTCTGATACCATAATGTAACACCCTACCATAAAAAACTTTACGCTTAAGTCGTAAAATAGAGGTGGTGTGGTGTTACGACCTCTAAAATAATATATATATATATATATGTATAATACTTGAAAGAATATAATATACGAGGAGCCTTGAAGGATAGGTAAAACAAAATCGCAAAATTAAAAGTGCAACGCTCAAGAATAAGGAAGAGTAGAGGGTTAAGAGTACAAAATATAAGCTCCGAACTAAGCTTGCGAAACTAAGGCTAGCTAGAGAATAGTTATATATATACATATAAGGAACCATAACCCAAAATACATAAAAGTAACCCTAATTCTCCATAAACCTCTATGAAGTGCAACAGTAAAGTATATATACATAGGGAGAGTCTATACATAAAGATATAACAAAATAGAACAAAATATCAATCCCAAAAGCTCACTTTGCTGCAGAGAACTTCAGACGTCTAGCGAGGTGCCTCTCGACATGCATCTGAAAAATACAAATATTCGTATGGAATGAGAACCGGGAGTTCTCAACATGGTGAAGGTGCCGCCTACATAAGATATAAGGTCCCAGGAATGTCAAAGGCAATCCTAGAATTCTAACACTCAGATAATAACACTTAAAGAACTAAAACAGAAAAGATAAATCAGGGTGGTTCTTTAAGGCTTCCTAAACTTAACCAAAACTTTTACCTAACCCTCCATCATCCACTTTCCTTCAAAACTCCATCTCTGGTGGAATTACACAGACAAGCAAGCAGACAATGGCAAACACAATTATGATACAAGTAATGCAGATAGCACGTATGACAATTAAGCATATTAAAATCACATAGGCACTCCCAATTAGAGCACGAGCAAACAATTTAAACATATGCATATGATGCATGCCTGTCCTATGGTTGACGAGTCTCATCTGTCGGTTATCAAGCCAACCCGACAAGCCCGGCTGCTAAACCCTTAACTGGCCCTCGACGCGCATCCCCAAGAGTCTATGCATATCTTTTTCTCATCCATATATATAAATTTTGCTCATTGGGGATATCCTTCCCGGAAATTTATACGTACCCGATCACCTTTACGTCGTAGGGCCAACAAAGTATCGAGTCTCAATCTAGAGCACGTAGTGGCAAGCCACTGCTTTTTACACAGAGAGACTCATATCTCAGATAATGTAAGTGCATAAGCCTCATTTCATTCATATTCATTCATAATTATTTCATAACCATTCATTATAGCCATAACATCACTTATACATCATATATTTGCACTTTTATACATAATTCATTATAACCCGGAGCAAGTGAGGACGAACCACACCCTTGTATTTACCCGGAGAGCCTCTATACTAACCAACCTGGAGCAAGTGGTGACAAAACCACCACCCTTGCGTCTACCCAGGAGGTACGTTCTCATATGCTCAGGAGGAACAAAGGAAGGGATCTTAACCTCCCACCATCTCGTTAGGGGCGATTTTACAATACCAGGAGGAACAAGGAAAGGGATCCTCACCTTCCACCATCTCATGGGGTTGCACTTTTAAGAAAAAGTGCTCAGATATAACATTTATTCCTTTCTTTAATCAGTTTCATAAGTTAAGTAGTATATATATATATATATATATATATATATATATATATATATATATATATATATATATATATATATATGTATGTATGTATGTATGTATGTATGTATGTATGTATGTATATGCACCCTATCTCCTCAAACCTAATTCATCACTTCTCAAGCTTCATTCATCTCCAAGTTATCACTCCTTCCTAACTTCTTCTCATCAATCAATACACAACTAAGGTTTAGGGGATAAAAGAGCAAAAATAGAGGTTTAGAGATTCGAAATTAGGTTTTAAAAATATAAAATCTACTTTGCTGAAAACAGGGATCACACGTATGCGTGGGTGAGTTTTTCCATGCTCATGTACGCAAGCACCCTGCTCGCATACGCGAGATGCCCAACCCGAAAGGGTTAGTCACGTCGCGTGTAGTGGTCGCGTATGCAAGATATGTAGAGTGGTAAAAATGCTGGATACTACAGAATTTCAGCTTTGCACTTTGAACTTCCGACGCACATAACTTTTTCGTTTTAAAATATATTTCATCTGTCTTTAAATGACGTAAAGTTCACGGACCCAATTTTCATATGAAACAAGTTTGAAATTGGGGGACCGGAAGCCAAGTTATGGTTCACCGAAGTTCGGCCAAAAAACCAGTTTTTCACAAAAATCTTCCAAACCTCTATTTTCACAAAATATAATTCACTAACAATATCCACTCAATAATACCCTACACCAGAACATACCAAAATCACATCAACACAGCCCCACATCTTACCACTGCTAACCATACCTCAATTTCTAAATAATCACATACAAATCCATCAAGCTCAACATCAATAATCAACAAAATCTCATATTCAAACATTATTATATTACTATCATTCATTCAATTCTTCATCTTATCAACTATCCACCGCATTCATATCATTAGCCAACACCCTATTATCCACAACCAATACTCAACACACATTGTATTAACCAAAGTCACTAAACATGCATCAAACATACAATTCAACTTATCCTATGTCGTCTAGCTTAAGTTTTCACGACACCATACATATTATATATGAGAAACCAAAATTATACGTTGGCCGATTTTCTCGTATAACCCCAAGCAACACAATTAAGCAAGCTCACAAGCCTCCAACACCCAAAATCCAGCAACCAATACCAATTTCAAGCCTCCAATTTCCATAAATATGCTCCAATTCTTATACATATATCACCTAATTCACATTATCATATTTATATACCAAATTTCAATACCCAAACACACATAAACAAGAAATTGACTAGGGTTGATGATCCTTACCTTGTATGTACCTCAATTTAGCAAAATCCCACTAATTTCTCAAGTCAATTTGATCCTAAAACATCAAATTAACCAAAATCTCAATACCCCAAAACATAATATTTTCAAACTAAAGAAGAGAGAATAGGAACTAGGAATGTGATTTCCTCACCTTATAACGTATTGAGATTTGTAGAGCTCGTCACTGCAAACGCGTGGCCGAAAATGGTGCAGCGATCGGAGCTCGGAGCGAGAAGATATGGGGATTTGAATGAAATCCAAGGGTTTGTGAAAGTTGGGAATGTTCTTCCCACTTGGCTGAGCATTCTGCATTCTTTGCATGCAAGGGAAGGAGAATGAGTTGAAGCTCATTTAATTTGATGGGTTGGTTGGGTTCACGGGTTCGATTTGGGTTCGGTTCAACCGGTTTGGTCTGTTCAGCCCAATTTTGGGCCAAATTCTTTAAAATTAGTGTCAAAATTCTTATTTTAATTAGCTCTATCTTATTAAACTATACAATTCATGTTTCTAATTTATTTTATTAAAAATTAATTTATTGACTAATTATTCATTAATTTTACGGGATTTACATGCAAAGGGTGGCATCCCTCAGGTATAACATGAGTATTCTGAACCTAAAGATCTATTACTTGTTTAATAACTAATTATCTATTAACTAAGTTACTGATTTTTTTATAGGGTACCTTGTTGCCATGCTTTAGCAGCCATTGCAGCCATGAACAGAAGACTAGAGAACTATGTCCATGCATGAGTCACCACGGGTTCCTACAATAAGACCTATGAATATCACATCAACCCATTAAGGGGTGAAGAGATGTGGGAGATAGCAGAAGGGACACCCTGCTTTCCTCCCTTAACAAGAAAACCACATGGAAGACCTAAAATTTATAAAAGGAGAAAAATTCAAGTGAAGGCACCTTTGGAGAAAGCCAAGAGAAGAAAGCAACCAAACTAAAGAGGACATATGGTAAATTTATATGTGGAACTTGTGAAGATGTTGGTCACACCACAAGAAGCTATGCTCTAATAAAGAGGCTGAAGGTAGAAGAAGCAGCAGCAACTGCTCAACAGGAAGATAATGCTACTGGTGATTAAGAAAGTGCTGCACATGAGGAAAACCAAGGCAATGATTTAGGCAACCAAGAAGGGCCTGATGAGGTTGAACTCTCCCAAAATGTCACTTAGTCATAAGACTTCTCTTAGGATCAAACTAATAAAGAGGTAACCTCTACTAATCTAAAAATCTAAATTATAACTAGTTTGACTTGTATTATGTATATTGATAAAATTTGGTTTTGTGGAAACATAGTTCCGTACAATGAATGACCAGCCAAAGTGGCAACTTCGTAGAAGGAACAAATTGCCAATTGTTAAAGCGAAATGAGGATGCTGCATCGGATGCTCCACCACCAAGTTTAGTTTTAGTGGAGACAATTCAAAGAGCAAGTGCTGCAACTACTAAAAAATGGCAAGACCGATGAAGTTTGTACCAACTCCTGGGTTTAAGCCACCTCGAAAGAACACATGATGTTTAAAGTTATAGAAGTTAGACCAAACTAGGCATTGGGGATTTTTTTTGGGTTAACCATGTTATCGTAAATTGATCTGTCCTTGTTTTGTCATTGGTATTGCCTAGCTAGTTGGAACTCTTCTATTTAGGTGTCTTGTTTGAATACTATATTTTGATGTTTATCTTTATGTTGTGTGCTTTAGCACATATAACATTTATGTTATGTTATATAATTACTGTTTGAAATCTGAATTTGGGATTACTGGGTTTGGATATATCTATCTTTTATCATGTTAATGTTGTTAATAATGTATGTGGCAAAATTATGTTTGGTGCTAAGAAATACACAGACTCAAAATGAATGAAAGTTCTTGTTTCAATATTGCATTTCAATTTCATGATTGCATAACACAGTATCTTATATTAGCTGATACATAACAAAATTCAGGATCCTAAAGTTCTATTATCTATTGTTTGTTTACTAAAAAGCTAACCAAACAAGCAACTAGACCAATAGTGATAGTCACTACCAAAAACACTATAACCATCATCATCATCTTTAGTGACCTAATATCATTCTTCAAATTTTTTAGCCTCCACTTAAACTCATTCACCACTTCTTGCTGAAATTGACCAACATTTTGTTGTTCATCTTATCCATCAGCCCAACGAAAAAAAATTATAATGGCTTTCAAACTGTAAAGAGAAGAAATAAATGCTGAAAGGGAAGAAATAAATGCTAAAATCGGCTTTCCTCAATGTATGAAACATGAAATTTCTTGGACAAACTACTAACCTTATAATTATGATACCCATGACATGGTCGTCTTGGATTTTCTGGTGTTTTCAAAAACTTGATTATTGCTCGCAAACCGTAGTTGCAAAATACTACATTCTTGGTAGCGACTCTGGGTCGAATGCCTTTCCTCCCACTTGAGTAGTTTCTACCTGAGCTTCTTTGACTTGTATCTCCACCATCCATCATTATTTAACAACCATGCGAAGATGATTTTCATATCTGAGATCTCTTAGACAAAGAGAAGAAAAGAACGAAGATGATCTCAAATATAGGGATTTAAGGTTTTAAATTTCATGATGGGATTGATTTGATCATAAACAATTAATTTAGAACACCATTTTTACATGTTGTAGTGTCTACGTCTACCTATTAGGCAGCCAGCATGGCAATTAACATCCCACATCAGTGTCTCATTAATGTCAGTTTACTGAAGGACTAACGAAGAATAACATTGTGTAATTTTGGAAACTTATTTGGTAATTTTTTAAAGTCAAGAGTATAATTGAAGCACGATTGAAAATTCAGGGACCAAACATGACATTTCATCCGAAGGAATAAACCAAATATGTATTGACAAATGAAAAAGACAAAGTCTCACGTAAAAAAACAAATCAATTAAGCTAATCATATATGTATGAATCGTTGCATGGCATGGAGGAGGCAATGACTGGTGATGATGCATAAATAGTGACATCATGACAGCGATGAACTCCACTAATAGTAGACTATTTTTTAAAAGAATTGTATAGGATATGATATGAAAATGAATATTATGTGATCCTGAACTTGTATGCGAATTTCAATTTAGTCTCTAAAATTTTAATTGTCTCTATTTAATTTTTAAATTTGACAAACGTGACCAATATTAGTCCATAAAATAATTTTTGCCACTTAGTTAACAGAATGCTAATGTAGACAGTCGAATACCATGCTAGACTCTATAAAATGATGTCAATTTAGTTTTGACACTCAAATAGCCCAAAAAACAACATCGTAATGGTGTTTATTAAAACTTTTTCTCCCAAAATAAGTATAGAATATGGTTTTTGAACTATTGAGTGTCAAAATCAACTACATCATTTTAAGGTTCAATGTGACATGTGATTGTATATCAGTAATTTATTAATGTTTGTGTGTAGAAAATTATCTCAAAAACTAATGTAAAATCATGTTTGTATAATTTGGAGACTAAATAGAGACAATTAAAATATTTTAAGGAGTAAATTGAAACTAATGCATAAGTTCAATAGTAAATAATAATATTGCAACTAAACTCGATATTACCCAATGTTTTGAAAATTGGACCGAACCGGTCTAACTGTGAATTGATAATAATTATGGTCCAGGTTGTCTCTTTAAACCGTTTCTCCAGAAATCGGAGAAGAATTATCGAACCGGCCGGTTGAATCGGACCGTGAACCGACCGGTTTTAAAGAAACGGCGTCGTTTTTTGGAAAATTTAGCTTACTTCACTCTTGGTTCTGAAGCTCCTTCGTTTCTTTCTCCCTTTCTCCCTCCCTCTCTTTCATTCGCAGAAACTCAGCCAAAAAACCCTAGCACTGTAAGCCTACACCGCCGCAAGGAGCGGCATACTGCCCCCGTCCGTCTTTCTATCTAGCTTCCCTCGTGCTCCAAATCTTCAATCCCTGTTCACTGTCACCGATCGCAGCTGCTTCCTCGAGCTCGGCGTCCGTCGTCTTTGTCTGCCCAGCCGCGCTTCCGCCGCCGTTTGTGTGCCGTTCACGTTCGCGTCTTCGTTCGCGTTCTTCGCCATTCAATTTTGCTCGGCGTTCACCGTTCGCGTTCACTCGCCGTTCACCGTTCGCGTTCACTCGCCGTTCACCGTTCGCGTTCACTCGCCGTTCACCGTTCACCGTTCGGGTTCGCATTCGCGTTCGTCTGGAAGCCACGTTGCTGTGCTTCAAACTCTGCCCAACCCGCGCGCTCCACCTAGCCGTCGAACTGCTCTCTTTTGTCGCCGCCGTGAGTTCCCTAAACCCGCCACCAGACAATCCAGTCACACAACACCAATACTCTGCTTCAAATTCTGCAACTTCTTCTCTATCACATTGATATTAAGCTTTGAATTCTCTTATTTCATTTTAAGTTTACCGCACTCAACACGTTTGATGAAATGCTTTAACCATATTTCGGGTTGGTTTATCATTTCTAGCTTTTAGAAACTTAGTAAGTTGATTGCATGTGAAATTAGAATAATTGGATCTTAGTAATTAGGAAATTTTAGCTGCACAAATAGCATCTTTGTAGAAAACATATTAGCATGATGATTCCACTTGCATTAGTGTTCTTCTGGTAAATTTTAACTGTCAGTGTGAACTTGTTAATTTGCTAATTGTTAGGTTTCTACGATTTAATTTGTTGGATTTTCTATTTAGGTCTTGTTCTTGTTTATTTGCTAAATTGTTGTTGTGTATTTATTGTTGTCTTTGAGATTCTTGCTGGATATTGGTGATCATTGATTTATTATATGCTTCATGTTTTCATTGTTTTCTTCTTCTGAAGGGAAAAAAAAAAATCTGTTTTCATTGTTTTGTTGATTGTTTGTTTTGTTTCAGAAATCAATTTTTTGTGATCAATGCTCAAACTCTAAATGCTGTTCTGCTGGTTTTGCTGTGTGTGTTTTGTTTCAGAAATCAATTTTTTGTTATCAATGCTCAAACTCTGAATGTTGTTCTTCTGTTTTTGTTGTTTCATAAATCAATATTTTGTGATCAATGCTCAAACTCTGAATGTTGTTCTGCTGTTTTTGTCTTGTTTCAGAAATCAATTTTTTGTGATCAATGCTCAGACTCTGAATGTTGTTTTGTTTTGTTTTAAGGCTCTGTTTGGAAGAGGTGATTGATTTCTGAGTGTTGTTTTGTTTTTGTTTTAAAGCTGTGTATTGTGTTCAATTTTCAATTTTCATTTTGCAGGAAATTTTTTGAGGTATATAAGAATTAAGAAGAAGATTATTTCAACGGTATTATTCTGTTGATTCTGGTCTGCTACAAGCTTAAACATAGAATTGAAGAGAGAAACCTTTTATTATTTCATTGGCCTATTTTTGGCATTGCATATCATTGTAGTTTGTTTATTCATAGAACTAGTTGTTTATGATCCCCTTTTGAAGTAAAAAAACGCAGTAGAAGAGTGTTTAGATCCAGTTGCTTTATTCATTGAATTTTTATAGAATCAGGCGTTTATTATAAAACGGTTTTTCTGGTTGAGCTATGGTTGAACCGGTTGAACCAATGAACTAGTGAACCAGTAACTAAAACAGTTCGATTTTCAGAACCTTGATATTACCCCTTTTAGATAGAAATTCAGATGCAGTTAACTTCATGTAAAGTTAATAGTTAAGAGTTATTAAATGATAATTTAATCAAACCTGTCAAATTAATTCATAATTCTCAACTATAAACTTCACATAAAATTAATTGCATTTGAGTTTTAACTCTTTTTATTAAAAATAAATAAAAAAATTAATATAATTTTTTAAAAATTCATCTGATGGTTAGGGTTTTCTTTTTGCTGCATCCCGCCTACACTGATTCTACTATTCTATGATACAGCGCCACTTTCACCAATCATCAATCTTCATAAATGTGAAATATTTGTATAAAAATTTCATCACAGGCAGCTACTGATATATTTTTTTTGTATTGCACTCATCACTCTACGTATATTTTCTTTGATTAGTTACTGTGTGATCCTAATTTTTTTTTATCAATACTTGCTCTTCTTCATTTAATTTAATGGAAACTTTCTTCTATGATCATTATTACTTTCTCCAAACATGAGCATCCTATCAGAATAATCAAAACCCCCAGCAGCAGCAACAAGGATTGCCCGTGCAAAATATATTAGTAGTTGAACAGTCTTTTAGATGTTGAGAAAATTAACTTGATGAAATGACTACGGGTTCTGGATGCAATATTTATTGTTGCATATTTTTGTGGCTGAAATGTGTATTAACTTTGTATATGTTTATTTTGCATGCTGTATTTTGGCTGAAATGTGCCCCATGGGTAGAATTAGGGTACAGAAGTTTGCTACCCGCGTAAGTAGCCAGGCGCATTCTTTGTAGGGTTTGGTAGGGCAGGGCAGGGCGGGGTCGGGTAGCGTAAAAATCTGCTCTTATCCATCCCATTGCCATCCCTATTTATAAGAGAACATGGTTTTAGTTTTAAAAAGGGGGACTCTGAAAACGGAATGTTATCAAATGTGGTGATAGATGTGTTGATGGTGGATATAGAAAGTGAGAATATAATTTGCTTAATCATCTTGTCTCTTAGCTGCAAGATATATAAAAATAAACCTCAGAATTTATTTTTCGATATTCTTTCTTTATCCTAAGTATAATGAATAGACATCAATCTAAGTCATTTTGCATTTTGTTATTATAAAGGACACTTAGACATTTTTCTTGGTTAAATTGGTTGGACCTGTGAACCTCTGTTCCTGATAGCTTGATCAATTTGTTGTCCTCCAGTTTTCAGAACCTTGGTTTAGAATTTAGATCATCAATTGATTAATCTAAGTAGTTTTACATGATTGTGTCAACGTGTCTAGGTCTCTGTTGATATTGTTACCAAATGGGAAAGCTAGGGAAGAAGGCAAGAAAATTTGCAAGAAAGAATCTGCAGTCAGTTTTGAGGAACAAAAGGAAGTTAAAATCCAAATTCAAAAGGAAAGCTTCAAAAAGTAAGGATTTTACCAATTACAATGCAGTTACCTGTGTTTACTATAGAACATGCTTTCCTGATGTCTTCACATGCTAATGACATTTGCCAAGATTGTGATTGTAGTATATTTGTTTTATTGAATCATATTGCCTATAAAACAAAAAAAAAACCTGATTTGCATATAAAGTAGATTGATAAGTTGGTGTTGAAATATTTTAAGATGTATACCTCTCTCCCCTCAACTATTGTGAGATTCTTCCTGTACATGTTATTAATGAAATGTTCATCAAGTTGGAACTTGCAATAGTATACTACTTTGAGTACTTTATTCATTGTTGTACCAACTGCCATTGATAGATTAAGACAGTCCTCATGAGATATAGCCTTATGTCGCCTTCGATCCTACAAAATGTCATTGGTATTAATTCTTTTCTGTGTAGCTTTCCCTATAGGTTCATCAAGTTGGAAGGAGTTGTATTTGAGGAATGGGTTAGTAACTATTAATAAGATTTACAGCTAAACATATCAAATGATCAAAAGACCGTACTCTTTTATCGGGGTTAGAAGACAAAGAAAGAAGCATATCAGGGAGATACAAAAGTAGTATTAATTCAAAGGACTCTCTATTATTTATATTAATAAAAAAGTGAATCTCCCTAGAAAAATAAGAATCCTGTACATTACAGAAAACCTAAATAAGTGATTTATGTGAGAAAGATAGGTGATAAAAGGCTAAATTAAGAGATGTGTCTCCTACCCAATGATCTTCCCAAAATTTAAACTAGAACTGTTATCTACATGCAAAGAATGCAAAAAGTTAGTATAAACTTGAGAAATGAACTTCTAGGGGCTAGAATGAGTAGCATGGGTGGTAACATTAGCATCCCAATTATTGTAGTCCAAGTCATAGTTACTCCTAATAACTTGTAATTACTTGGGTGCAATTCCACCTGATGATGGTGGCTTGAGCATGCTTGCTGATGATTGGAGCTTCTTATGTTGCATACATTAACACCCTGAACAACTTATACCATTAAGAATAAACTTGATTGGAACTTATCCTGGCGAATAATATTTACCAGAACTATCACAATCTCAAATTTAAGTGAATGATAGGAAAAGAATGTTGAGATTCTAGGGCTTAGATAGGGAAGGAGAAAGAGAGAAAGATAAAGGCCCTGAATAATATGGACACCGATATGATTATGTGTTACAAGAGACAAACACATTATTTATAATAATAGGCAAACCTAAAGACAAGGAGATATAGAGAAAATTAGAGGCTATAAATAATATGAAAGACACAGCTAATATGATTATGTTGTTATTTTAAGAGAGACAACCACCTATTATTACTATTCATAATTGTAAGGAACCTAATCCTAATCCAATAAGTGAATGAAGTCTTGCTGACTTACATTGTTGAATAATATCTATGCATTATGAATTTCGTAAGTCCAACTGTTTAACAATATATTTTCAAATCAGTTGCAAATTTTATAAAAGTTTATTAGATTGATCTGTATAGTAAGATGTTGGAATTCAACGGTCAGATTGATGAAATTCATCGAGCATAAGACTATCACAGTATAATTAGCCATATTTACACCCGGTGCAGGTTATTCTTTTAAATGAATATGTTGAGTTTCTTTGGCTTCAGGTGAATTTGAAATTTTAATGATTTGTAATTTTTGACAGCAACGGGAGGTCAAGATGTTGAAGAAAACCAAGAGAGGGACACAACAAATCTATCTACGGAAAGGTAAAATGGTAACCTGAATTCATTTTTTCACACCTCTTAAGATATATCCCCGCTTTCTTAGTGCTTTAGTGATTTTGATGTCATTATTTTTAAACTATCTTTTCTGTTGTTTTTGCTGATGAATTTTGAACAGTGGTGGCCTTCTGTACAGAAGCTGTCCTCTGGAATAAATGAAAAACTAAATTATACATGATTTTGATATTCTCTTAGACCCATATCATTTGTTTTGTTTAATTTAATTATGAGAAAAGCTTGTCATATGTCATTGCACATTTCAGTCGTTACTTTCTGTAGGGTGTTTTAGAAGGGAAAAGAATATAAAGATGATTTTATTTAATGAATCGAAATGAATGATTTGATTTATAAATCATTTATTGTGTATTGAATAAATTATAAAAATAGGATATGAATTGATTTATAAATTAACTAATGTCTGGGACACTAAAATTAAGATTGATTTGATTTAGTTTTGCTCTTTCTCTCTCACACACACATCAAGAAATTGCATCCCCAAAGGAAAGAGCATGCAACTATATTACAATTGCCTGCTGTTATGATCCCATTAGTGAGTGAGTTAGGAGTCATTTCGGGAAGTTAGTCGCCATAGATAAAGTGTTGGAGGAATTAGTTAAAGGTCTATGAACATTTGAGATAGAAAGATTAGAGATGAAGGTGCTTTTCGTTTTGAAGCTGACAAAATAGAGAAAGTTGCAAACTATGAATTTTGAATCTTCAATTGGGGTCATATTGTGTCGGATAGATAGGTGTGGTGGATTTGATTTTGGAATTCCAATTTTACTGCGACATTTTAATACAAATATGAAAGGGTAGTATTTTCTTTTGATAGATTTGAACACCAAATCAAACCATTTCCAGACAAATCCTTTAAAAAGTTTTCGAATTTAAGAAAAACACTACTCTATTCTAATGGGTTAAAAATTAAGTCATTTCCTTTATTTTAAAAGATCAAAACAAAAGGTTCCAATTTTTATTCAAGTCACTTCTGATTATATACTTTGGAAAGCACACTGATGGTTTACGGTTTGTGATTAAATGTTGAGTGATTAAGAGCTTTACACAATCTAATTCTAATTCTATCCCATGGATTTGTTCATAAGAAAATCCTTCATTAAAGGTGTGTGAATTTCGCTCTAGCCGAATACTCCAGATAGTGGCATATATTGGCATATACTACATGACCATAAAGGTATTGCCTGTTTCCTGCTCCCAAAATTCGCAAACCTAATCAACCATGACTGATCCAAAGAACTAGAGCACATCCATGACCCGCCAGAAATACGAAAATATTCCACAAGGAGACAGCCATGGAACAAATGTGAAACTGTTAAGAGAAGACCGGAGGATGGGAGGAATACTTGGTTAGAAAGGTAGATAAGACGGGAGATGATTCACTAGTTAGGAAATAGGGGCAGAGGGAGACCTACAAAGAGTCTGAATGAGGTGATTGGAAGAGATTTAAGAGTGAATAGGCTGAGTGCAGTTATGATTCACAACTGGTCACAATGACATCGTTTGATTCATGTAGTTGATCTCACCTAGTGGTACAAGGTTTTGTTGCTGTTGATGCTGTATTTCTACATTTAAATAGCTTGTCTACCAGCATGGTTCACAATATGACTTAATGGTTTAAGGCTTTGGATGCCGTTTGCCAAATAAATTAAGTTAAATTTTTTTATTATATTTTATTTGTTTTTCAGAAAAGCAATGGCTGAAGAAATTGAAGATGTTTCCCTTGATGATGTATTCAGTGAAGATGATAGTGAGGGCCTTGGAGAGGATTCAGACAGTGATGTATATCTTTCTGAGGTTGGATTATAATTTTTCACTGAAGCTCTTGTTATTTCCAAATTTCAACATTAACCTGATTACCTGTTTGCATAATTGGCATATTCATTTCTTGATATACCCAAGACTCAAGCTGAGGTTGAATTATAATTTTTCACTGAAGCTCTTGTGATTTCCAAGTTTCAAAATTTATCTGATTACCTTTTTGCATATTTGGCATATTAATTTCTTTGATATAACCAGGATTCATGCTGTGCACATTTGACGGAATGTGATGGTGAAAGTGAAAATAATACTGATAGTAAGGATATTTCTTGCATTATTTTAAGCTAAATTCTAATTACCTCTCTGCATGTGCTTAGTTAGACTTTGATCCAAGTTAATTTTCAGGCAGCAATGGAGGTAGTTCCTTAATGGTTCATAACAGAGATATTCGTGCAGAACTTGTGAAGAAAGCAAAAAGGTTGAACAAATTAAAAGAAAAGGTGGTTTCCTTGTATCCTATGGTTAGGTATTGGGTTTACAGCAGATCTTATTTTCTTTATTTAGAACTTTTTTTTATGTGTGAGATGTGTTCTAAAACTACACTATGTATAAGTTTGAGTGTAGAAGCCCAAGAGAGGAACCAAATGATAGAATACTACATAACCTGTGTTACTTTTAAACCACTCACGCACAAAACTAATTTACTAACATACTATTTAAAAGCAGAGTAGATGACCATTCTTCCTCTTCAAATATGTTAGCCTCATGTATGGAAAGTTTCAATGTGATTCTGAGATGTTATTTTCATGTTTTTCACGATGCTTGATAGGAATAAATGACATATTTGTTTTTGAAAAGGGTGTCATAATTGGGATCAAATGTTGCCATTCTGCGTTTCTTGTTCCAATATCTAACTTTAACTTATCTTTGAAATCTTCAGGATCCAGAGTTTGCCCGATTTCTGGAACGTTATGATGTGAGCATTAAACAAGCCAAAGATGATGAAACTGTGAGTTTTTTTTTTTTTTTGGGTAGCATTCTTGAATTTTACATTTAGGAACTTTTGGCTAATACATCTAATGTTTTTCAATCTTTCTCTCCCTTGCCACCCCATTATTTTGAAATAATATTTGATAGAAGTAGTTTCTTTTATTTATACAAATTACAGCTTTTCTATTTTAGATATTTATATAATATAATAAAAGAAGAAAGGTAAAGCATATCGATAAGTTCTTAAATAGTGATTCTACATGATGTTTACAATTAGCCTATTAGCCAAATACATTTGTAAATCAAACAAATGCTTTTCTATAGTTATTAGTTTTTACGAGCATCTCGTCCTTTTTTAATTTTTATATGTTGTAATTTCCGTTAATTTCTTCAAAGCTGGTTATTCAGTGTAAACTGCCTTTTTCCTTTTGCCGAAGCTTTCTTTTGTTATGAGAGAGTAAGGAGTTGGTGATTGTTAAAAAAAAAAAATCTAATGTGGAATTTTTAACTTTGTGGAATTCAAATAGGAGAGTTATAAATTGTCATAGGGTAGTTACAAAAAGGTACATTATATGAAGGTATAGATTTTAGTATTTGATTATTAAACTTATCAAAATCTTACTCTTTATTTTAATGTATATAATTTATTGTTATATATTTTTTGTTTATGCTATTATGTAACCATATTTTATTACAAAAATAGTATATACATTAATAAATATACCGGTGTTGTCTAAACATGAAGAGTTCTCTTTAAAGTCGTAGCATTCCTTTCAACTAAAACGGATGGGAGGATTGCAATTAATGACCATCGCCACCTATCCTTAGCTTGTTTGTGAAAGTCAAAACCTCTACATTAAGGCTCCGTTTGGTTAGTATAGACACTGAGATGTAGACATTGAGAGATAGATCAAGAAGACATAGATACAAAATACATGTATACATGTTTTATGTTTGGCAAAGCAAATACACAAAACACACAAAACCCTAAATAGTCCATAATACCTTCATCTCCTACCTTCACCACCACCATCCGGACTTTCCATCTACCACCACCTATTTTTCTCCTCCACCATTCATAACCAAAAATAAATCAACATCAACCCAAATTATTATTACCAACAAGATCTCTTTCAAAAATCAATTCAACAATTCTTATTTTTTATTAAAAAAAAGAAAAAAAATGGAAACAGATCTGGGAAACAGATCTCCTTCAGCACCACCTCACCCTCCTTCTTCCATAGTCCTTCCCCAAACCCTCTGTGCCCGAAATACATCTCCGCCTCCACCGTGTCTCCGCCATCCTCCGCCACCCGAAGCGGCAGATGCCCGTAGTACCCCGCACTCAAGTCTTCGGAATCATCGAGAAGAGAGTGATCGAAGCACGATGGGTGAAGAGGAAGAGTGGGAGAGAGGCGGCAGTGGACGACGAGAAGAGGAAAAGGGAGAGAGGCGGCTCGGTGGGCGCTGTGAAGAGGAAGAGGGAGAAAGGCGGCGGTGGGCGGTGGAGAGTGAAGGGGAGGACGCGGCAGTGGTGGTGGCAAGATGGAGGAGGGAGGAAGGAATGGTGAGCCACTGAAAATAGAATGAGGAGTTGGAGGGAGGTGGAAGATGCTAACAGGAGGGAGATAGGTTTGGGAGAATGAGAGGGTAAATTTTGGAATTTTAAAAATTAAATAAGGGTAAAAGTGTAAAATATTAGTGTCTCAACTAGTTGGAGATACACAAATTTAGTGTTTCCGTGTCTATCCGTGTCTTCCCGTGCCCATCTAAAAATTGTGTCTCACTAAACCAAACTGAGGACGTGTGTCACTGTGCTCATGTCTTAGAGACATGGACAGCAACCAAAAGCTACCTAAGTGATGCAGCTGCTTATTTATTTATTTATTTATTTTTACAATATTAGTGTTTTTTGGTAATATTATAACCTTGTTGATTTCCTGTCTACATAACTTATTATAGGGTTTTGACATTGGTGTCATTGTCTATTTATCTGACATAGGACTCAACTTTTAGCATAACTTGCACTTGTGTTGATGACAATTGTCTGCTCTTCTGTGGTTTAGAGTTCTGATGATGAAGGTGGTTTAGATGGGATGCATCCAATGAATGAAGATGCTGTTCGTTCTCATGTACCCAAATGTTTAACAAGTGGACAAGTTGATTCTTTGTGTAATATGGTTAAAAAAGATCATAACATGGCAGCCCTTACTTGTCTCATAAATGCTTATTGCACAGCCTGCCACAGTGATTCTAAAGCACCTAGTGCCAGTATTTCTGTCTTATCCCACAACATTCAGAGTGGTGAAACTTTCTCCAAGATATTAATGTTCATGCTACATGAGGCTGATACTATATTTAGGAAGTTACTGGGATTGTCATGCTCGAATTGCAAGAAGGAAACTGTTTTGGAACTAAAGAATACATCAAAATGGTTATCTCTGAAACCGCTTATTAAATCATACCTTAGGAGTACTCTGTTTCTCCTGAACCAGGTTACAGACTCAGAGTTATTGACATTCACAATTTGTCGACTAAGAACTTCAATCATCTTCCTAGTTGCATTTCCAACTCTGTTGCGCAAGCTTCTTAAGGTATACTCAAATTCAATTGCTATAAATAGTTCTTGAAATTCATATGTTATGATAGTATGCTTCTATCTTTTATAAAAAAAGAGGTCCATATAGGTGGTTTACGAGAGGTTTTGATGCTTCCTTAAGTGATAGTAGCTTATATTTCTGTTAGATATTTGCTATTATTTCATGATTATTTCCTTATTTGGTATTATGAGAGAAGATAAAGATATCATAGGATATTATCTTTATTTCTTACACTCCTCAACTTGTGCATGAGTGACATGACTAATGTAAAGAGTTCTCTAGCCAAAGTCATTAAGCAAGTATATAGTTTGAGCATGACGCTTGAATGAGGCACCACATGACTATTTTTAAGGAGTTCTGTAGCATCATTAAGCAAGTATATGGTTTGACCCATAGCATGATACTTGCATGAGTCACCGCATGTTTCTTGTTTTTCCCCAACTTCTAGTTACTACTAACAAAAGGACAATAATCTGAAGTAGATCTTTCATCTACTTGAGAACTGACCCAATTTGTACAAGTAAAACCTTTTATTTGACAAAGGTTATGATCATTGTAGAAAACATGCTGTCTATCCCTTGGGTATATATTTTAAAATGAACAGAGAAGCATCCTAAAGTGTTGTCCTTGTAGAGTATATTAATCAATTGATTAACCACACTTTACCGACCAGTGCCCTCTATGACCTTGTGTCAAGAAGCATCTCTCTCAAAAGTGTTTTGAAATACAGGCATATGAATTGTTTCATAATTTATCCAACATGCTTCTTCAAGCGATAACCACTTTTAGGCTTGAAGTGTGGATAGTGCATTACCTATCTTACCTTGTATTGAAATTCAATTTTGTTCTACAAAATATGCAGACCACAGGTATCAAACTATTGACCTTTTTGGTCATAAAGTTCGATATCTTGTCATGAACTATGATAACCAAAATACTAAGCCTTTGGATAGAAGCACATAAATGGTTCTATATTTAACTCCCTGGGTCTATAAGAACATTACCATGATCAGTTAACTGCATAACATTCCTAGCCATTGGGTCTAACATGGTTTGGCTTTCTCAACTAACTGTAATAAAAATGTATCTAGATTCACTACATTGAGCTCCCTATATGTGTAAATTGAGTGTAGTACAACCTGTACAAGTCATAATGCAGACTAACAAGACAGTATTTGCTAATAATAGCTGACACTTCATCCATATTGGTTGATGACTTGTGGCAATCAGATTCTTATAGTGGTTGTGTTCAATGTTGTACCTTTCATAATTCCCCGGACCCTGCGTTAACGCAGGATGCTTGTGCATCGGGCTGCCTTTACATCAATCTATGATATGTCAAAATCATCCTCACTTTACTCAAACTGATTGCAGATTTCTGTTCATCTCTGGGCAACAGGTGATGAGTCTTTGTCATCACATTCCTTTCTCATCATCAAAGATATATCTTCCATGTTTGGCTTGAATTGGTTTGATTCCTGCTTCGTCAAAACATATAAAGCATTCATTAATCACACTCAATATGTTGACCAAAGGTTGTTTGAGCATATACATTTTCTAAGGAACTCCTTTCTGGAGCTCTGCAGTTTAGATGTGCAGAAATCATCTAACATGGCAATGAAATGTATGCTGCACCTGGCTAAGATATTGCAGAAGGGGCGGCAGACAAAGAAGAAGGTATTCTTTAAGCATTTTATCTTCTTTGTTACTCTTGCCGAGGGAAGTTAAATGTTTAAATGGTCTCAGATTTAAAGAATTTGATAATATTTTGCTTGTTGGGGAAATGTCTGACAATTGTTCAACTGCTTTTTTTTTTAATTTGTGGCAGGAGGTGGTTAAAAAAATTTGCAGTTGGCAGTACATTAATTGTATTGAACTCTGGGTTGCATTTATATCAGCAAATGCACCTGAGTATGATCTTCATCCATTGCTATACATGATTGTACAGATTATAAATGGAATTGCTCTACTGTTTCCTGGTCCTAGATACTTACCACTGAGGATAAGATGTATCCAATGGCTTAATCAACTTGCTGGTTCTACTGGGATTTTCATCCCTGTTATATCATTGGTGTTGGATGTTGTAGCATACAAAATTGCCAAGGATGGTGGTAGAAAGCCTGGCAAAGGTTTTGAGCTACAGTCTACCATAAAGGTTGGACATCGATACCACAGTAAATTATTTATATTTTCTCGAGTCCAGTGTGTCTTGGCCATTGAATACACAGAAAATTTTGGATTGCACTCTACTTTTTTTTGTTGAAACTGACATTTAATAACTATTGCAGCTTCCAAAGCACTGGTTAAAATCACGCAACTTCCAAGTGGAGTGTATCTCATCTGCCATTGAGCTCCTTTCTGAGCATTTTGCACAATGGAGCTACCATATATCTTTTCCTGAGCTGGCAACAGCTCCACTTGTCCACCTCAAGAAGCTCTATGAGATAACTTCTATTGAGAGTTCTAGACGGGTTATCAAGCGTTTCATTGATCAGGTACAAGTCCTAGTGCGAGGCAATTCTATTTTCCTTTGTCTTGTCTTCCCCTGGATTTATGTTCAATTTTGACTTTTTGCTTTCAAATGAGTATTTGGCAATATAGTCACTTCGAATAAACTATTTTATGTGACCCTTTTTAAATGTGGAAATTGAACTATAGCCGTGTTGCTGTTTTTCAGGTGGAGATGAATGTTGACTTTGTGCAAAAGAAGAGAGAGGAGGCGCCTTTCTCTCCGAAGGATCAGCAGACTGTTGAAACATTTCTTCAGGTATCTCCCTCACTTTTATTCTCTCACTTTAGAGTTTCAGTCATCATTGTAACTGTAATACTTAAGTTGTTGCTTTGGCAGATTGAAAGACGTAGTGGTAACACTCCGTTTATGCAATACTATAGAAGCATAATGAGTAAGGCTGTAACCAGGAAAATGATTTCAAATACAAAGGTATGATTGGCTTAATTATTCCTCTGTTCCTTTATTTATATTTTGATTAGGTTCTGTCAGTTATTTATACCTAGGGTTATGCACTGAGACTTCCACCACAATTGTTCAGGCAGCATTAGTCTAGGAGTTCTGATCTGGATTTGGATTCGGATTCTCTTCTGTGAAGGTAGTTTGTAACTGAACATGAGGGTTTCTCATCCTTGAACAAGCTGAACTACTATTTTCCTTTGGTGGTCAATGGGATTTTAACTTTCTCATCTTCAATGGATCACATTTTTAATGTACAATTAAATTCTCTATGTTAAGCTCTTGACAGTTTCCTAAGTCTTAACACAATGGACGAAGCAAAATGCATGGTCAAAAATGCTTGAGGTGATTTGACCATCAATGAAACCTGAAAGAATCAATGTTTTCATGTTTCAGGGTCTGAGGAAAATGGAAGTTTCTTCCATTACGGAATTTTTTGTACACCTTAGCTTAAGTTCAATCATTATCACAATAAAATAACAAAATAGCAACCTTGAGGAGTTATGAAGGGTTTTTTTTCCGGCTCAACGATCAATGTTTTGAATTATTGTTTCTAAAGTTAAGTTATATAGTCTGAAGAAAAATAATAGTACATGAGTTTTAATTTTGCATTTCACCTAACATGCCAAGAAACTGTTTGTTGTGTGCTTAGAGGCAAAAAACAGCCTATCTAACCATGTAAATGAAAATGAAATGGTTTTAACATGAATCGAGTTCTTATAAACTCTAGATAAAATGGAACTTACAGACAGAACAATAGCAACACCAACAATAGCATATAAGTAGTTCTTTGAAATATCCAACATGGAGTAAATATTGCGCTAGTTGTGTATTCTTTTTAAAATGGTTAGAATATATTAGGATGAATTAGTATTTAGAGTATCTTAATATTTATATTAGGATATTTTATTCTTATTATTTCGATTCTTTTAATACTTGTAAATATTTTTGTTCTTATTATTTTGATTCTTTTAATACTTATAAATATTTTTGTATATTATATTATTTTATATAACTTGAATATACATAATTGTTTTTTTATCTACTACTCTCTTTAATTTTTCTAACATGGTATTAAAGTCATGATATCTTTCTTGAAGAGGATATAGATTATTTTTTTGATGAGAAATTACCATATTTCTTTTTCACATAAATATTTTTTCCATGCCTTATTTATAAGAAAGTATATGGGAACAATGTTTTTTTTGAACGTAAACATTAGATTAAAAAAAGAATGTTAATTTTAATTTTAAAATTTAAATTTTGAATGAATTAGAATTATTCATGTTTAATGGGTTTGAGATGTAGCCTATTATTCATAATCTCTATTGTCTACTTAGTGGAATTGCTTTTTTATTTGTTGTTGTCATTGTTTTGATGCTTTCTCATCTCATCTATTAGTACATCCTTTCTGTCTTGTATTTCTAAGTCTAATATACTAATACTACTGCTGTTTGTCGCCAAACGTGCCACGAGAAGCTCCCTATCTAGGGATGGCAATACCATCTGAACCCGCGGGTATCCATCCCGTTCCTACCCGTTTGGGATAGGTAATTACCCGCTCCGAACCGGAGTGGGTTTTTAGCAGAGCGGGTTTTTAGCGGGGCGGGTTTTTGGGAGGGGCGGTGTGGGGTCGGGTTTAGGTAATACCCGTCCCTATCCGTCCCGCTATATATATAATATATAATTTTAATATATAATATGTATAATATATGTAAAATAATTAGTAAATGATTAATAATATTGTATCATATTTAAATTTTTACTTTAATTTATATTATGTATGTAATGATGGTTATATAAATTTTGAAATTTAATTTTATTTATTGGATTTTTATAATTATAGGAGCGGGTAGGGGCGGGGCGGGTACCCGCAGGGAGGGGTTAGGGTTCAACGTTTTACTACCCGCGAGTAGAAGCGGAGCGGGTTCTATGCGGGTTGTTGTACAGCGGGGTGAGGTCGGGTAGAGCAAAAACCCGTTCCTACCCGCCCCGTTGCCACCCCTATCCCTATCCACCTCCAATAGTCGTGTTTCTTTCAATCACATTTTGAGTATGTTTTTGACGTTTTCATCCATCACAGACCCTACCACTCTCTTCACTATATTATTTAGAGTGGGCGACCAAAATTTCACCTTCCGTCGCTAGATGCTTCGGCGTGTGCTACTGAAGGTGCTTCTGCTGTCCACCACCACCTTAATCTCCACCCGCAATGTTTTCACCCTTTTTGGTCATCTTTTTCCACCACTGACAACACCATGATGCTTTTCTCTTTGTCGTGAGTCAAATGGACCAAACCCCACCACCATAGAAGCTTTCATGTGTTGTCACGCGCTTTTCGAAGCAGCTATCACTATCACTCAAATTTACATCTTCATATTCAATCTCCATCGTTAGATTTGCTTTCATCTCAACGGTCAAGATTGTGCACCCGTTACTGTGACCTGCCCCTTTGACCGACTCGACATGCAACTCGTATATCTACCCGACCCGCTTTTGTGTGGACCGCGCGTTGAATAGGGCTAAGTCAGCTATTAATGTGTCTCACACGTTCTCTTAGGTGTTAACATGTGGCTTCCATGCTATTGATATAGCAGTTGGTGTGTTTGCTGAAGTGTACCACTGTGGGACTCCTTTTAAGGTTTTTGGTGTCTTCCTTTTAAGGTTTTTGGTGTCTTCTTTTCTATTTTATCCTTTGTTCTTGCGATTTTTGTCCTGATTTTGCTATTTTGACATTTTCAAGATATGTTTACAATTCTCATGGAGAAACCAGTTGTTTTTCAACCATTCCGTTTATACTATACTTTTCGGCTATTCACCACCTTTCAAACAATTCGTCATCCTTTTGATAGTTTGCTACCACTTCTGCAGCTTTTTGACAATTCGTCATCTTTCCAACAATTTGCCACCTATTCGGCAGTTTTCTAGTAGTTCGCCATCTCTTTTATAGATCTCCAATTTTTTTGGTAGTTCATCACTCTTTTGGCAGTTTTATCTGCACTTCATTTTAGCAGTTCTGTCTATATCCGTTTTTTCAGTTATTGCATTTTTTATTCTGTTGTTTTTAATAAGTTTTAAATCTAAGTTGTCATTTGAATTTAATAAAAGATGTTAGAGTATATTAGGATCAATGAGCATTATTTAACATATCTATATATTTATTATAGAGTAAAGTACTAAATTGGTTCCCTACGTTTGGGCGAAATCCTGTTTTGATCCTTAAGATTTAAAGTGTCCTATTTGAATCCAAAAAAGATTTATTTAGCTTCAATTTAGTCCCATCGTGATGTTAAAGTTAAATAATTAACGGAATGTCCTACATAACAGCAGTACAAAAACAAGGTCGATAATTTGGAAAACAAGTATAAGTTCCAGAGGCACAAAATCAACCATGGATGCATCAATACATTTATTTATCATTCTCTCTAGTTCTATAGAAAATATTTTATTTAAATTGTAAGAATAATAATAAATAAATGTATTGATACATCCACGGTTGATTTTGTACCTCTAGAGCTTGTACTTGTTTCCCTGATTATCGACCTTATTCTTGTATTATTGTCATGCAGGACATTCCATTAATTATTTAATTTTGATCTTAGGATGGGACTACATTGAAGCTAAATGAAAGATTTTTGAATTCAAATAA
Organism: Arachis stenosperma; assembly: GCF_014773155.1. Classification (NCBI taxonomy): domain Eukaryota; kingdom Viridiplantae; phylum Streptophyta; class Magnoliopsida; order Fabales; family Fabaceae; genus Arachis; species Arachis stenosperma. The sequence goes on from NC_080377.1 coordinate 14,821,643, forward strand.
GACATTTTAAACTTTAAGGGCCAAAATAGAATTACGCCCAAATATAATGGACCAATTTAATACTTTACCCATTTATTATAAGATATTATATTTTTACTATTTTGATTATCTTTGTACTTATAAATACCATTATATATTGTATCATGTCATATAATTTAAATATACATAATTTTTTTTTTTTACTATTCTCTCTGGTCTTTCTAACAAAATTATTGTAATTTTATAGTAGCTTCGTACTATACTTGTAATAGATGGGAGAAAAGTTACTTTGAACATTGATTTTCAAACATTGGTGCGAAAACACGCGTTTTACTTTGACATATTTATGAGGTGAGCATTTATTGCACATGGAATTAGGGGTGTTTGCGATGCAGTTTGGATTGAATGCTTTTTAAAAAAAATCCGATCCGATCCGATCCAATTTTAAGCGGTTTGGATTGGATTGGATTTACGATTTTGTAAATTAAAAAAATTAAATACATATAATAAGTCTCAACATCAAATTTTAAATAATCAATAATGACATAATAAATCTCAACAATATCTTAAAAAACTAATGATAACATAACAATGGAAATAAAATTCTAGGTTAGTTAAAATAAATAAATAAATAATATTTTGAACATAAAATATTTATTAAATAATAATAATACATGAATAATATAAAAATGTATAACAAATTAAATATGTTATAAGTATAATGGTAAATATAATAATAAAATAATAATATTATAACACATTGTGCGGTTTGGATTGGATTGGATCGGTTATGAAAAGTAGATTCAAAATCCGATCCGATCCAACGGTTTGAAAAAAATAGAATCCAATCAAATCCGAATTAGTATGATTTTAGTTAGTTTTCGGTTTAGATTGGATTGGATGAACGGTTCAATTTAAATCGATTTAGATTTGAACACCCTACATAGAATATAGGTGTTGTTTCTGAGAATGCTTTCACTTATGTACTACTTTTGAGATGATATGTTTACTTAGATTTTGTTTGAGGTTATTTTACTCTTTCTTAGGTTCCGATTTCATTTAGTTTGCTTATATTACTTTTAAAAAAAAATTTTGTTAGTACATTACACATTTGAGTAAACATTAAATAGAAAATAATGAAATTATTAAATTATATTTAAATTTATTAATTATTAAAATGGTTAAATATTTTTTTTGTCTTTAAGATCTGAGGTGAAAATTAAAATCGTCTTCAACCTTTTTTTTATTAAAATCATTCTCAATATTATAAAATGTTATAAAATCGTTATTTTTTATCACAATTTTATTTTTTTGACCAAATTACCCTTATATCTCTTCCCTATTTCCTCTCCCACCTCCACCCCCACTCGATATCTCTTTCCTGTTCTCTCCCTATCCCGTTCTCCTTCTCCAAAACTCCAATTCTTTTTCCATCTTTAAACCAAAAATCCTTCACACCCTTACCATTAACAACAGCAACAACCAGAAATCTTCCACCCACAAACTAAATTCAACAACAGAAACAACCAAATTTAACTACAACAAAATCAGCAATTTCAGCAACAACAACCACAAAATAAATCAATAAAAATTTTATATTTAACAACAATTCAACAATCATCAACCGCAATTTCAGATCCAAAATCAGCAACAGAAATAAAAAAAGACAAATTTGATGTTTATTTTCTTCAAAAATAAAAAGGTTTAATTACTCTGTTGGTCCCTATAGTTTCGCGAATTTTTCAATTAGGTCCCTATACTTTTTTTCTTTTCAATTGGATCCCTATACATTATTTTTTTTTCAATTAAACCCTTACTGTGACAAAAACGTCTAAAATAACAGAATATCCTTTTAAAAAAACGAATATTCTTTTTTTTAAGATAGCATAACACTCTTATATTTCAAAAATTCCAAAAATACCCTTCTCACTTGACCCAATCACCCAACCCCCCCCCCAAAGAGTCACATATCCTTAGCCCTAACCTCAAGCTCTCTCAGAATCTGCCGCGGTGCCCTCTCGCCGCGCCTCCTCCTCTCAGCGTCCCTGTCGTGTCTCATCCCTTATATTCTGCTCATCCCTTGTATTTCGCTACGCCTCTGTCCCTCTGTCCCTCGCCTACGTGCCTCTGTTCTTCCATGCTTCCCTCGCCTCGTCGCGCCGTGCCTCCGTCCCTCCCTCACCGCACCACCCCTCCGTCCCTCGCGCCTGGTTTCGCTGCCTCGCGCCTGCTCCCGTGGCTTCCGTTTCAGACAGATCCCAGGACTAGGTTGGATGCAGGGACTTGGGAGGGTTGGCCTTGGTTATTGCATTTCGGCTGCAGTGGCTTGTCCCTCCCTCACCGTGCCGCGCCTCACCACGCTGCGCCTCGATCTGCCTGCACTCGATTTGTCAAAACAGGTGACATTAAAATTATTTTTTTTTTCATTTTTTCGATGTTGATGAACTGTGTTTATGCATATGTCAATATTTTCGAAGATGATTAAAATTGGTTTGCTCTAATTTTAGTGTTTGATGTTCATATAGATATTGTTTTGAAGTAACACTTTTAGGATAATTCTTGCTTAGATAGTATTGTTCGTTTCTTGCTTAAAGTGATTGGGTCAAACCTAGTTGTTGTAGTTGTGAACAAAATTGTGGCTAGCCATTGATTTGAAGTCCTATCTCTAGTCTTATGTTTCTGTTTGGGAGATTGATAAACTTAGAAAGGTATTGATTTTAAGCTTTGCCCTGCCTCTGACATAATCTGAAGAACTATAATTACTCTGATCCTAAATGTGGCATGAATACACTGTTTTCAATTAAGATTTAAATGTTTCTTGTTAAGTTCAAAAATCTGTTCTCTGCCTTTGTTTTAGAATGCTTTGGTGTTGCTTTGGTGTAAACTTTTGCTAGGTCAAGAGAAGATGGTTTGATACCTCAACTTAAGTTGTAAGACATAAAACTTATGTGTGTTTTGCAGAAATGGCCATCCCTTCAGGAAAATGGTTTTCACAGAACTTTCTTTTTAAACTATACCACTAACAAATCTTTTACTTTCTTCCTTCTAGATTTAAAGGTTTTACATCTAATTTGTATCTAGGTTGATCTATGAAAACAACGACTGTTACTACTACTAATAATAATCTTTGTTTAGCTATGTGGAATTGGCTAGGTGAATCAAACCATGCCATAGTTATATAGTCTTGTCATTATCTAGTTTAATTTTAAACTAGAATAAATGAGTAAAAAAGCGTGCCTTTTCAATATTAAGTTTTGCATATTCTGTTATTAGAAGTGCTAGCAGTTGTTTTATTGTATCTTAACATTTTTTGAAATAGCTTCCAATGGGCAAGGATCTAAGGGCAACATGACCAAAAAAGTCAAGGTATTGCTTGTGCATTACTATACATGGATAATGATCTTGTAGTTAATTTTCAAGTTGAGCTTCTCTTCTTGATTTCTTCATGCTCATAAGAAAAGTGAAACTCTAGCTGCAGAAGTGGATGCAACAACTCAGAGGGACAATGTTGAACTTGTAGCTGAAAATGATCGGAGTACCCCCATATTTGCAGACCAACCAAACAAGGAGCAACCTGTGGATTCAACGTCTCCTTTGTCCGGCACTTCATTATCATAAAGCCAACTGATGATGTTGGTAAACATGCCACAGATGATGTGAAAGTTTTAGCAGTTGAAACTGTTTCTGAAATTGCCACTGTATCTACAAATGGTGAGTCTGTTAAAGAAAATGCTTTTGAGGAGGATCCTCCCCAAACTTCCAAAGGAATTGAAGCCCCAAGTGATGAACTCACTAATATTGGCCAAACTAACAAGCCTAGGGATCTGGATGCGAATCAAAATGTGAATCAAGAGAGATCAGAATCTGTGGGTGCTTATATTGTTCCTGGACCTAAAGATGGTGATGTAAAGACACAAATTACATTGGCTTGTAGTTTTTTATTGTGTACCATTATATAATAAAGACACAAATTATATTCTATGAATCCACACAAATGTAAAATGTTACATTATCATAATGAATACTTGAAGGATGAAAACTAAATTTTATATATATTTATTACTATTATTTCTATTTTATTTTATTCATTCTTTTTTTTAGGTTCTTAAGATAAGGTATTTTGAAAGTTAAAAAAACAAAAGAGAATGTATTTTTGGTACAATTTGTATATAAATAAGCAAAAGAATGATAGTGACAAAATAAAAGGAATATTTTTCATGTCTTAGAATCATTGAATAGGGATCATAGGAATATTTTTCATTGAATATTTATAGTTTTACTAAATTTTCAATTAAGTCCCTATATTTTTTTTTCTTTTCAATTAGGCCCTTAAGGGTATAAAAGTAATTTCACAATTCACTAACATTTTTTTGACGTTTAACGTTAATAAGGACTAAATTGAAAAAAAAATTAATGTATAAGGACCCAATTAAAAGGAAAAAATGTATAGGGACCTAATTGAAAAATTCGCGAAACTATAGGGACCAACAGAGTAATTAAACCAAATAAAAAATAAAAAATAAAAAAAGGAAGAACGAAAAGAGGAGAAAGAAAGTGACGGTGCTGGAACCTACTGCTGCTGGCGCTGTGGCAGTTGTGGTTGATGGAGCTCGACGCCGATCTTGATCCGGCCCACGTCCCGCATGATCTTGCGCGCCACAAAATTCTCACCTTTGCGCGTGATCTTGTGTGAGCTCCCGGTGGCAGAAATGTGGGAGTGCACGACCTCCAGAAGGCGGAGGGCCCCGGCGGCGATGATGTCGACGGTGTAGTTGGGGATCTCGAAGGAGACGGCGATGTGGGACTGGGCGATGAGGTTATGGACCTCGTCGGGAAGAAGAAGGTGGAGAAGGAGGCGGGGACGGAAATGGTACAGTGGCAGAAAGAGAGAAGAAGAGTTGGGATTGTAGTTGGGAGGGAGGTTCCAAAGAGAGGGGGTAGAAAGAAGGGAATAGAAGGGAAGAAACTGAAAAGATACAGGGGACGCGGGTGGGGGTTTGGAAGGGGGATTGTTTTGTCTTTGTTTTTTAATATTATTTTGATTAATTATTAAGGGTAATTTGGTCAAAATAATAAAATTAAAGTAGAAAAAGACAATTTTATAATGTTTTGTAATGTTGAGGATCATTTTAATAAGAAAAAAAGGTTGGGAATGATTTTAATTTTCATCTTAGACTTTAGAGACAAAAAAAAGTACTTAACCCTTATTAAAACTTAATCTAAGATACTATGGAGCTAATATTAAATAATGAGTATGAGTATATGTCTATTGCGACAAAGATGAAGATATTTAATAGAGAAAAACTTAAAAAAGGCTGTACAAGAAAAAATCAAAAGAGATATGTAAACCGTCTCAATCTAAATATAATATATGATAAAGTACAATAGTATTATTTAATACACGTAGCCAACTATTTTTAGTGAGATCAGGTTTAATTGTTGTTTAATGATAACAAATATTTATTGTTTCGTTTAATCACCTACTCTCCTCTTCTCATTTAGTTATCCACTTTTAAACTTTTATTTTAAATATATACCCATTTTAGTCTTCAAAAAATTTTAAACTAGATACTTTAGTCTTCAATTAAAATTAATTACTCGATTGGTCCTTAACAATTAATTCTGTCAGTCACTTAGGTCATTGGCTCCATCAATTCTAACGAAAGATAAAATGGTCCTGACAACTCTAACAAAGGACAAAATGATCCCTGACCCTTTTATTCAAAAAGTGATACTGTTCTTTTCTAATTTTTATCATATCTCGCATAACCTTAATATTTATACTCTCCTTCTTCACCTTCACAGTCTTCTTTTCCATCTTTTTCTTCCTCCTCTTTAGTTCCAAGATTAAACCATAGTGTAATTGCCACACGTATTGCACCTACCTCAACATGTCATGGACCACACAGTTCCTAAATCTTTGTGACTAGTACATCCACCTCCTTTGCACTTCACCCACCAGAAGCATCCACTTCCACGTCTTCGATACATCATCTCCAACCCCGACAACATCCACGACATCCTCAAAACCAAGTTCTACAACTACCCCAAGGGCACGCCTTTCTCCACTCTCCGACAAGCAATATAGATTGTTGGATATTAGGACATCATCAGAAGATTCTCCTTCGACATCATATGCAAATTCTCATTTGAAATAGACACAGAGTGCTTTAATCCTTCTTTTTCGGAGTCCAAGTTGGCAGACAGTTTCAATCTCACATCTAATCTATCAGTACAACGAGCAATGTCGCTGTTACCGCTCATATGGAAACTTAAGCGATTACTGAATATTGGTTCGGAGAAGAAGTTAAAGGAAGCGATCGGAGTGATGGACAATGTAGAGTCATGGAGATAATAGGGCAGAGGAGGAGGGAGATGACAACGACGACGACGAGTCTTAACAAATCAGACTTGCTGTCTAGATTCATAAGATCCATCGAAGACGACAAGTAGTTGAAAGACATAATCATTAGTTTCCTGAGTATGAATTGGTTGAAAACAAGTTGAGAATTTTTTTTCTTTATGAACATTAAAGTTATAGAGTGTGCATGCTGTAGCTTGAAGTTACAGTGTTAGACTGTTAGTGTTATGCGAGATATGATGGAAATTGAGAGAGAACAATGTCGTTTCTGAACAGAGGAGATCAAGGACCATTTTGCCCCCTGTTAGAGTTATCAGAGACTATTTTGTCCTCCGTTAGAATTGACGGAATAAAGGACTTAAGTGACTGACTGACGGAGTTAATTGTTAGAGACCAATCAAATAATTAATTTTAGTTAAAAACTAAAATGTCTAATCTAAAATTTTAAGGATCAAAATGAGTATATCCTCTTTATCTTTTTACAAATAATTGTCCTCTTGATAAATCAAATATGATATTAGTTTTTAAGTGAGAAAGAACACATCAGTAAAGTAGTATAAAATGAATAGTTATTGATATTAAGGATAAATAACTTTGTCATTAAATTTTTAACTTATAAATTCAATTCATTTCAAATTTTTCTTATCAAAATAAACAATTAAAAATGGACACTTAATTAAAAACAAAGGGAAGAATAACTACTCACTGCTAAAAACCAATTCAATAGCACAATTTTATTTGACATTTTAATTTGTTTTAAATTAAAACATCATTTTAAATTTTTGAAAAAAAAAACCCTTAAAAAAGTGCGGATTGATAATAAAAGTATAAAACCACTACAATAACAACGATTTCCGCAAACCGAAAGACACCTAAACAACAAAAGAAAAAAGAAACAAGGAAACAAAATTATGATAGCCATGCACGTTATGGTTAATGGACAAAACGATAACACCTTTGCATTTCTCTTTTGATCAAAACGAATCAGGGCCCTGTTGGCCCCTCTCTCTCTCTCTCTCTCTCTCAATCCTTTTTTGCATTGCGGTTTCTGTTTCTTGCATTGGAAAACATGAAAACGGTAGCCAGTTGATCTTATATTCAATTGAAGAAACCACAAAAATCCGTATGCCCTTTTTCTAAGTTTGCATTTTGCAAATGGTGGATAGGATGGTGAAGAAGGAGGTTGAACAATATGATGAACAAACTGTGACTCAGGGTTTCTATGGAGATGAGCAAGCTCAACGGAGGTTTTCTATAAACATGATGGTTTTCCTTTTTCTCTATCTCTATTTTCTCAAATTTTGTTTTTCATTGCCATGTTTAATAGCATAGGATTTGTTGGGATAACAGGAATCTTCCATTATTATTAGTTATAAGTTAAATTCGTATCTTAAACCATTCAGAAAGCTAAATGTTTGATTGAAATTAAAGTTTACATGTTATAAATCTTAGCTATAAAATCTTGCATTAATGCAGCATTGTTTGATAAACTTTTAATCAACGTAATATTTAAATGTATGTAAACATGAATTATTATCTAATTATATTCTTAATGTTCTTTATTTTGAACAAAATTTTGTACAAATAATCTATATGATATGTTGTTACAATTCAAAAGGTTGAATTGACGAAAATGATATTATTTAAAAAGTTTTTGAAGGTGTAAGTTTTTCCAATTTTCTAGCCTCATTATTATTATTTGGTGTCTTATAATTTCTTTCACCAAGTTGATGCTAGGATCCTGCTATGCTAGTGTGATATTGATACCTTCTTTGAAGCCGATATATATTGCAAATTTTTTTTGTTCAGGATAAACAAAACAAGGCCACGGATAACAAAAACAAGGTCTTAAACTCTGATATAAAGCCTGTAATATTTTTATCCTTTTATTGTTGTTATTATTTAATGTGTTACACTTGAAGATCTTCCTGCTATGAGTTGTTTAATTTGTGTATCTAGCAATGTAGATTACAACAAAATGATAAAGAATATCTAATTACTAGGCAAGCACTCTTTATTTGGGAAAAAAAAAAAAGAATTGGCCCAAGTTAGTCTTTCTAAGATATAGGAAGCATCACTGCAAAATTTAACAAGTGTTTAGTTACAAAAAAAGTTGTAAGATTCGTGATTTTGTTAAATTTAGAGGAATTATGAGATGATAGAAACTCGGAATTACCAATCCCAAGTAGATCATAATACTGAAGAAGCCATCACAAAGAGTTTTAGAGGGATTATGAACTTACTTTCTTGTTGGACAAGACAAGATGCTTGACTCTGGAAAACCATCCTTAGAGACAGTTTATAGAAGTTCTATTTTTTTTTTTTGGGGTTTTTAGGACCTTTAACAATAAATTGATTAGTGCTTTACACTGAGAGGAGTAAATTGATGGGGAAAAAATAATACAAAAATTATTTGGAAGACTAACTTGACATCCCCTGTACCTTTTAGGGTCAACATTTTTTCTTTATATTTTCTTTGTATTTGAGCAAACACTAACTTCTTGTAATTTGTAAGAATGAATATATGCATTAATTTGCAGCTTTTACTCTACACCAATGTATAATTCATGTGATTGATAGTTCTGTCCTATGTTTCTACAGGTCACAAATGGCGAGGCACAAAAATTTGCAAGGTTAATATTATTATATGCAAATTAAGTTATCAAGTTGTTCCATTTCTTTTTTGTTTGTCCAATTAAGATTTGATTTTGGGTTGCAGCTCTATGAAGGCTACAACAGCAGAAGCAACATCCTCTCGCGGTGAGGCTAAGTCATCTGCTGTAATTCGAGCAGAAGAGATCCGATCGAGTTTGCAAGGCGAATACCCGAGTTTTGTGAAGTCATTAGTGAGATCACATGTTGCTAGTTGTTTCTGGATGGTAAGCAAAGTTTGGAGGATAAATTAAGAATATGTTGGAGGCATGCAATGCAATAATGTGTGTTATTTTGAATATATGAATATAGGGTCTGCCTGTGGCATTCTGTAAGAAGCACTTGGCGGATAAGGATACAACGATGACTTTGGAAGATGAATATGGCAAAGAATACAAGATGAAGTACATCGCATGCAAAACGGGATTGAGCGCAGGTTGGAGACAGTTTTCTGCTGTGCATAAGTTGCAGGAGGGTGACGTCTTGGTCTTCCAGTTAGTTGAACCTGCCAAGTTTAAGGTCATGCTTTTCATTTTTCTTTTTATTACTTAAATCAATATGGGTAAAATGCAGTTTACTAACGAGTCCTGTTAGAGAGCCAATAGAATATTTGTACAATATGTATCATGGGCTATTGACTTAAAAAATGAACATTACTCATATTATTCCCGAATACTAGGATAATAAACATCTGATGTCATGAAACCACTCAACCCAAAAATTTAAGCTGATTTTAGGGTTCGCCAAGAATCAAACTCTTTATCTTTTGAATCTAGACCTTCATGATACCACTCATCCCAAAAGTTTAAACTGATGGAAAAAGGTAACACTAATGGTTATATCTCTAATACTGAATCGGACATATCTAAACCTCTATTGTACACATTATACAAATATTCCATTTACTCTCTGTACTTCTTCTTTACTAAAACAATTATTCTTGCAGATTTATATAGTAAGAGCAGATAATTTAAGGGAAGTAGATGGGGCCCTTTCGCTTATGAATCTAGACAGTTATGCAAGACAAAAGCAGAGAGGCAAGCCTTGTTTTGTTTCTCCATGCTTTGGCTTCTTACATTGTATAAATGCTAACATTCTTTAGTTGGTTCCTTGGTGTTCTCAGAGAAAGAAAACCCAGAGAATGATGCTTTAGATGCTAGTATTACAAAGAGAAAACCCGGAAAATCTGTAGCAATTGATGTCCAAAAGAAAAAGGCATCAAAGCCAGGACATAAATCTGTGCAACCGGCGCAATCCGAAAACGATAGCGAAGAAGCAGTCTCAGAAGTATTTGAGGGGTTTAGAACGCTTGACTTCAAAGATGTCAAAGGATTTGAAAACTTTAGCATCATAGTGGATGGTGTGGTATTAAATGCCGAGTTCTCTACTGAGGTTAGAAACAAATACTACAAACTATGTTATAGCCAACGTGCTTTTCTTCATGAGAACCTCACCAGGGGGTTGAACTATAAGCTAGTTGTTGGAATCATAACCGAGACTGTAAACATTGCGGACGCCATAAAAGTTAGCGTGCTAGCTACGCCGCGATTCGACTTCTCGAATTGGGACAAAACCCTGCTTGCCTTTGAGCATATGGGCATGAATGTTGAGTTCTTGAGAGTGAAGTTGCGGCGATTGGTGAGCATTGCATATGAGACTGATGATGCCTTAGAAACCAGGAGATACTTCCAGTATAAAAATCAACACTCAAGAGCAGATGAGGAAATCAAGAATATGGAGTCCAAGCTGGAAGATTTGAAAGGAGCTTGTAAGGATTTTAGTGCTTACATTAAGAGTTTGAAGCAAAAAGCTGAAACTCATCAAAACAAGTTTCAGAAAGAGGTTGCTGCTCCTTGGTGAAACAAACTTGCATTCTTTATGTGGTAGAATAATGTAAATCTTGTTTATATATATAATGGGATGTTGGTTCATCATTATTTGGCTTGGTTAATTTATTCTATCTATAACTTATATTATGCTTCAATTTTATATATATATAGTGAGTACATGCTCTAATGTGAGCGCAAGTTAGTGTACCCGTTAATTTTTTATGAGTACACACTAAAATAGTCCTTGCCATTGATTGTACCCGTTAAAATTGTTTTCTAGATTTTAATTGCACAAAAAATATATAAAATATGTTGGTTAATGTGATGTAGGATAATCCTATTGGCTCATTTTGACATGTTGACGTGAAGGAGAGTGTGAAGTGTTACATATAAGACCTAAAAATTTATTTAGGTCATTCTTTAATATTAAACTAGATGAGAGAATTTAAATTGTCTGTTAAGTTAAATCAATAATCAATTTTCTTCGATTTTAGCTCTAGTTTGGAAACTAAGTTCTTAGCCACATAGTAATTTTTAGGTATATGGTCTATCTTCAGAGTTAGTTCGTTTATTGAGCTAATTTACTAATTAAAATATTCTTAGATCTAATTTGTCTCAACTTTAATACTTAACATTCTAAGTTTTAACCGTGCAAGACAATCTAGAATGATTACAATCTTTCTACAATATTTTTGCAACAAATTCTAAGAGATCATAACAATTTTTTAGTAAATGGTCCTCCTTTTGCAACCCAAACAACAACAAAAAAATAGAATTATATTACGTGTACACTAAAATCAGCCACCAATATAAAATACATGTTAGAATACAAATATATATTGAAAATAAATTAAACCACACATATATTTATACATAAATATATTAGTAACTGACTTTAGTGACTGATTTTAATGTACAAATAGTATTTTTAAAAAAAATAATAAACAAAATAGTCACAAACTTGACGATTTCTGGACAAAAATTAAATAAACACATATTTAAGACATGCTTCCACCGGTGTTAACGTTATTTAGTTATTTGAACTTATGGAACAACAAAGCACGTTGATACACTTGTATTATTCGTTAAAACAAATTATGAGACCAAAAGTGAAATGGAACACATATCGAATATTTGACCATGGTGTCCATATCAAGAGGCTAATCTTTCTAACTGATAGAAACAAGAGACTGAGAGAATGATGTGAAAAGTGTATTATTCAGTTGTATCTCAGGTACAATATACAAGGGGTATTTATAGGTGCTAAATGAATCAAAGTAATAAAGACATAGAATCCTACAATTAATGTACAGATATGCTATATAAATATAGACGATGCTAATTGATCTAAATTGATTCTAATGATTCTCTAACATCCCCCCTCAAACTCAAGTGGGAGCTAAGGATACCAACTTGAGTTTGGATAACAAAATCCGAAAGCGAGTCGGGTGATGAGCTTTCGTGAAGATATCAGCAGTCTGATCTAGTGTCCCAACAGCAATGAGACGAACATCATCAATAAGGATTCGTTGCCGAACAAAATGACAATCAATCTCAATGTGTTTGGTTCGTTCATGAAACACATCATTATGGGCAATCTGAATAGCACTGCGGTTATCACAAAAGACATCAGTGGGGGACGACTGAGGAGCACCCAGATCTTCGAGAAGCCAACGAACCGAGATAACCTCCGCAGTGGTGTCAGCAAGGGCACGGTACTCAGCTTCTGTGCTTGAGCGAGCAGTGAACGTTTGCTTCTTAGCACGCCAAGAGATGAGAGCGTCGCCAAGAAACAAACAATAACCAGTAGTAGAACGACGATCAGTAGGATCACCAGCCCAATCAGCATCAGAGTATGCCTGAAGGGTCAAAGAGGAATGGACAGAAAAATAAAGGCCATGAAATAGAGTGCCTTTGACATACCGAAGAATGCGAAGAACTGCCGCATAGTGAGTAGTACGGGGAGCAGACAAGAACTGGCTGAGAACATGAACTGGATAGGCAATGTCTGGTCGGGTGACAGTCAAGTAGACGAGACCGCCAACTAACTGGCGATAAAGTGTCGGATTATCCAAAACAGTACCATCCATAGGGGTAAAGCGAACATTAGGCTCAAGAGGAGTAGATTCGGTGCGACTATCTGTAATCCCAGCGCGATCAAGGAGATCTGAAGCATACTTAGCCTGAGAGAGATAAATGCCATCATCTGTGGAGATGACCTCGAGACCAAGAAAATAGCTGAGAGAACCAAGATCCTTCATTTCAAAGGTACGCTGAAGCGAGGTCTTGAGATCAGAGATACCATCAACATCATCTCCAGTAATGATCATGTCATCAACATACAAAAGTAGAAGAACAACTCCACGGTCGCTTTTACGAATGAAAAGCGCATTCTCATGAGGACTAGAAATAAAGCCAAGACTGCATATGGTAGTGCTGAACTTGTCAAACCATTCACGAGGAGCTTGCTTAAGTCCATAAAGTGCCTTGCGAAGGAGACAAACCTTACTGGAAGGACAAGGATATCCTGGAGGGGGTTTCATATAGACTTTCTGTTTCAAATCCCCATTAAGAAATGCATTCTTCACATCCATCTGACTGAGAGACCATCTTTTAACCGCAGCAATGGCAAGGAGAGCTCTAACAGACGTAAGGCGAGCAACAGGAGCAAAAGTCTCTTCATAATCAATACCATACTCTTGCGTACAACCTTGAGCAACCAATCGTGCCTTATAACGGTCAATAGAGCCATCAGAGCGAGTCTTGATCTTGTATACCCATCTACTGCCCACAACTTCCTGATCAGAAGGAGGATCAACCAAATCCCAAGTGTGTGCTTTTTCAAGTGCCTGTATTTCTTCCTGCATTGCTTGTTGCCAATTTGGATTTGAGGAGGCTTCTCTGAATGTCTTAGGTTCATGTTGATGAAGAATAGTAGAAAAGCAATGGTAATCAAGAAGATGAGGAGGTGGATTTCGTACCCTAGAAGAACGAGCGGGAGGCGGAGGCATGACGGTAGGAGCAGGATCATCGTCCGGTCTGGAATCATCGGGAGATGGAGAGGGCGGAGGAACAGGAGGCTGTGGAGGGTCACTCGAGATAGAACCTGTAGAATCATCACTAGGAAAAAGATCAACATTGGGGTTAGTAAACAAAGGTGACTGAGTAGTAGGAATCGACTCAAAGGATGAGAACCGAGAAAACATGTGGTGCTCCCAAAAGACAACATGACGAGATATACGAATACGTTTAGAAAGAGGATCCCAACAACGATAACCCTTGTGTTCAGTGCCATAACCAATAAAACAACACATACGAGCCCGAGGTTCAAGTTTACTATGTTCATGAGGCTGAAGAAGAACAAAACATACACAACCAAAAATTCGAAGAGAACTGTAATCTGGGGGGGTATGATAAAGACGCTCAAAGGGAGTAACATTACCAAGAACAGAAGAAGGGAGTCTATTGATAACATGAACAGCAGTAAGAACAGCTTCACCCCAAGTACGCTCAGGACACGAAGAGGAAAGGAGCATTGCACGGACGGAGTCAAGAATGTGACGGTGTTTGCGTTCAGCTCTACCATTTTGTTGAGACGTACCAGGACAAGAAAACTCAGATAGAGTACCCTGTTCTGCAAGAAAAGCTAAGAGCTTGGAATCACGGTATTCCATAGCATTATCACGTCGGAAAACCTTAATGGCCTTGGAAAACTGAGTTTTAATCATAGTAGCAAAGTTGATATAGATCTGAGGTAACTCATGGCGATTAGTCATCAAATAAACCCAAGTAAAACGGGAATAATCATCAATGAAAATGACAAAGTATCGAGCTCCGCCCATAGAGGCAGTGGGAGCGGGGCCCCAAACATCAGAGTGAATGAGATCAAAAGGAGAGCAAGCAAGAGATGAATTATTGTGAAAAGATAAAGCAGGTTGTTTGGCAGTTTGGCAAGAAATGCAGTCAAAAGATTCATTCGGAACCTGACCTAAAACACCCTGAGATATAAGAGGACGCAGTTTTCCTAAGGAGGTGTGGGCAAGACGTTGATGCCATAAGTGAAGGGTAGAGGAAGAAGAAGCAGCACAGAGATTTGGTACAGGAGGAATATGAAGACTTTCGAGTTCAAACAACCTTCCGACCTTACGTCCAGTCCCGATGATCTGTCCCGTCCGAGGATCCTGTACACGACAACCAGAGACAGAAAAGGTGACGTCAAAACCCAGATCAACAAGTTGACCAACAGAAATAAGATTGAAGTTTAATTCGGGAATGTAGTAAGTATCAGGAAGATTAAGAGATGACTGAGATATAGAACCCTTGTGTGTTGCATGCAAGAGGGAGCCATTTGCAGTATTGACAGAAGGTCCATTTGTAGTTGCAGACATGGACGAGAAAATATTACGCAACGGAGACATGTGACAGCCCGTGAGAGGACGAGGAGGACGAGCTGGCGTCGAGGTGGCGGCCGGGTCAGAGCGCGGGCCGGGTCGGGTCAGAAGCGGGTGCGCGGGTCGCAGGGAACGCTGGTGGCGTGACACGTGGCGGCTTCAGAATCGTGGGATCAACAGCAAGATCCAACGGCTACTGAAGCATCTCGGGGGAGGATCAATGGAGGTGGACAGCGATCTTCCAGCGGCGCGTGGCGGCGCGTCCGGGGGAATATGGCGGCGATCTCGACGGCGTTGGAAAGCTGGCGACGAGAGGATCACAACGGTGCCGGAGGTGACGAACCAAAGCGTCGGAAACAGGTCGAAAAAGGCGAGCAAAGAGGCACGGGTGGAAGCAAGAAGGAAGAGCAACCTGGTCGTGGCAGCGGCTTTTGGCGGCGCGTGGAGGCGCGTCTGGCGGCGGATGGCGACGGTTCTGGATGCGTTGGAATCACGGCAACAAGACGAACAAAAGGGTTATGAAGGTGACGAACCAAAGCGTCAAAAAGAGAACGAAAAAGGAGGCCAAAGAGCACTGCCGACAAGGAAAAAACAAAGGGGCTATGAACTAATATTCATTGAAAAAAAAAAAGGACCTAAGCTCTTGATACCATGATAGAAACAAGAGACTGAGAGAATGATGTGAAAAGTGTATTATTCAGTTGTATCTCAGGTACAATATACAAGGGGTATTTATAGGTGCTAAATGAATCAAAGTAATAAAGACATAGAATCCTACAATTAATGTACAGATATGCTATATAAATATAGACGATGCTAATTGATCTAAATTGATTCTAATGATTCTCTAACACTAACTCATAAGAGAATTGATAAGATGATTCATTTGTTCGTATCATTATAGAATAAAGTATATATGGATTCTACCAAGTAGAAATCATTCTTTATCCTATGATAATGAAATAATTAGCCTCCATATAAA
This sequence comes from Arachis stenosperma, assembly GCF_014773155.1. Lineage (NCBI taxonomy): Eukaryota > Viridiplantae > Streptophyta > Magnoliopsida > Fabales > Fabaceae > Arachis > Arachis stenosperma. Next base: position 14,837,837 of record NC_080377.1, read on the forward strand.
TTGATTATCTGATATTGAATTCTAAACACCATAGTGGTTCTTCTAATTCCACTTAATTAAGGCAGTTTGTTGCCACTCATCATCATGGTCATGAACTCATTCAAGTCAATAAACCCATCACCGTTACCATCCACACCCATCACCATCTTCTTACAATCACTAACGTTACAATTTTCGCCAAGCCTCTTGAGAACTTGGGACAACTCCTCCGCACTAATCTTCCCATCACCATTCAAATCAAACACTTGAAAAGCGCTCTTCATCTCCATCTGCTTCACCTTCTCGTCATCGTTATCCTCCCCCTTAAACATCCCCATGAACTCATCGAAACCAATGAAGGAATCTTCATCGGTATCGATGGCCTTGAACGAGTTTAAAGCCTCGGCATCACCGAGATTCCAACCCACGGTGATAATCGCGGCTTTGAACTCTTCAAAGGAGATCTTGCCGTCTTTGTTTGCGTCGAATTTGTCGAACACCCATTTTATTTCCTCTTCCTTTGGCTGGAAACTCGAATTGGAGGATGAATTTTTGGGCGGAGAACAAGATTTTTCTATCGAGCTATTGCTTTGAAAATGAAGGAAACTCAAATCTGACATAATTATATATATATATAATATAGGACTTATGACTATACAAAATACTAATTCTAAGATATAAAGAAGTTTTTGGTTTTGTGAATGCTGCTACTAAGTGAAGACTTGAATATATATATATATAAACTTCGGATTCCGTTGAGATAAGCTTTTTAATTAGTGGAAATGAATAGTAAAATGAGAATCTTGAACGGCTACGTCTTATCGTGACTCTTGCGCAGTGTGAGGTGGCTCTTTAGGATTGTTTTCTAATCACTTTATTTTTATTTTTATTTATTTATTTATTTTTTACCGAAAATAAAAAGACTCGAATTCACGATGAGTATTGTTCATACCCTGACCCAATGTTAAGGGCCCAGATCCAACTAAAAGGCCTAATCCGATAGATTAAGCCTAGCTAAGCACCGACCTTCACATAAGAAGTCGGTGTTCACTACGACTTGCTCTAAAGAAGTCGGACATGAGATTAGCTGGCAGATAAGCACTCATTCAAATGAGTGACCGCCCCTAAAATCTCTCTAACCGCTTCATAAAGCCATATCTTAACCTCCCTAAGATAATGGGACGGTTAACATCCTAAAGATGCGGCACTACTCCAACGGTGGTTATTGGCTCACCACTATAAGTACCCTGACACTCCTCAGGTATCTCTAAGCCCAATACTCTCTAGACCTGCTCACACCCTTGCTAACTTAGGCATCGGAGTGTCTTTGCAGATACCACCCCCCATTCACTCGCGAACACAAGTCGGACGGAGTCTCCCGAGTTGCATTCTCTGGTGGAAACTTCCTCCTTCACACGTTTGGGCCAGCCAACACCGTCCGTTCAATTAATCTCCGGTTACCCACCGTAACATTGGCGCCGTTGCCGGGGACCTGAGAGATCATCCATTGATGGCGGACAGATCCCACGAAGAAGGCCATGCGGAAACAGATTCCGAACAAGAGAATCTAGACGCAGGTAATAACAATGTGGACTTAACCCTCCACCAAGAGGTTAACGATCAGCAGAGAGAGGGCACCTCCGGGGTAAAAAACCCGAAGGCAAACCCCTCAGACGAGCGAGAATCAGAAAAAGGCGGACCATCCCACATAACTGAACTAATGGGGTTAGTCCACAGCCGCCTGGAGCAGTTAGAACAAGAGCGGGAGCGACAAAAGGAAACGGAGAGGTATCTAAAAGAGGAGATGGAACGGCAAAAAGAGTTAGAAAGGAAACTCTCAAAGCTGGAATCTTCCCTCAAGAATCACAACTCCCGCGACGAACAAGAAGAGTCGCTCTTGGGTGAAGAGGATCCTTTCAGCGAGGACATAATGAGGGCAAAAGTTCCGAGAAACTTCAAAAGCCCGGATATGGACCTCTACGACGGAACCACGGATCCAAAGCATCACCTAAGCAACTTCAAAAGTCGGATGTACCTAGCTGATGCTTCCGACGCTACGCGATGCAAGGCCTTCCCGACCACTTTATCAAAAGCAGCGATGAAGTGGTTCGACAGCCTTCCCCCAAGATCGATCACCAACTTTGAAGACCTCTCAAGGAAATTTTTGATGAGGTTCTCAATTCAGAAAGACAAGGTAAAACATGCGCCGAGCCTCCTGGGAATAAAACAGGAGGTCGGAGAGTCTTTGCGAGCCTATATGGAAAGGTTCAACAAAGCATGTTTGGAGATCCAAGACTTGCCCATAGAGGCAGTCATAATGGGGCTAGTCAATGGGCTCAGAGAAGGTCCCTTCTCACAGTCCATATCTAAAAGGCACCCCGTTTCTCTAAGTGATGTACAAGAGAGAGCTGAAAAGTACATCAATATGGAAGAAAATGCCAAGTTAAGAGATCTGAGCGGACGACCTAGGCCCCCTCCCTCAGCAAAAGAGAGAGAAAGGGAAACCAAGAAAAGAGAAGAGCTCAGTCTCGAAAGGCCAAGAAAATATCACTCTTATACTCCCCTGAAGTTTCTATAGTGGATGTATACAGAGAGATTTACAACACTGAAAGGCTGCCACCCCCTAGACCCATTAAAAATAAAAAAGGGGGGAGCCGCAGCGACTACTGCAAGTACCATAAAATATATGGTCACTCCACTAACGACTGTTACGACCTCAAGAATGTGATAGAAAAGCTGGCTAGAGAAGGTCGGCTTGATAGATATCTCATAGAAAGGTCGGACGGTCACGGAAAGAGAAAGCGAGATGATATGGATAGAAGAGACCCACCACCGCAGACCCCAGAGAGGCATATCCATATGATCTCAGGAGGATTTGCGGGAGGGGGACTCACCAAATCCTCTCGCAAAAGACATCTCAAAAGAGTCTACCAGGTAGGGGAAGAGTCACCCGACCTTCCTACCATTTCATTCACAAAAGAAGATGGGCAAGGAATAATCCCTGGACACGATGATCCAGTGGTAATAACTATGATCCTAGCAAATGCCCATCTCCACAGAACCCTAGTAGACCAAGGAAGCTCGGCGGACATTCTCTTCAAGCCTGCTTTCGACAAGCTAGGGTTAGATGAGAAAGAATTAAGAGCCTACCCCGACACCCTATATGGATTAGGGGACACGCCAATAAAACCACTGGGATTTTTGCCCCTCCACACCACTTTTGGAAAAGGGGAAAAATCAAAGACTCTGAGTATAGACTTCATAGTCATCGATGTGGGGTCAGCTTATAATGCTCTAATCGGCAGAGCTACCCTCAATCGACTCGGAGCAGTGGTATCTACCCCTCACCTCTGCATGAAATTCCCGACCTCAGCAGGAATAGCAACGGTAAGGGGAGATCAAAAGCTAGCAAGGAAGTGCTACAATGAAAGCCTAAACCTAAGGGGAAAGGGCAGAGAAGTTAACACAATAGAGTTCGGCGGTGCAAAGGCCAGAGAAGAGCTGCGACCACAACCGGGAGGAAAAACCGAGGAGGTACAGGTTGGTGAAGAGGAAGGGAAAAACACTCATATAGGAGCCAACCTAGGGGAAACTCTAAAACAAGGGTTGACTAAGCTCCTAAGAGATAACTCCGACCTCTTCGCCTGGAAGGCCTCCGACATGCCCGGGATTGACCCCGAGCTCATGTCCCACAAACTCTCGGTTTATCCAGGATCCCGACCTGTACAGCAAAGAAGACGTAAGCTCGGCCCAGAACGAGCCCTAATAGTAGAAGAGCAAGTACAAGCGCTCCTGGAAGCCGGCTTTATTAGAGAGGTCAAGTACCCAACATGGCTAGCCAATGTAGTGCTAGTCAAAAAACAGAATGGTAAATGGAGAATGTGCGTCGACTATACCGACCTAAATAAGGCATGTCCTAAGGACCCTTATCCCCTACCAAGTATTGATACCCTAGTGGACTCCAGCTCGGGGTACCAATACTTGTCATTCATGGACGCCTACTCGGGATATAATCAAATCCCGATGTATGAACCCGACCAGGAGAAAACATCATCACGCCCCGAGCTAACTATTGCTACGTGGTCATGCCATTCGGATTAAAGAATGCAGGAGCCACATATCAAAGGTTGATGAATAAAGTGTTTTCCTCTCACCTGGGGACCCTGATGGAAGTATACGTCGACGACATGCTAGTAAAAACCAAGAAAGAAGTCGACCTCTTATCCGACCTCTCACAAGTCTTTGACACCATAAGGCTGCATGGGATGAGACTAAATCCGGCAAAATGCGCCTTCGCGATGGAGGCAGGAAAATTTCTAGGATTTATGCTAACGCAAAGAGGGATTGAGGCCAATCCCGATAAATGTAGAGCCATCCTAGAAATGAAAAGTCCGACTTGTTTGAGAGAAGTCCAGCAGCTCAATGGCCGACTTGCAGCCCTCTCCAGGTTCTTGGCAGGATCGGCACTAAAATCCCTTCCATTATTCTCCTTATTAAGAAAGGGATGCCAGTTTGAATGGACTCTTGAATGCGAAGAGGCATTCCAGGAGTTCAAAAAATTTTTAAGCCAACCTCCTATCTTAACCCGATCAGTACCAGGGAAAGACCTCGTTTTGTACTTATCCGTAGCAAACAGGGCTGTCTCGTCAGCCCTGATAAAAGAAGACGAGGTCGGACAGCACCCAGTCTACTTTATCAGTAAGGTCTTACAAGGCCCTGAACTAAGGTACCACAAACTTGAAAAGTTTGCCTACTCCTTAGTGATAGCCTCACGAAGGCTACGACCTTACTTTCAGGCTCATACACTAAGAGTCCGCACAAACCAACCCATGAAGCAAATCCTCCAAAAAACGGATGTTGCAGGGAGAATGGTTCAATGGGCAATAGAGCTCTCCGAATTCGATCTAAAATATGAAACTCGGACAGCAATTAAAGCTCAATGCCTCGCCGACTTCGTAGCAGAATACGCAGGAGACCAAGAGGAAAAGCCGACTACATGGGAACTCTATGTAGACGGATCCTCCAACAAAACGGGAAGCGGCGCAGGCATAATATTGGTAGATGAAAGAGGAACCCAGATTGAGGTTTCTCTAAAATTTGAATTTCCAGCCTCAAATAATCAGGCAGAATATGAAGCCTTGATTGCTGGGCTAAAATTAGCAGAAGAAGTCGGTGCTACAAAGGTGATGATATACAGCGACTCGCAAGTGGTGACCTCCCAAATAAGTGGAGAGTATCAGGCAAAGGACCCAAACATGAAGAGGTACTTGGAAACCACTTTGGAGCACCTTAGACGCTTTGCAGAAACCGAGGTCAAACACATAACTCGGGATCTAAACAGCAGAGCAGATGCCCTATCCAAGTTAGCAAGTACCAAACCAGGAGGGAACAATAGAAGCCTGATCCAAGAAACCCTCCAGAAACCCTCAGTGATAAAAGATAAGCAAGAGGTACTTGAAGTAGTCGGTTTAAACCTCGGATGGATGAATCCCTTAGTCGAATACTTGAAATTCGACATCCTCCCTAAGGAGGAAAAAGAAGCCAAAAGAATCCGAAGGGAAGCACAGCATTACACCTTGGTGAGAAATGTCCTTTACCGAAGAGGGATATCGACACCATTGTTAAAATGCGTACCGACCTCAAGAACCACTGAGGTGTTGGAGGAAGTACATAGCGGGATCTGCGGAAATCATCTCGGAGCAAGGTCACTAGCCAGAAAGGTAATCCGAGCTGGATTCTACTGGCCGACCTTGCAGAAAGATGCCACAGAATTTGTGAAAAAATGTCAACCGTGTCAGATGCATGCAAATTTCCACGTGGCTCCACCAGAAGAGCTCATTAGTATCACTTCTCCATGGCCTTTTGCAAAATGGGGAATGGATTTGTTAGGTCCTTTTCCCCAAGCGCCAGGACAAGTCAAATACTTGATCGTGGGAATAGATTACTTCACGAAATGGATAGAAGTAGAACCGCTGGCCACCATCACCGCTCAAAGAAGTCGGAGATTCCTCTACAAAAATATCATCACAAGATATGGTATACCTTACTCCATCACTACGGATAATGGAACCCAATTCACCGATGCTACCTTCAGAAGCTTAGTAGCCAGTATGAAAATCAAGCATCAGTTTACCTTAGTAGAGCACCCACAAGCCAATGGGCAAGCTGAGGCAGCTAACAAAGTCATACTGGCAGGACTAAAGAAGAGATTGCAAGAAGCAAAAGAAGCTTGGGCGGAAGAACTCCCTCAAGTGCTATGGGCCTACAGGACAACACCCCAATCCGCCACGGGAGAAACACCTTTTCGACTAGTCTATGGCGTGGAAGCCATGATTCCAATAGAAATCAATGAGCAAAGCCCAAGGGTAATTCTCCACGACGAGGTCGGAAATATACAGGGACACAAAGAAGAGCTCGACTTGCTCCCCGAAGTCCGAGAAGATGCCCAAATAAGAGAAGCTGCGCTGAAGCAAAGAATGACTACAAGGTACAACAAAAAAGTCATTCGAAGAACATTTGCTACAGATGATTTGGTCTTAATCAGAAATGACATTGGAGTCAACAAATCGGGAGAAGGAAAGCTCGCTGCAAATTGGAAGGGACCATACAAAGTCAATGAAGTTTTAGGAAAAGGTTATTATAAAGTAACCGACCTGAACGGCACTGAGCTACCAAGGTCGTGGCATGCTTGTAACATGAAAAGGTACTACAGTTAAAAGCAAACTCTACTCCCTGATGTACTCTTTTCCCAACTTCATGATTTTTTCCCAAAAGGGTTTTTTCTGGAGAAGGGTTTTTAACGAGGCATCATAGTAGAGACTAAGGGAAAATAGGCTATCAAGACCCTTAGTAGCAAAAGAAGGTACCTCCCCAATTAATAAAGATCTTTTTCATTCATAATATCTCTTATAGTATCCTTCTTTATTTTTCTAAGTCTTTCTACGAAACGCGCCGACTTAAGCTCGACAAAGCGTAAAAATCCCATGAACCGACCTAGATGGTCGTCAGGATAAAACGACGAGGTACAAGTCGGTGTAAAGAGGTTATATGAGTCGATCGTAAAAACTCGAAAACAAATCCGACTCTTAAGTCGGAACAATATTCCGAGTAGGAAAGCTCGGGAACACTACGATCCATAAATCGGAGTGTAGAATCGAGTAGAAGAAAAACGCATCGCAAAAATAACCTAAGTCACAGGAACTCGCTAAAACAAAAGTTGAGTATGAGGGATAACAAAAAGAGATAGGAAAACCTAGGAAGAAGTTTAAAGGATGATCCGAAAATCCTTAAACAAAAAGCTCCGAAAAACAAACAAGCCAAAAAGAAAGGTTTTCAAGAAAAAGTCAAGGGAAATTCAGAAAATTAGAAAAGCATACACGCACAAGGTAACTTAAACCCTTATCCAAAAAAGGGTATTTATTTTGTTAATCTAAACCCTTATTCAAAAAGGGCACTTGCCGAAATATTTTGTTAACGGCCTTAAAAGGCCAAAAGAAATTGTTCAAGCATCACCAAACAACATGTAAATAAGGGGGGACTCACAGGCCGAGCCCCAATATAGCCATAAAAAAATAAGTTACTTCTGCAGAGGAGTAGACGGATCACCACCACCAGAGCCAGGAGGAGCGCCACCAGGACCAGGAAGAGAAGCTGAAGAAGAAGTCGGAGGAACAACTGAAGAACTCGGAGCATCTTTGGGACGAGGAGGAGACTCGATAATCCTCTGCCCCCGAGTTTTCAAATCTGACTCGGAAACAACCTCGGGGGCAGGAGGATCCACGATAGCACCATCAATAACGACTTTATCAGGATGTAAAGGAGAAAGGTCCAAGTCGGGAGCGATAACTCTGACTTGTTCCAGGAAAATTCTCCAAGACTCCTCGGCACCATCGGCAATAGAGTCCTCCAACTCGGCATACGCGTTCCGAGAATTCAGCAAATCCTTCCTCACAGCCACAAGATCTTGAAATAAACTTTGGTAACTATCCTGTGCTGTCTTCCTCAAATTTGCCTCCATAGTACATTGGGCCCGTAGCTTACTCTCCTTCTCCCGGAGGCTATCCCTCTCCTCCCTCAACTTAGCCACCTCCTCCTTTAACTCCCTCTCTTGGTCTTGGAAAGCAAGAAGCCTCCCCTCTAACTCATCAACCTTCGAGGTTACCCCCAAAGAGCTGAGGGGAGTCTTCTCAAAAAGGTCCAAAAGTTTGCCACAAACACCTGCTGCCCTAAAACTCTCCTCGGCCATGGTGGTGAGGTGGTTTCGAACAGAAACATCATCCATACTTATATAAGGATAGATGTTCTTTCGGACGAATGCAAGAGCATCCGCCTTAACCCCACCATCAAAAGAAGAGCCAGACTCTGAAGTCTTGCGCTTCTTCTTCTCTGGCTTGGGAAGAAGTTGGGCAGAAGGGAGTGACCGAGACAAAGTTGAAGAGGAAATTATAATGGGCTGAGAGGGAGTGCCCACGTTCTTAGGAGGAGGAGGAGGAGGAGGAGGAGGAGAGACGATCGCCCTGGCACCACCAGACCTGGCCCGGGACTTTGCCTTAGCCTCCTGAACTCTTTGGTAAGATTCCTGAGCATTCTTCCTTGCCATATCTACAAGAGAAACAACTAGCAAAAGTTACAAGTCGGTAAACTCAAACCGGCAGAAACAAGTCGGAAATGAGGGAAGCATGCACTACCTAGTTGTGACCGAATAAAGGTCGGCGTCCCCTGGAGAAATTTCCTCGTATCTAAATACGGGGCCCTCCCCCACGCTTCTTGGAAAAACCCCACAATGGCAGCCTCCACCTCGTCAAGGTCATCTAGACCATACTTCTCACAAGGGGAGGCCGCCAACCAATAAAGGGGAAAGCGAGGGGAGGAATGCTCATCCAGGAAAAAGGGGTGATGACCCTCTACGGCTTGCACTTTGAAGAAATAATTTTTGAAATCATGAAAGGATTTGTCAAAGAGGGTAAAAATTCTCCGACCTTGTATGGCTCGGAAAGACACCAATTGCTGTTTGTTATTTAGCCCACTAAAGGGCTTAGTCATATGAAAGAGATAAAAGAAAACCCTCAAAGAGGTCGGAAAGTCCAAAGCGTGGCTAACAAACTGATAGATTTTCAGAAAACCCCAAGAATTAGGGTGAAGTTGGGTAGGAGCAACTCGACAGTGGTGCAAGATAGATATTTCAAAATCCGAAAAAGGAAGGAAAACACCCAATCGGGTGATCATACATTCATACATAAAGAAAAAATGAGGAGCCGCCTCATCGGCCCTCCCAAAACAAACCCGGTCTTCCAGACCCGGGACTATCAACTCATATTTTGGCTCGTCCTCCTCCGAAGTACAGAGCCTGTGATGAGTACGAAGATGAGTGATAAACTCAGCATCGACCAAGGGTTCCTCCCCAAGGACAGTGACATCAACCCACTGAGAAAGAACATCTACAGAGGCCATTTTTCTTTATATAATGAAAGGTGACAGAAACCTACAAAAAGAAAAAAGAAAAAGAAAATTAAAAAACACGGTCCCTAAAGGAGAGAGATGCGAAACAAAAAATCTACAGACCAACCTATCCACCCACGAAAACCAAAAGCATGCAAACATAAGGCATGACATGAAGTGAACACTAACCTTTATCTGAGAAATGAAGGTTGGGAAAAGCAGAAATCTTCAAGCACAAGAATACAGCACGAACAAGGAGAGAAGAAGTTCGAAAGATTGCAGAAACGGAAAAAGGAAAGAGAGGGAAAGTATTTATAAACATACTAAGGGGCATAATGGTAAAAGCGGAGCAGTCATTAATGAGATTGCACCGTTACCAAAGCCCTCAATCCCTAAATGCTTCCCCAACGGACACGACGCTTGAATTGACGTAACTGTCAGAAACAAAAGGTCGCGAAAATCACGTCGGTTTCAAAACCCGTGAAAGTCGGCTACGAACCCGAGTTAAATACTTGAACCCAAGCCTTAAAGAGATCTTGGGCTCAAGTAGGGGCACTGTTCATACCCTGGCCCAATGTTAAGGGCCCAGATCCAACTAAAAGGCCTAATCCGATAGATTAAGCCTAGCTAAGCACCGACCTTCACATAAGAAGTCGGTGTTCACTACGACTTGCTCTAAAGAAGTCGGACATGAGATTAGCTGGCAGATAAGCACTCATTCAAATGAGTGACCGCCCCTAAAATCTCTCTAACCGCTTCATAAAGCCATATCTTAACCTCCCTAAGATAATGGGACGGTTAACATCCTAAAGATGCGGCACTACTCCAACGGTGGTTATTGGCTCACCACTATAAGTACCCTGACACTCCTCAGGTATCTCTAAGCCCAATACTCTCTAGACCTGCTCACACCCTTGCTAACTTAGGCATCGGAGTGTCTTTGCAGGTACCACCCCCCATTCACTCGCGAACACAAGTCGGACGGAGTCTCCCGAGTTGCATTCTCTGGTGGAAACTTCCTCCTTCACACGTTTGGGCCAGCCAACACCGTCCGTTCAATTAATCTCCGGTTACCCACCGTAACAAGTATGAAGAGACTATGTCATTTGAGTTGTCATATATTGGTTTTCTAAACACTTTATTGATAAACAATCATGCTCCATATAAATAAAAAATAGTGGCCAATCAGTTACCAATCACTTTATGAAAATACGACGATGCTAAATCATCAAGTTATTTTAATAATTAAATTTAATCATGCTATTCTAATAATTTATTAGCACAATAGAAATTAATTAAAAAAGAAAGAAGAAAAAGAGGGATTCATTGCAAAATAATGCATAAAATATAGAGGGATTCGTTACAAAGAAAAGAAAAGAAAGAAGGAAGACCGATCCATCGGTAAGCTTGCAATATGTACGAGACTATGAGAGCAAATACCTATATAAAAGTCACAAAAAAAAACCCACCAATATAAAAATATATATTTGATATTCCATAGAAAATTTTATTAAAATATTATAAATAAATTTGATTATTTATATGAAGTATTTTTAATTAACAAATATTATATCCATTAATATTTGTACAAACTAGCTTGCTCAACGGGGGCATGTTTAACTATTTAAAATTCACCAGTAATGAATGAAAAATCAAGAAGATTGTGGTAAATTAATAAGAAGTAATGCTCTCCGAAGGCTGAGAATTTAAAACAACGGCATTAATATTTTTGTCTATGCTAGAATATCATAGAACGTAAAAAATATTTTTATAATTATAATCTTGTCAAATTTCTAACTAATAGTTAAGAAATTATTTAGAATTTATCTGCGATCTTTGTTTTAAGGTAAAGCATCATTTTTGTTTTAAACGTTTAGGATAAATACCAATATTATTACGGTGGAAATTCAGGTGCAGTCGACTTCACGTAAAGTTGATAGTTGAGAGTCGTTAAATGATTTGACTGATTTGACTAAATTTTCATTTAACGGTTCTTAACTATTGTGTATTCATTTCTTTTATTTGAATCAACACATGTGTTTTACTTTTATAATAATTTTCTAAAAAAAATATATAGTAAAAATAGAAGGTGAAAAACAAAAAATCAATATTTAAATTTTTAGTCATTTAAATATTAATAGATTAGAACACACTCTAATATTAGTAAACAAACACTTCTATAAAAAAATTTTAAGAAATAAAATAATATAAATTTATGGATTTAGACGTGATAAAATATACGTTTTTTTATTCATTATATTATACTTATTTCGGTGACGACGGTATAAATGAAATGAGTAATAATAATGCACAAAAACATAATTTTTTACAGCAACTAATCTATAAATTAAATATTTTTTTATTTATTTAAAAAATCCAAAAGAAAACGCATGCAAATATGATTTCTCCTATTGACAGAATAGAAACTACAGTTATTGGTAAAATGAGAAGAAGAGTTCTGTGGGAAGCATGGAAGAAGAGATGGGGGAAAAGATATTGTCTGGTTGAAGTATCTTTGAGGCTAATTTTTTTTATATAGAAAAAATATTAGTATTTTGTTGAAAATAGAATTAGTTAGTGTATAGTTGTGTAAATTTTAGAAGTGAAGATATGTAGAATATATATTGAACACATGTTAACATTTTAACAATATATAAAATACGTATTAGACAGATATTAGTATTCTGGTCAACACATAAAATGTATGTTAGACACATGTCAAATTGTAATAATAGTCTTTATACACACTCACAATCAACTATAAATATCAATATTCAACTAAAATATTATCTTCGTCTTGTTATAGAGATTCGACTATATTTTTATATTAGTTGTCAAAAATCTAACACAACCCTCTTTCTTTATTCGAATTTGAGATTGACTATATATCACAAGTATAATATAGACAAAGTTAAAATATCATCTTCATCTCCATATTAAAAATAATTTGTATGTGTATCTTTGAGGTCAATAATAAAATCCTCTTTTCGGGAAAACGTGTATCCACCACCATGACACCATGCCCTACTTATAAAGCTCATGAATGCTTATTGCTTATCTTATCTCACTTGCCGCGTATTTGGCAACATGCATGGTTCACCTTCTATCTTTTATCTACCATGGACACGTGTTCAAGGTTCACTTGCAAGCTTCTTTTAATCGCTTTAGTAGAACAGTGAATTTCTGTTTCAAATCCATTAGAAGATTTGGTACCATGCATTTTTGCTGCTAATGTTTTTGGAAGAAATAGAGATCGACGATAAGGATCAAGTGAAACAACTTTGCTATGTCAACTTATTTATAATGTTCTTAGACACCAAATAAGAAAATGAAAACTGGATGAAGATAATGCACTGTGAAGGAATATTAGAAGCTTTCTTGTTTTCAGCGTCGAAGAAAAAACAGATTCACAAGTAATGCGAAATTAATTATGGTAGATAATAAATACTATTCTTTAATTTTTTAACAAGAAGTTTTGGATTTAAACTCTCAAAATCTAAAAAAAAAAAAAAGAGGTATTCCTTGTATGAAATCAATGACGGACCAAAAAATTTTATCAATAAGGGTAAAAATATACAAAGTAAAATTTGAATATAGATATTTTTTTTATGGTACTTTAAAGATTAAGAACTAATTCGTCGTAGATCTAAACTCTATTTAAGAGTTTATCGTAAAATAATAAATTGCTATATACGCAAGACAAAATTTGAATTTAAAGTAGATAATTGAACTAATCACTCGATTATCTCAAATTGTTTAGATATATTAAAATTTTAAATTAGAAATATCTATACGTAACGTATACACACGTACTTATTATAATATTTAAAATAATAAAAAAATAATTTCACAATATTATAATATTCAAAATAATAAAAAAATCATTTATAACAGCTTTTTCTTTATTTTTTAGAAAATTATTTAATTATTCAATATCTCCTATTCAATTGTGAAATCTATTTATTATAATATTTATGATATAAATAAATTTTTAAGTAAAGTAATAATTACTATATTCAAAACCATTTAAATAAATAATATTAATATATAGATAATATGTTTTTATCCTAAATAATTTTTTAAAAAATCACTAATAATTTAAGTTGTATTTAATTAAAAAATTAAATTTTAATTTAATTATCAACTAATTAATTAGTATTGTGAAATTAATTAGTACTATTTTTATAAGTTGATTTATTTATTTATTTTTAATTTTATACTAAATTAAATTTAATAAAATATTTATTATTGTATGTTAAATTTAACAAAATATTTTTTAATATAAAACACAAAAAAAATAATTTATATTTTATGTTAGAAGAATACAAAATAAAATAAAAAGATAAATATATACATTAATATATAATTATTAATATATTTTTTAAAATCTTTGTGGGGACATATGCTCCCTCTTCTTTATACTTGGTTCGTCCCTGTATGGGATACTCTATCTATCTCTATTTGAAGTTTTTCTTGATTTAAATAGGACTAATAAAAAATTATGAACTATTTCAGAGATTTTTTCGCTTTTCATGATAAGCAATTTTTTGGCACTAATTAAGCAAAAATCATTTATACCACCTTTTTTATGTATATTCATTTGAGAATCAGTATTCATTGCCATAAAATTATAATTATAAAAAAAAATCGAACCGGTTGATTCAATAAAAAAATTGGTGGATCGAACTATAAATTAATTCAATCCAAGACTAGAACCTTTTTGAATTAAAAAACGATAAAAACCAACAAAAATCGACCCAACCAAATGATTTGAGTCACGCATAGGCGTGATCTATGGTGTTCTAGCACTCTGCATGTGCACCTGTGGTCCAGTGCAACAGACATTTATAATTTTGGAATTTTTTTTTGAAATGTGAAGAGTAAGATTTAAAATATATAAAAACATTCTATCAATTAATTTATATTTATTTGATTTATTTTAATTTAAATTTTAAATTTATTTATTTTTAAATTAATTATATTCTTATTTAACTATAAATTATATTACATATTCACAGATGAAAGAAAAAGTAAATTTTTTTTTATTATTCACAATTTTTTTATGTTTATATAATATCTATTAATATTATTTTTTTTAATAAATACTTATAGTATATAATAATACAATAAAGATAAACTAAATAATAAACTATATATTAAAATTAAAAAATAACAGTTATTTTAATATAAAAAATAAAATAAAAATACTTATAATAGAGAGAAAAAGTAAAATTTTATATAAATAGTTAATTATATCGGATCAATTAGTTTAACCAGTAACTTAAATGTTAAACTAATAATTTAGTGATCGAATATTCTGATCGGATTAACTACCGATTTGGTTTCAATAACTACTCATATAATAGAGCACAACTCTTTATTTTTTTACATAAAAGTTATATTAGTTCTTTGTAAAATAAAAAGTAAAGTATATTTTTTATCTTTAACTTTTTGGTTTGTATCAAAATTACCTTTGGACGTCAACTCCATCTGAAATGTTGAGGACCAAATTAAAAATGTTTAGGGATAGTTTTAAAATAAATTGAAACATTAAGACAAAATTGAATGAATCCAAAATTTTAAAGACAAAATTAAATAAAATTAAACATTAAGAGTATTTTTGAAATCCTGTTGTGTATGTAGCAACCTATTAACTATTAACGAATTTAGAAATTCTTAAATAGAACTCCAATCTGCAACGAATTAATTTTTAACCTGTCTCGTATTTTCAAGTAGCTTTGAAATAACTAAAAGTAATTTATACTACCACCATTCCAAGCAAATCAAAACGTCACTTGGTATTGTCTGGTGGAGAATTGGCCTCCATTGTTTGAAGAACTGGCATGACCAATATCTTACTATCATTTAGAGCAAGCCATCGAGAGCCAGAGGTATATTAAGAGGATGAGGAGGAAGAGGAGATGAGCGATGAAGCTGGCTAAGGCAACGCCTGAAAAGTTGAGACCACGGTCGAAGAAGAAACTATAATTGATGGCAATACGCAGGGCTAGTGAGAGTGCTGTACTAAGCATGAGTAGGAGTGTCAACTTTTGTATCTTGAGGTAAAGCATAAAAAGGCTAATGATTGACTAAAACACGAGATCTTGAAGGGAGAAAATGAGATAAGTAGCTGCGATGGAGGAGATTTCGACAATCTAGCAAAGAGAGTATAAGAATATTTTTCGAGTAGAGCCATAGCATTGAGATTGGAATACGAAAGAGGAGAAAGAGGATGACGAAGACATGATATTGAATACGACACAAAAAATAAAGATGCAAAAATTAATATTTTTATATTTTGTATATAATAAATAATAAAAAGTTTAATTTACCTTATTTTTTCTTTAACACAAAATTTAAAATAAAAAATAAAATAATAAAAAATATAATTATAAAAAATTAATAAAAACAATAAAAAAATAAGTTGTCTCCATCTAAATAAAGACACATAATAAACTAATTTGCTTAATTAAGAAGTGCATTGATATCGCTGACTTACCATAGCTTAGTAGGTCAGTTATGATCATTGGGAGTGTTATGATGTAGAGATTCTTCATTCCTCCACCGCCTGATATCATTCTAAAATATTTAGTGTGTCTATTAGTATAAATTCATAATTAATTTGTTCTAAGATCGTTTATTTATATAAACACCTCAACAATAATATATCATAATTGTTTATACCCTAACCCAAAAATATAGTCAAGTCCAAAAAGGTGAAAGCCCATTCAAAAAATCTAACTAACTATAAAATATTCTAACTAAAGCGGCGATGAAATGATTTGATAGTCTACCACCTAGGTCGGTCACTTATTTTGATGATGTAACAAGAAAGTTTCTCATCCACTCTTCGATTCAGAAAGATAAAGTCAAACACGCTCCCATCCTATTGGGGGTCAAGCAAGAATTCGGAGAAATGAATGTGCAAGAAAGATTGGATAGAGTAATAGAAAATTTTGATTGGAAAGAAGTGTTTTCGAATGCAGTGGTCCACCATTTTCAAAGATATAGATCAGACCATTTTCCCATTATGGTGAACATGCCAGGGAATGAAGAAAAAAGAAGTTTATTAGCAGAAAAAAGAGGAGTGCAAAGGCATAGTAAGAGATGTTTGGGATCCGAAAGGCTTGACCATACAAGAAAATTTAAGAAATTATGGTAGAAGATTAAAAGAATGGAGCAAGATCAGCTTCGGTAGCATCCCCAAGGCAATCACAAAAGAACCAAAGAAAGCTAGAGAACCTCCAATTAAGTCCTCAATTAGAACAAGTGATAAAAGAACTGAAGGAAACACAAAAGGAGATGGATGAGTTGCTGAAACAAGAAGAAGTGTGGTGGAATCAACACTCTAGAGTAGTATGGCTAAAAATGGAAGATAAACACACTAAAATTTTTCATTAAAAGGTGAGTCAAAAAAGAAGGAGAAATGGAATAGAAAAAATTATGGATGAGACAAGGGTGATGCACGAACAAGAAGATAAAATGGAGCAGATTGAAACATTTTATGAGAATCTTTTCAGGTTGGAGGGAATTGAGAATTGAAGTAGTTAAGGGAGTAAGCGGCAGAATAACAGAGGAAATGGCATAGATTTTACAAGCTGACTTCACAAGAGAAGAAATCAAACTAGTGTTCAACCAAATGCATTCGACCAAAGCACCGGACTCGGATGGAATGCCTATAATACTCTTACTACCAGAATGTCGCGCTTCCAGTTATGCCACTCTGATAGTGAGGAGTATTACGATGACTTCCATATATTTAATAATAAATAGGGACCTTTAAAAAACTCGAAACCGTATAAACTATTCTTTTAAAAAAATGGAAATACTTTTTGTTTGAAAACATACACACGCATGCACGCACGCACACTAACTAAGTTCTTTTTACAATAACTTACACTCCTAATCCTCTTTACAAGATACAATATTAATAGCAAGGGAAAAGTAAATAATAACTAAACTAATATAACAGTATCACATAAGCAAAATGCAATTAAACTCTTCGTAAGCTTTTTCATCCGATTCCTGAAAAGATAAAGCTGTAGGAGGCTGCGAACCTAACCACATGGTCTCACTACGAATTTTTAGAATTGTCATTAAAAGATATTTAAAAAGAAAACCATTTCCAAGCACAGTGATCATCACTTGTCTTATGAATCTTTTAAAAACCAACGGTTTAACATCCAAAAATCTAAAATCTTTTTAAAAGAAATCAGTTAATTATCCAAAATCGAAAACCTTTCTTTTATTAGAAGAAGATCTTAAAAGTTTCCTAGACTGTATGAATGACTAAATTGTTTCAAGTATAGGTTCATTAAGTCTATGCTGAACCAGCTTGATTTTTCATACTTAACTAAACCTCAATTAGAAACAATAATAGCCTCTCGCCCATCACGCAAACAATCAACACTTTCATCAACTTATCACCAATACTCAATCTCAAAAGTACCACATCAGAAACAACCCCCCAGCGCCTCCTCCACTTGCCAGAGGGATCTCTCAGAAACAAACACATGAAAAATAGACAAGAAAAGTACAGGTATAGATAGCAGTTACAGCAAATAGTTCAGATAGTAGTTGATAACAGTTAAGCAATTAGGCAAACTAAAACAAATTCAAACTCAAACAAGGAATACAAATGCATATGATGCATGCCTATCCTATGGCTAATGATATCATTTGTCGGTTATATAGCAACTCGATGTGTCCTGGTAGCTAACCTTGGATAGAAACACCACATCATGGAGCAAGTGGGACTGAGCCACAACCCCTTGCTACTACCCGCTTAACCCAAAGTAAGTGGAATAAACCACTACTGCTGCTACTTCCTAGGCAGGTGTACATGAACTCAACTTAGAGCAAGTGGAATAAACCACTACTGCTGCTACTGCCAGGCATCACAATCACTAATCCAGAGCAAGTGGAATGAACCACAACCCTTACTATTGGCCAAGTATCTCAATCAGATTTAATTTCATTTTCAAATCCATTCTAAATATCATTCAAGAACCATACTTTAAAATCAATCCTCATCATCCTTCATTCAAATTCAATCATCATCATTCGTTGTGATCACACTTATCATCATCACACCTCCCATTCCATTCATCAATAATTCATACTCAAAACATAATTTATTTTTTATAAATAAATCAAACTCAAGATGTAACATTTTTCTTAATAACTCAAAATCAAATCATATAATTTCTTAAGTCCAAATCTTTCTAAAAAACCACTTCAAATGAAGCCTCAAATTTTTATAAAAATTTCGACATCTCCATTAAAACTCGGACTTTTACCACCCTTCAAAGTTCCCAACCAAACCATTTCCAAATCTCAAATTATTTTTCAAAATCCAACCAATTCTAATATCAAATCATTTCCAAAATTGAACCAATTCCAATATTAAATCTTTTTCAAAATCAAACCAGCTCCAATATCAAATTATTTATAAAATCAAACCAATTCAAAATCAAGCTGCTTCTAAAATCAAATCATTTTTATATCTCAAATCATTTCCAATTCTCATAATTATTTTTGATAAATCAACAAAACCAATTTCAATAACTCAGATCATTTCCAATGTCGGTTTATTTTTCTTTTCAAATTAACTCCAAAACAAAAAAAACCACTTTTCATAATATTCAACACCAAATTAACTTTTCAAATTAATTTTTTATCAACTACCGCACATCACTCAAGCAATTTATAATTCAATTCAATAAACAACCACATCTATAAGACTCACATAATCACAAAAATATGTTTTTTTTATATCAATATCTATTTATAACAATTCTATAATATAAAATAAATTTAATGAAAAACCCTACCTCCAATAGTCGAATCCCATAAAATTAAATGCGTTAAAATCCTTTTTTCTCTTGACTCGCAACAGTGGCAGCCGCAACATCAACTTTATCCACTATCTTTAGTGGCAACCGCAACTCTAAGCATGACATGCAACAACTGAAACTTAACCCTACGTTTCCAAAATCTCAGAATCTTTAACTAAATATAACATAATACTTATACGCATGCGGCGAGAGTTTCAAGGTGAGAACAACTTACTGAAATTAAGGATAAATGAGGGAAACAGAGCAGCAGCAGCTTCGACAAGCTCCAGTGGCGGTGGCTATTGTTGGTGACCACCCAGACGGTGGCAAAAATGGCGGCAGAATCACCCCGCAGCACCTTCTCTCTCTCCGCACGTGTTTTGTCTCTCTTCTTCTGTCTGGTTCTTGTGGTGGCTCAATGGCGTTAGAATGGCGATGACAGTGGGTGGCTTGACAGCGGCAGAAGGGTCCAACTCCAATCGTGATGTCGTTTCCCTCCTCCGCGTGCAACAGCTTCGTTCTCCTTCTCGCGTGCAACACGACGGCGACAATCGAGGCTACAACGACGAGCCCAGCAATGGCAAGGCACTGCGGCAATGATGCGGGCAGGACGCGAGCTCCCTCTCTCTTGCGTCCCATCCCTATCTCGGGCTTCCCGCATGTGATAGTTCAGCGGAGGATCGTGGGTGGCAAGGCCTCCCCTCCCTTCCTTCTTTTCCATCCAGCTCTCTCTACCCTCTTCTTTCTTCCCTTCCTTTCTTTTTTTCCCGATGGGTGAGGGTTTGGGGGGGAGGGGGTGAGAGGCAGCTGTCAGCTGTTAGTGAATATTTGTGTTAGGAGGATGTGTTTTGGGAATTTAGGATTTTGATTGGGAAAAAAAAGCTAAGGCTAGTATAGGTATTTTTAATAAAATTAGGAGTAATAAAGTAATTGAAATAATCAATTTTTAATCCAATAATAATATTTATAAAAATACTATTTAATTATCAATTTACAACTTATTTTAAAATAAATACTCTAATTCAATAATTATTGATAATCAAATTAATTTTCTTTAAAATCATAAAATAAAATTAAAAATATAATTATTCAAATTAAAGCATATAACATCCTCATTTTTTTTCGATTATTAAAACTTTTAAATCAATAATAAGAAAGTATTCAATTAATATAAAAATTCGTGAAAATATATTCTCGAACAAATAAAATAAATTATTAAATAATTTATTATTTAATTTTGAAAATTCGTGGTTGATGAATCCACATTTCATGATATTTATTTGCTTTAATTAGGTGGATTTCATGGACTTTTCTTGCATTTATTCATTGAAATAGCATAGTTTCATGATTTCTTCCTAAATTGTGCTTGAAAGTGAAAACATGCTTTTTAGGCCTCATAATTGCTCAATTTTATTCACTTTAATTCTATTTGATGCTTGATGTATTTGTTGAGTAATTACAGGTTCTCAAGGCAAGTATGGATTGAAAAAATGAGAAAAAAGTATGCAAACGAAGAATCATGAAAAAAATGGAGTTTGAAAGTTTCAACATCCATGCATAGTACAGTGATGCGTGCATACGCACGTTTTGAAGTTGTGCAGTCATGCATATGCACAGTTACATGCATGCGTACACATGGAAGTAACTTTGCGCAATCATGCGTGCGCATGGTATGTCGTGTGTATGCACGAGTACAGGCACGTGAACTCATTAATTGCAACACACTGGAGGGGATTTTAGGGCTTTCGAAGCCTAATCCAACTCATTCTGAAGCTATTTCAAGCCAAATTTAAGAGGGATGAAGGGGGGAGCAATTAGGTTTAGGTTTTAACATGTTTTAGCTTAGTTTTTCTAAAAAGAGAAGCTCCCTCTTCTCTCCAGAATTTAGGGTTTCTAGCTTAGTTTCTCTTTAATTTTTGTAATATCCCTTCCAACAAAATACCTTGCTTAAGTCAGGGTATTTCTACTAGAAAGAACTTTATGTAACATTTTCTAGTATTAACTACTTAATTATCGAGCCTTTGTATCGAGTTCACGCATCAGTTTTAAGAAAATGCCAGAAAATTTTGTTTTTATTCACTGAAGTCATACTTCAAAGATTTACAAGTAATAATATTCACATAAATATTATTAATAATAATTCTTATACAAAAGAAACCAAATGAAACTCAAATACAATATACCAAACCTACCCCTCTATGTAAAATAAAATCTCAAGGGATAACAATGAGGGGACACTATGAAAGCAATTAAAACCATAAAGAAAACCTACTAATCACTCACAGCTTCAAATTGCATCTTCAAACCTGTGTCACTGAAAGGGTAAAAAAATTTGGGGGTGAGAACCAAACTACAAGTTCTCAGTAGAGGTCGAGAATGCCGTGAAAGTAAAAAATAAATCGCAAATAGTTAATTTAGTTCAACAATATTCTTTTTCATTAATTATATAAAACTCTTTTAAATTACGTTGAAAAAGAATTGGATATTAACTTATGTGAATCTTGGCATGAATAGTCAGTCTGTCCCAAGCATAGGTTTATTAAGTCTATGATGAACCAGTATGACTTTTCAGATAATACCTAACGCTAAGCACCACCCAAAAACAGACAAGTAGAACACAAACAGATAAGTAGAACACAAGCAAATAAAACAATAAACACAATAAAAGCACAGGAAATATCACAGAGAATAATACACAAATAAGATGATGCATGTCTAACCCTAGTGCAAGTAATATGAAATCTTTTTTATTTTGTATCAATTTTTTAGGACGAAAATATTTATAAGATGGGTAGGATGTAAGACCTATAGTTTTCGAAAAATATTATTATGAGTTAATATCAATTTTATTTATTCATTAAAAACTTTATTGTTTAATTTTGTCAAAAATTTATTATTAGAAATGGATGGATTTGAAAATAATTTGATATTAGAACTGGTTGAATTTTGGAAAATGATTGAGATTTGGAATTGATTGATTTGAGGAATGTTTGGATGGGACTCGAAAAGTGTGGCAGTGTCCGAGTTTTAGAGGAGATTTTGTCAAAATTTTATAAAATTAGAAGTTCCGTTTGAAGTAATTATTTAAAAAGATTTGGTTTTAAATATCATATGGTTTAGAATTAATTTATTTATCAAAGAAAGAATTATGATTTGAATTGGGATTGTTGATGAACGAAATGGAAAGAAGGATAGTGAGGATTGTCTTTGAAATATGATTTTTGAATGAATTTGGAAATGAGATATGGATTAACGAATGATGATGATATTGAAAATGGCTTAGATATTGATGAATGTGAATGAATTATTCGTATGGCTTATGAATTTGAATTATCTGAGATACGAGTTTCCCTGGGTAAATGCAGTGGCTTGCCACCACTTGTTCCAAGTTGAGACTCGATACTCTGTTGACCCTACGACGTAAGGGTGACCGGACACTTATAAATTTCCGAGAATGGTACCCCCATTGAGCGATTTGGTATATATATATATATATATATATATATATATATATATATATATATATATATATATATATATATATATATATATATATATATATATGAGAAAAAGCTATGCATAGACTCATGAGATGCACACTGGGGGACAATATAAGGTTTTCAGATTTGTCGGGTTGGCTGGATAACTGACAGATGAGCTCATTAGCCATAGGACAGGCATGCATCATATGAATTTGTATGCTTTGCTTGGGTTTGAATTTGTTTTGGTTTGCCTAATTGTTAAACTGTTATTAATTGCTACCTGAGCTATTTGCTGTAACTGTTACCTAAACCTGTGCTTTCCTTGTGTTTGTTCTGGTGTGCTACTTTTGAGAATGAACTTTGGTGCTGAATTGATGATTGTGTTGATTGATTGTGTGGTTGGTTTCTGATTAAGATTTTTCTTATAAAAAAGAAATGTTTTGGATTTCTAAAAGATCGAATATTGTTTCTTTGAAAAGGTTTTGAATAATTAGCTATTGGTTTTTAAAAGATTTATAAGGCAATGGTAATCACTAAGCTTGAAAACAGTTTTCTTATTAGATATCTTCTTATGACAATTCTGAAATTTCGTGGTGAGACCGTGTGGTTAGGTTTTTACCCCCTACAACTTTACCTTTTCAGGAATCGGATGAAGAAACATTATGAAAAGTTATACTGCGTTTTGGTTTA
Organism: Arachis stenosperma; assembly: GCF_014773155.1. NCBI lineage: Eukaryota > Viridiplantae > Streptophyta > Magnoliopsida > Fabales > Fabaceae > Arachis > Arachis stenosperma. The sequence continues at coordinate 14,861,262 of NC_080377.1, forward strand.
TATGATATTGTATTAATTAGACAATTTTTCTTCCCTCGTCTTTGTTATTACACTTTTGTAAGAGGGATAGGAGTTGTATGTTTTATATGTATTTTATATTATAAGCTATTATGTAAGAAGTCTTATATATGATTCTATGCCTGTTTATTTTTTTTAAGATAAAGTATTTACTTCCGGTTTTCAAAAGAATCAGAGATGCGGTGTAGAGTTAAAGGCTCCTATTTTAATATTAAGTATATAGAAAGTCGTCGTAATACTTCTTGCTATCAGAGTCGTATAGACGGAAGCGTGACGTTCTGATAGTGAGGGTGTTACATTATGGTATCAGAGCGGTCTCCTGTAGAGCCTGAGGAATGGACCGACTATGCTTCAATTACATACTCTGAGCGTTTGTCATGTAATAGGTCTCGTTCAAATAACGAGAATTAGAGCTTTATGCACATGACGGTCTATTGATTAATGCCATTAGTCTTGCATTGCATAATTCCTGGTATTAAGTTTGGCCGGCTTAACACCAGTGAATTATGTGTATGGAAGCACTAATCGTTATCATAGACGATATGCGAGTCGCGGGTTTTGGGAACGTTAAAAACTATTTCTCGAAGTTACTCGATTAGGTGTCTTGAACTATGTGAATGTCATGTGACTTGTTCTCTCATAAGTTTACCTTGGAATCCTCAATTGATATTTCTTTTGGAAAAGTGAATTGATGTTTTCTCAACCCTATTCTTCTGTTCATATGCTTCCTCATTTGATTCTAACTGCATAAGTCTGCTTAACGTCCTTGGTGTGCTTGCCTTTCTTTGTTTAAATTCTTTTCTTGATCCATGTAATCTTTGGTACAATTTTGAACCTGTTTTGATGCAGTGTATTCCTTTAAACTCCTATTTCGAGTTCTTTTTAAAGAAGTTGTGATATAACTTTTCTCTTATTTGATTATATTTACAACTATTATTCTTGAAGCCCTTATAAAATCGTTTTTTATTCAATATAACTTTCTCTATATGAAGCTTTGAAAATTCTTTATGCAGTTTAAAAAACTTTTTACTCCCAATACCTTCCATGTTCTTTTAATGGTTTACAGAATTATACCTACTCTAAATACAACTTGATTTTTGTAATAGCTTTACCATAGTTCTTATGCATATCTTTATTTGATTATGTACTTAGGTATTTTTCAAATTTTTTAAAAGAAAGGACTTTTGCCCTTATTCTAGTTGACTTTTATTTGATAAACTTCACCTAACTTATTTAATTTAAATTTGGTTTAGCATAATACATTATTTATGTAACTGTTGTTCTTTTGGAGAGTATTGGACTTTTCTTTCCTTTTAAGAAAGGACCAATTACCTCTTAAGCTTTTCATTCCATGGATGTCATACTTGGTTCTGTTTTTAATTATTCTTTTATTTTTATAAACGTCACCATTAGTCTTAGTTTTCCATTTCTTGTGAATCACATACTCATCCGAGTCAACTTGAATTCGTTTCCATCTAATACACCATTTTTCCTTTTATTTGTCTTTCTTTAGTCAAAGGTTCTTTCTTGAGAATTTTCTATTGATTGAGTTGTCTTCCTGGCGCGTTTTGTATTCCTTTGGACCAACTGAAAACTCGTTTGATAATCCATGCCTAGTGAGTTCTTGTTTGAATTCCCTTGATTTAAAGATCCTTTCTTCCATGGGCTGATTTTGTTTTAAGCACATCGTAATCTTCTTAAATGATTCTTGCGAGGTGGTTATTCCAAGTATACTTTCAGAATTTTGTTTTAAACCATTTTGAAAAAAAAGTTTTGAATTCTTTTGAAGAAATTTAAGTTTTGAATCAATTTTTTTTAAGTTGTTGAGTTCCTTCTTAAGCTCTTCGTTTTTATGAGCGACATGCTTTATAAATCCTAATTGAAATCCTTTAATTTAAGTTTCTTTCTTGAAATGAGTTGGTTTCCTTCTTAGCGCATTTTAATATTATTGAACATTCTTATAAGGTTGTGATTTCAAGTATATTATTGGAGTTTTGTTTTAAACATTTTTAAATAAGTTTTGATTTATTATTATGTAAAATTGTCCTTGACTTTGTACTTCTTTACTTGAGTAGTGCTTCTCTTTGATATGATTTGAACTTGTTTTGGTGCGATATGACTGTCTATTAAAGTTTTAATAAAATCACTTTTAATTCAACCTATACTCCTTTACCTTATATTCTAAAAATTTATGTATGTGATTTAAACCTGTTCAATTGTAATGCATCTTTTTTTCTTTTATGAGCAAAACTTAATCTCAGGTTTCCTTCCAACAAGATCCTAGTATTCATGCATGCTTGAAAAAGAAGAGAAAATATAACTTTGCACTTAGCCAAACTAATCTTTCCATTTATAAACTTTGTGTAATCTATTTTCGCTTGAATTTATATTGAAATAATGCCACATTTATGTTTTTATTAATCTTTTGAAGGATGTTTGTTACTTATTTTCTCTTTCAGAACATGAAATAATTTTTCTTTAAGTTTTTCATTCTTTATGAACAATGTATTTGAGAGTATCTTTAAATCATACTCTTGGGTTCTATGAATTTTGTCTTTGATTTTTGATATTCTTCTTTTTTAAACCTCATATTTATTTTACTCAGCTTGAATTCATTTCAAAATACTACATTGTTTTTCAGGTTATTGGTCCTATCGAATTTCTTCAATTCAAAGAATTATCCTTAAAGCTGTCAGTTGATTCTCTTTTCAGCATTCTTTATTGCTTGTTCATCCTTGTCTACTTGTGATTTCAACAACTCTTTCAAATTCTCGCAAACACGGTCCTTATTACTTTTCTTTCTTGTCTATGGTCTATTATCCTTCTGAGTATACTCGAGATTAGTTTTGGTATCTTATGCGATCGTTAAACTTAGTAAACGACACATTAGCTCTTTAGGACACGTTTGGTGAACGCAAAAGGTGAAAATTTGTAAATGTACGACCTTGCAGGGAGTTGTGGAACCTTATTTCATGTGAAAGAATTTTGTTGATGTTGGGTTTGTGACCATTAAGATTTGCAAAGTGTTGACGAGGTTGAAAACCCTCAAATGAGTTGTTTGATGAAGTACGATTGAGGATGGAGGAAATAAGTTAAGTTGAAGTTTGAATAATTGAATCTCTGAAGTTGATGTGAGATCAAATGCAAATGTTAAGCACGTTGTTTTAACCCTAACTCGTTTTATAACCTTTTGTCGCCTTGTTTTACCATCACATGTTTGAAACATATCATTTTGTGTATCAAGCCTATCTTGTAACCTTGTTTCACATTACACTTATACCTTTTATACATTTATACCATACGAAAATCCTGATATTTGAATTTTATATATATATATATATATATATATATATATATATATATATATATATATACTAAGAACATTTTGCTTTTTTTCTTTAAATGCATTCAAGAGTGAAGTAATATGAAATCTCTTTTATTTTGTATCAATTTTCGAGGACGGAAATTTTTATAAAGTGGGTAGGATGTAAGACCCATCATTTTCGAAAAATATTATTATGAGTTAATTTCAATTTTATTTATTCATTAAAGATTTTATTTTTAAAAAATTATTTTATTAAAAAATAATTAAATCAAGTTTTGATAATTAAATTAGATATTTTACTTAATTTTATAATTATTAAAAAATTTTCTATATTTAAATTATAGAGCTTAACAGTTCTAAAAGAATAAGAATTTTATACAATTTAGTTAAATAATTGAGATTTTAGAATTTAATACTTTAATTTTATAAACAAAGAATATTAATTATATTATTTTTAATTTTAAATTAGAATACTTAATTAAAATCCAATTAGCAAATTGATAAATAAATAATATTTTTAAAATAATTTTAAAGAATTAAATTAGATTTTAAATTTATACATTATATCATAATTTTATTATAAATCATGTGTAACTTTCGACACGGACTTCATTAACAGTCTTCTTGCACCATTGACTTAATCATCATTATTATTATTATTATTATTATTATTATTATTATTATTATTATTATTATTATTATTATTATTATTATTATTACTTGATCCAGTCACATACACACAAACACAAATGCACCCACACATGAGTACATAATACATATACGGAGAGGGATTAAGAAAGGAAAGAAAGAAAGAAAGGAAAGCAAGAAAAGAAGAAAGAGAGAGGGAAAGAAGGGAAGCGGGGAAGGGGGCCGCTGAGGAAGAGAAGAGGAAGACCCGTGAGAGAGGGAGAGCGTCAGGGGAGGAAGAGCTGTGCGCACCGCCACCGTCGTGTCACCTGTGTCGTTGCTACCGTCTGTCACGCCACCACCACGCTGTGTTGCCGTTGAGAACAGAGACGCAAAGGAGAGGATGCCGCGGGTCACTGTCCTCGAAGCTTCCGTCGTCACCCTCCAGAGCCGTAGCCATCGTCATCATCACGGGCTACTGCGCGTGTGATCGTCGCCGCCTTTGGCTCCGTCACCTTCGAGGCTAGTCGCGGGCAGAAGAAGGAGAAGAGACCTCTGTTGCCACCGAGCCAGATGCAGGAGAGAGAAGGAGCCCGTGGGAGAGGAGCTTGTTACCGTCACTTCTGCCGCTGGAGAACACCTTCGTCGCCACTGAGATCTGCCGCTGGTAAGGTTTTAAGTTAGTTTTTGTTTCTTTTGAATTTCTGAGAGCTTAATCATCGCTGTATGTTTGTTTCAGTCACTATTGCCGGAGTTCTGGTCGCCGCTGCCATTCGAGGTGGCTGCCGGAGCTGCCACAAAACTAGTTCAGCGACCGCTGCTGTTTCATTTTCTTAGTTCGGTAAGTATTTATGTTTTGGAAACCCGTGTTAATATTCTGTTATGTTTTGTTATAAACTCTGAGGTTATGGTAATGTAAGATTGTGTTTTGAGCATTGCATGTTGCTTTTAAGTTGCTGTGAGTACTGCGAAAGTAATCAGGGACTGAGTTTGAGGTTGCTGTTGGTTTTGGGTTAAGAGAAATGGTTTTGTTGACGCATTTTGAGTTATGGTTTTGACGAGTCGAGGTAGGGTTTTTCTAAAAATTTATTTCATCTTACAGAGTTGTTATAAATAGATATTAATGTGAGAAACATATGTCTGTGATTATGATTGTCTTATAAATGTGGTTGTTTGCATGACTGAATGACTGATTACTTGATTGCTTGAGTAGTTTGTGATTGTTGAAAAGAAATTAGTTTCAAAAGTTATTTAGTTGATTATTATGAAAAGTGGTTTTTCTTGGTTTTGAAGTTATTTTTATATTGTAAACGAATCGGTTTTGGAAATGATTTGAAATAAGAAAATAAATAGATTCTAGAAGCGGTTTAATTCTGAATTAGTTTGATTATATAAATGATTTAATATTTGAGCTGGTTTAATTTTGTCAAAAATTTATTATTGGAAATGGATGGATTTGAAAATAATTTGATATTAGAACTGGTTGAATTTTGGAAAATGATTGAGATTTGGAATTGGTTGATTTGAGGAATATTTGGATGGGACTCGAAAAGGGTGGCAGTGTCCGAGTTTTAGAGGAGATGATGCCAAAATTTTATAAAATTAGAAGTTTTGTTTGAAGTAATTATTTAAAAAGATTTGGTTTTAAATATTATATGGTTTAGAATTAATTTATTTATCAAAGAAAGAATTATGATTTGAATTGGGATTGTTGATGAACAAAATGGAAAGAATGATGGTGAGGATTGTCTTTGAAATATGATTTTTGAATGAATTTGGAAATGAGATATAGATTAACGAATGATGATGATATTGAGAATTTCTTAGTTATTGATGAATGTGAATGAATTATTCGTATGGCTTATGAATTTGAATTATCTGAGATACGAGTTTTCAAGGGTAAATGCAATAGCTTGCCACCACTTATTCCAGGTTGAGACTCGATACTCTGTTAACCCTACGACGTAAGGGTGACCGGGCACTTAAAAATTCTCGAGAATGGTACCCCTATAGACTCATGGGGATGCGCATCGGGAGACAGTCTAAGGTTTTCGAACTTGTCGGGTTGGCTGGATAACCGACAGATGAGCTCATTAGCCATAGGACAAGCATGCATCATATACATTTGTATGCTTTGCTTGGGTTTGAATTTGTTTTTGTTTGCCTAATTGTTAAACTGTTATTAACTGCTACCTGAGCTATTTGCTGTAACTGTTACCTAAACATGTGCTTTCCTTGTGTTTGTTCTGGTGTGCTACTTTTGAGAATGAGCTTTGGTGCTGGATTGATGATTGTGTTGATTGATTGTGTGGTTGGTTTCTGATTAAGATTTTTCTTATAAAAAAAGAACGGTTTTGGATTTTTGAAAGATCAATATTGTGTGGTTGATTTATGAAGAGTTATACTACATTTTGGTTTATATGATATTGTATTAATTAGACATTTTTTCTTTCCTCGTCTTTGTTATTACACTTTTGTAAGAGGGATAGGAGTTGTATGTTTTATATGTATTTTATATTATAAGTTATTATATAAGAAGTCTTATATATGATTCTATGCCTGTTTGTTTTTTTAAGATAAAATATTTACTTCCAGTTTTCAAAAAAATTAGAGATGCGGTGTCGAGTCAAAGGCTCCTATTTTAATAATAAGTATATAAAGTCGTCGTAATACTTCTTGCTATCAAAGTCGTGCATCTGGAAGCGTGACGTTCTGATAGTGAGGGTGTTACAATTTTAGTCTTTAATTCTTGTTTTAGTATAGTTTCATTTATGTTTTCATGCTATCTTGCCTTAATCTTCTTAGTTTCTTTTGTTATTTTCTCAATTTTGCCACTTTTTGTTTATGAACACTAGTCACTTTTTGTTTATGAACACTAGTCAATTTTGATGTTTTATATTTCTTTGGTGCTTGTTTGAGTTTTTATCATCATTCTCATGCAATTGGTAGGATAGAATTTATTTTTATTGCAATTTACCATGTTTTCCCTTTTATGCATGCTAAGTGTTTGATAAAATATCTCTTATAGTTTTTGTATAGTTTTTCATACTCTTAGCTTGGAATTGGGTAATTAGGTGACCTGAGTCATAGATGTCCATTTGATATTGTGTTAGGATTGTTAGTTGGTTTGGTTTCCACTAACGCTGGTCTTTCACTATGTTTATTAGTGAGTTGATTAGGACTTGTGGATTGATATCAATTATGCTCTTTTGACTTATTCTTTATGTTAGAATTGACTAATTGAGATTATTTCTATGCAATTATCATGTTTGTGGTCTTTGATTATGGTAGAAATCATTAATTTCCCAATCCTTGCCAAGAGTTCTTTTTGCCACTTGAATTCCATTTTTTGTTGCCTTAATTGCTTTTCATTTAATTCCTTTCATGCATCTTTATTTTATTGTCATTTACATTTCTTACCAATTGCCATCAAACCCCACTTTCTCATAGCCAATAATTGAGCACTTCATTGCAATTCTTAGGGACAACGATCTGGGGTTTAAAACTCGGTTTTTGATATTGGTTTGTGATGAGCGGATAATTTGTACACTTTTTGGCATTGTTTTTAGTATGTTTTTAGTATGATCTAGTTAGTTTTTAGTATATTTTTATTAGTTTTTAGTTAAAATTCACTTTTCTGGACTTTACTATGAGTTTGTGTGTTTTTCTGTGATTTCAGGTATTTTCTGGCTGAAATTGAGGGATCTGAGCAAAAATCTGATCCAGAGACTCAAAAGGACTGCAGATGCTGTTGGATTCTGACCTCCCTGCACTCGAAGTGGATTTTCTGGAGCTACAGAAGCCCAATTGGCGCGCTCTCAACGGCGTTGGAAAGTAGACATCCTGGGCTTTCCAGCAATATATGATAGTCCATACTTTGCCCAAGATTTGATGGCCCAAACCGGCGTTCAAAGTCACCCTCAGGAATTCCAGCGTTAAACGCCGGAACTGGCACCTAAATGGGAGTTAAACGCCCAAACTGGCATAAAAGCTGGCGTTTAACTCCAAGGAGAGTCTCTACACGAAAATGCTTCATTGCTCAGCCCAAGCACACACCAAGTGGGCCCGGAAGTGGATTTTTATGTCATTTACTCATCTTTGTACACCTTAGGCTACTAGTTTTCTATAAGTAGGACCTTTTACTATTGTATTAGACATCTTGAGATCTTCGAATCTTTTGATCACTGGGAGGCTGGCCTCACGGCCATGCCTAGACCTTGTTCTTATGTATTTTCAACGGTGGAGTTTCTACACACCATAGATTAAGGTGTGGAGCTCTGCTGTACCTCGAGTATTAATGCAATTACTATTGTTCTTCTATTCAATTCCGCTTGTTCTTGTTCCAAGATATCACTTGTTCTTCAACTTGATGAATGTGATGATCCGTGACACTCATCATCATTCTCACTTATGAACAAAGTGACTGACAACCACTCTTGTTCTACAAGCATACGAGGCTTAGTGAATATCTCTTGGATTCCTGATACACGATGCATGGTTGATCGCCTGACAACCGAGTGCTCGCCTGACAAATGAGCCAGCCATTCCGTGAGATCAGAGTCTTCGTGGTATAGGCGAGAACTGATGGCAGCATTCAAGAGAATCCGGAAGGTCTAACCTTGTCTGTGGTATTCTGAGTAGGATTCAATGATTGAATGACTGTGACGTGCTTCAAACTCCTAGCAGGCGGGGCGTTAGTGACAGACGCAAAAGAATCGATGGATTTTATTCCGGCCTGACCGAGAACCGACAGCTGATTACCCATGCTGTGACAGAGCATAGGCAACGTTTTCACTGAGAGGATGGGAGGTAGCCACTGACAACGGTGAAACCCTACATGAGCTTGCCATGGAAAGGAGTAAGAAGGATTGGATGAAGACAGTAGGAAAGCAGAGAGACGGAAGGGAAGGCATCTTCATACGCTTATCTGAAGCTCTCACCAATGATATACATAAGTATCTCTATCTTTATCTTTATGCTTTATTCATCATCTATACCCATTTGAGTCTGCCTGACTGAGATTTACAAGGTGACCATAGCTTGCTTCATACCAACAATCTCCGTGGGATCGACCCTTACTCGCGTAAGGTTTATTACTTGGACGACCCAGTGCACTTGCTGGTTAGTTGTGCGAAGTTGTGTTTATGCCATGGTATTGAGCACCAAGTTTTTGGATTCATTACCAGGGATTGTTTTGTGTAAAAGTAGTGATCACAATTTCGTGCACCAAGTTTTTGGCGCCGTTGCCGGGGACTGTTCTTGAGTATGGACAACTGACGGTTCATCTTGTTGCTTAGATTAGGTATTTTTTTTCAGAGTTCTTAAGAATAAATTCTAGTGTTTCATGATGATCTGTTGAAATCTGGCTGGCTGAGAAGCCATGTCTAATCTTATTGGACCGAGGTTTCAACTGATCATCACAATAGCTTGTTGATTTCTATCAATCTTGTTATTGGAGCAATGATCTGCTAAGGCTTGGCTGGCCATTGGCCATGTCTAGTGTTTTGGACCGAAGCTTTCTTTGAAAGCTTGGCTGGCTGTGAAGCCATGTCTAATTCCTGGACCGGAGTCTTAGACTAGCATTGCAATGATTCCTGGAAATTCAAATTGAGAATTCTGAAACCTTTATTTTCTGTTTCCATATAATTTTCGAAAAAAGCACAAAAAAATTTATAAAAATCATAAAAATCAAAAATATTTTATGTTTCTTGTTTGAGTCTAGTGTCTAAACTTAAGTTTGGTGTCTTGCATGCCTTGTTTATTTGATCTTGGTTCTATTTTCAAGTCAATAGTACAGGGAACTGAAGATTCAGAACATGCAGCAGAGGAATTACACAGAAAAGCTGGGCGTTCAAAACGCCCAGTGAAGAAGGATAGACTGGCGTTTAAACGCCAGCCAGGGTACCTGGTTGGGCGTTTAACGCCCAAAAAGGTAGCATTTTGGGCGTTAAACGCCAGAATGGATACCATTCTGGGCGTTTAACGCCAGGATGGCACAAGAGGGAAGATTTTGTTTTTCAAATCAATTTTTTTTCAAGTTTTCAAAGTTTTTCAAAATCAAATCTTTTTCAAATCATATCTTTTCAATCAAATGTTTTCAAAATCAATTTCTTTCCTTTTTCAAAGATACTTACTAACAATTAATGATTTGATTGAACATCTCAAGTTTGTTACCTTTTCTGTTGAGAAAGCTTTAATGTTTGAATCATATCTTTTCTTGTTAGGCAAGTCATTAATTTTTAAGATCAAATCTTTTTAAAAAAAAAATGTTTTTCAAATCATATCTTCTCAATCACATCTTTTTAAAAACCAATCATATCTTCTTAACCACATCTTTTTCAAAATAGTTTTCAATCAAATCTTTTTTATTTCTATTTTCAAAGTCTTTTTCAAAAATCACTTGATTTCTTCCCCACTTTTATTTTTCGAAATTCAATTAAAGTTTTTCAAAATATTTTCAAACTTCTTCACTTAATTTTCGAAAATTACTTCCCCTCTTCTCACATCCTTCTATTTATGGAGTATCACTCCTTCTTAATGCACAATTCGAACTCTATCTAATCAAGTTCGAATTCTTCTACCTCCTTCTTCTATTTTTCTTTTTCTCTGACACCTCAAGGAATCTCTATACTGTGACATAGAGGATTCCACATTTTCTTGTTCTCTTCTCTTTCATATGAGCAGGAGCAGAGACAAAGGCATTCTTGTTGAAGCTGACCCTGAACCTGAAAGGACCTTGAAGTGAAAGCTAAGAGAAGCTAAGGCACAACTCTCTGTTGAGGACCTGACCGAATTCTTCAAAGAAGAAGAACCTATGGCAGCCGAAAACAACAACAATGCCAACAATGCAAGGAAGGTGCTGGGTGACTTTACTGCACCTACTCCCGACTTCTATGGGAGAAGCATCTCTATCCCTGCCATTGGAGCAAACAACTTTGAGCTTAAGTCTCAGTTAGTTTCTCTAATGTAACAGAATTGCAAGTTCCATGGACTTCCATTGGAAGATCCTCATCAGTTTTTAGCTGAGTTCTTGCAAATCTGTGACACAGTCAAGACTAATGGGGTTGACCCTGAGGTCTACAGACTGATGCTATTCCCTTTTGCTGTAAGAGACAGAGCTAGAATATGGTTGGACTCACAACCTAAAGAAAGCCTGGACTCTTGGGAAAAGCTAGTCAATGCCTTCTTGGCAAAGTTCTTTCCACCTCAAAAATTGAGTAAGCTTAGAGTGGAAGTCCAAACCTTCAGACAGAAGGATGGTGAATCCCTCTATGAAGCTTGGGAAAGATACAAACAATTAATCAGAAAGTGTCCCTCAGACATGCTCTCTGAATGGAGCATCATAGGTATTTTCTATGATGGTCTCTCTGAACTATCCAAGATGTCTTTGGATAGCTCTGCTGGAGGATCTCTTCATCTGAAGAAGACGCCTACAGAGGCTCAAGAGCTCATTAAAATGGTTGCAAATAACCAATTCATGTACACTTCTGAAAGAAATCCTGTAAACAATGGGACAAGTCAGAAGAAAGGAGTTCTTGAGATTGACACTCTGAATGCCATTTTGGCTCAGAATAAGATATTGACTCAACAAGTCAATTTGATTTCTCAAAGTCTGTCTGGAATGCAAAATACACCAAGCAGTACTAAGGATGCTTCCTCTGAAGAAGAAGCTTATGATCCTGAGAACCCTTCAATGGAAGAGGTGAATTACCTAGGAGAACCCTATGGAAACACCTATAATTCTTCATGGAGAAATAACCCAAATTTCTCATGGAAGAATCAAGAGAGACCTCAACAAGGTTTCAACAATAATGGTGGAAGAAACAGGTTTAGCAATGGCAAGCCTTTTCCATCATCTTCTCAGCAACAGACAGAGAATTCTAAACAGAACCCCTCTGACTTAGCAACCATGGTCTCTGATCTAATCAAAACCACTCAAAGTTTCATGACTGAAACAAGGTCCTCCATTAGGAATTTGGAGGCACAAGTGGGACAGCTGAGCAAGAAAATTACTGAACTCCCTCCTAGTACTCTCCCAAGTAATACAGAAGAAAATCCAAAAGGAGAGTGCAAAGCCATAACCATGGCCGAATCTGGAGAGGAAAGAGAGGAAGTGGATGCCACTGAGGAATGCCTCAATGGGTGTGCACTGACCTCCAATGAGTTCCCTAGTAAGGAACCATGGGAATCTGAGGCTCAAAATGAGACCATAGAGATTCCATTGGATTTACTTCTGCCATTCATGAGCTCTGATGAGTATTCTTCCTCTGAAGAGGATGAGTATGTCACTGAAGAGCAAGTTGCTAAATACCTTGGAGCAATCATGAAGCTAAATGACAAGTTATTTGGAAATGAGACTTGGGAGAATGAACCTCCTTTGCTCACCAAAGAACTAGATGACTTGTCTAGGCAGAAATTACCTCAAAAGAGACAAGATCCTGGGAAGTTTTCAGTACCTTGTACCATAGGCACCATGACCTTCAAGAAGGCGCTGTGTGACTTAGGGTCAAGTGTAAACCTCATGCCTCTCTCTGTAATGGAGAAGCTAGGGATCTTTGAGGTACAAGCTGCAAGAATCTCACTAGAGATGGCAGACAACTCAAGAAAACAAGCTCATGGACTTGTAGAGGATGTTTTGGTGAAAATTGAGGACCATTACATCCCTACTGATTTCATAGTTCTAGAGACTGGGAAGTGCATGGATGAATCCATCATCCTTGGCAGACCCTTCCTAGCCACAGCCAAGGCTGTGATTGATGTTGATGGAGGTGAACTGATCATTCAAGTGAATGAAGAATCCTTTGTGTTTAAGGCTCAAGGATATCCCTCTGTCACCATGGAGAGGAAGCATGAAGAGCTTCCCTCAAATCAGAGTCAAACAGAGCCCCCACAGTCAAACTCTAAGTTTGGTGTTGGGAGGCCACAACCAAACTCCAAGTTTGGTGTTGAACCCCCACATTCAAACTCTAAGTTTGGTGTTGGGAGGTTCCAACATTGCTCTGAGTATCTGTGAGGCTCCATGAGAGCCCTCTGTCAAGCTACTGACATTAAAGAAGCGCTTGTTGGGAGGCAACCCAATGTTATATTTTATCTATTTTCCTTTGTTATTTTATTTTTTTTTAGGTTGATGATCATAAGAAGTCACAAAATCAATTGAAAAAGCAAAAACAGAATGAAAAACAGGAAGAAAAACAGCACACCCTGGAGGAAGAACCCACTGGCGTTTAAACGCCAGTGAGGCTAGCAGTTGGGCGTTTAACGCCCAGTCTGGCACCATTCTGGGCGTTTAACGCCAGAAAGGGGCACCAGACTGGCGTTAAACGCCAGAAAAGGGCAAGAACCTGGCGTTAAACGCCAGGAATGGGCATCAGCCCGGCGTTTAACGCCAGAAATGGCTCAAAACGTGATTTTGAATGCCATTTGGTGCAGGGATGACTTTTCCTTGACACCTCAGGATCTGTGGACCCCACAGGATCCCCACCAACCCCACCACTCTCTCTATTCTTCACCCATTCACCAATCACCTCAATACCTCTTCCCCAAAAACCCTTCACCTATCAACTCCCATCTTTCTCTTCACCACTCACATCCATCCTTCATAAAACCCCACCTACCTCACCCTTCAAATTCAAACCACTTTCCCTCCCAAACCCACCCATAATGGCCGAACCCTATCCCCCCCTCTCTCCTATAAATACCCTTCTCCACTCCTTCATTTTCACACAACCTAAACACCACTTCTCCCCCTCCTTGGCCGAATACAACACCATCTCCCTTCTTCCTCATTTCTTCTTCTTCTACTCTCTTCTTTCCTCTTTTGCTCGAGGACGAGCAAACCTTTTAAGTTTGGTGTGGTAAAAGCGTTGCTTTTTCGTTTTTCCATAACCATTTATGGCATCCAAGGCCGGAGAAACCTCTAGAAAGAGGAAAGGGAAGGCAAAAGCTTCCACCTCCGAGTCATGGGAGATGGATAGATTCATCTCAAGGGTGCATCAAGACCACTTCTATGAAGTTGTGGCCTTGAAGAAGGTGATCCCCGAGGTCCCCTTTTCACTCAAAAAGGGTGAATATCCGGAGATCCGCCATGAGATCCGAAGAAGAGGTTGGGAAGTGCTTACCAACCACATTCAACAAGTCGGAATCTTGATGGTTCAAGAGTTCTATGCCAATGCATGGATCACCAAGAACCATGATCAAAGTGTGAACCCGGATCCAAAGAATTATCTCACTATGGTTCGGGGGAAATACTTGGATTTTAGTCCGGAAAATGTAAGGTTAGCATTCAACTTGCCCATGATGCAAGGAGATGAACATCCTTACACTAGAAGGGTCAACTTTGATCAAAGGTTGGACCAAGTCCTCACAGTCATATGTGAAGAGGGCGCACAATGGAAGAGAGATTCAAGAGGGAAGCCGGTTCAATTGAGAAGGCATGACCTCAAGCCCATGGCTAGAGGATGGTTGGAGTTTATTTAACGCTCAATCATTCCCACTAGCAACCGGTCCAAAGTTACTCTAGACCGAGCCATCATGATTCATAGCATCATGATTGGAGAAGAAGTGGAAGTTCATGAGGTCATAGCTCAAAAACTCTACAAGGTGGCGGACAAGTCTTCCACCTTGGCAAGGTTAGCCTTCCCTCATCTCATTTGTCACCTCTGTTATTCAGTTGGAGTTGACATAGAGGGAGACACCCCTATTGATGAGGACAAGCCCATCACTAAGAAGAGGATGGAGCACACAAGAGACCCCACTCATCCTGAGATCCCTGAGATTCCTCAAGGGATGCACTTTCCTCCACAAGACTATTGGGAGCAACTAAACACCTCCCTAGGAGAATTGAGTTCCAACATGGGACAACTAAGGGTGGAGCACCAAGAACACTCCATTCTCCTCCATGAAATTAGAGAAGATCAAAGAATCATGAGAGAGGAGCAACAAAGACAAGGAAGAGACATTGAGGAGCTCAAGCACTCCATAAGACCTTCAAGAGGAAGAACAAGCCGCCATCACTAAGGTGGACCCGTTCTTTAATCTCCTTGTTCTTTATTTTCTTGTTTTTCGAATTTTAGTGCTTATGTTTATCTATGTTTGTGTCTTATGATCATTAGTGTCTATGCCTTAAAGTTATGAGTGTCCTATGAATCTATCACCTTTCTTAAACAAATGTTCTTAATTGAAAAAGAATAGAATTGCATGAATTTTGAATTTTATAGCAGTTTAATTATTTTGATGTGGTGGCAACACTTTTTGTTCTCTGAATGTATGCTTAAACAGTGCATATGTCTTTTGAATTTGTGGTTCATGAATGTTGGCTCTTGAAAGAATGATGAAAAAGGAGACATGTTACTGAGGATCTGAAAAATCATAAAAATGATTCTTGAAGCAAGAAAAAGCAGTGAATACAAAAAAAAAAGAGAAGAAAGCAAGCGAAAAAAAAACGAAAAGAAAAAAAAAAGAAAGAAAAAGAAAGAAATAAAGTTGTGATCCAAGGCAATAAAAGTGTGCTTAAGAACCCTGGACACCTCTAATTGGGGACTTTAGCAAAGCTGAGTCACAATCTGAAAAGGTTCACCCAATTATGTGTCTGTGGCATGTATGTATCCGGTGGTAATACTGGAAGACAGAGTGCTTTGGGCCACGGCCAAGACTCAATAAGTAGCTGTGTTCAAGAATCATCATACTTAACTAGGAGAATCAATAACACTATCTGGATTCTAAGTTCCTAAAGAAGCCAATCATTCTGAGTTCCAAAGGATAGAGTGAGATGCCAAAACTGTTCAGAGGCAAAAAGCAAAAAGCCCCGCTCATCTAATTAATAGTGATCTTCATAGATGTTTTTGGAGTTCATTGCATATTCTCTTCTTTTTATCCTATTTGATCTTCAGTTGCTTGGGGACAAGCAACAATTTAAGTTTGGTGTTGTGATGAGCGGATAATTTGTACACTTTTTGGCATTGTTTTTAGTATGTTTTTAGTATGATCTAGTTAGTTTTTAGTATATTTTTATTAGTTTTTAGTTAAAATTCACTTTTCTGGACTTTACTATGAGTTTGTGTATTTTTCTGTGATTTCAGGTATTTTCTGGCTGAAATTGAGGGATCTGAGCAAAAATCTGATCCAGAGACTCAAAAGGACTGCAGATGCTGTTGGATTCTGACCTCCCTGCACTCGAAGTGGATTTTCTGGAGCTACAGAAGCCCAATTGGCGCGCTCTCAACGGCGTTGGAAAGTAGACATCCTGGGCTTTCCAGCAATATATGATAGTCCATACTTTGCCCAAGATTTGATGGCCCAAACCGGCGTTCAAAGTCACCCTCAGGAATTCCAGCGTTAAACGCCGGAACTGGCACCTAAATGGGAGTTAAACGCCCAAACTGGCATAAAAGCTGGCGTTTAACTCCAAGGAGAGTCTCTACACAAAAATGCTTCATTGCTCAGCCCAAGCACACACCAAGTGGGCCCGGAAGTGGATTTTTATGTCATTTACTCATCTTTGTACACCTTGGGCTACTAGTTTTCTATAAGTAGGACCTTTTACTATTGTATTAGACATCTTGAGATCTTCGAATCTTTTGATCACTGGGAGGCTGGCCTCACGGCCATGCCTAGACCTTGTTCTTATGTATTTTCAACGGTGGAGTTTCTACACACCATAGATTAAGGTGTGGAGCTCTGCTGTACCTCGAGTATTAATGCAATTACTATTGTTCTTCTATTCAATTCCGCTTGTTCTTGTTCCAAGATATCACTTGTTCTTCAACTTGATGAATGTGATGATCCGTGACACTCATCATCATTCTCACTTATGAACAAAGTGACTGACAACCACTCTTGTTCTACAAGCATACGAGGCTTAGTGAATATCTCTTGGATTCCTGATACACGATGCATGGTTGATCGCCTGACAACCGAGTGCTCGCCTGACAAACGAGCCAGCCATTCCGTGAGATCAGAGTCTTCGTGGTATAGGCGAGAACTGATGGCAGCATTCAAGAGAATCCGGAAGGTCTAACCTTGTCTGTGGTATTCTGAGTAGGATTCAATGATTGAATGACTGTGACGTGCTTCAAACTCCTAGCAGGCGGGCCGTTAGTGACAGATGCAAAAGAATCGATGGATTTTATTCCGGCCTGACCGAAAACTGACAGCTGATTACCCATGCTGTGACAGAGCATAGGCAACATTTTCACTGAGAGGATGGGAGGTAGCCACTGACAACGGTGAAACCCTACATGAGCTTGCCATGGAAAGGAGTAAGAAGGATTGGATGAAGACAGTAGGAAAGCAGAGAGACGGAAGGGAAGGCATCTTCATACGCTTATCTGAAGCTCTCACCAATGATATACATAAGTATCTCTATCTTTATCTTTATGCTTTATTCATCATCTATACCCATTTGAGTCTGCCTGACTGAGATTTACAAGGTGACCATAGCTTGCTCCATACCAACAATCTCCGTGGGATCAACCCTTACTCGCGTAAGGTTTATTACTTGGACGACCCAGTGCACTTGCTGGTTAGTTGTGTGAAGTTGTGTTTATGCCATGGTATTGAGCACCAAGTTTTTGGATTCATTACCAGGGATTGTTTTGTGTAAAAGTAGTGATCACAATTTCGTGCACCAGTTTGCCTTGTGACAACCAATGTTTAAACTTTGATTGAGAGTCTATTATTGGTTCCGAACTATACTTGCAACGAAATTATTTTGTAAAATTCTGAACCTACTTTTGGCTTCACATCAGTGGTCTTACAATGCCAGCACTTTTCTACCAAAAATTGTGGAGTACAGTAGGAGAGAAAGTGACAAATTGGGCTCTAAACATCCTTAATGTGGTAGGGGATCTAGTGGCTCTAGATAAGATTTATATTTGCCTAATCCCGAAGGTAAAAAATCATACCCATACTAAAGAATCCAGACCTATTTCATTGTGCAATGTAATTTTTAAAATCATTACAAAAGTGTTAGCGAATAAGCTGTAACAAATCCTTTCCGAGATCATAGGAGAATTTCAAAGTGTAACACCCTACCACATAGAGCCTTACGCTTAAGTCGTAAAGTAGAGGTGGCAAGGTATTACGACCTCTAAAAGAAATTTTAGGTACATAAATATAGTTGAAAGAAATCATATCTATGAGCCTTGAAGAATTAGCTAAACAAAATAAAAATGATAAACAGAAAATCGAGTCACACTCACATGGATATTCATAAAATGGATAGGTAAGATCAAAAGAGAGCTGAAAACATATATATTTGTATATCAGAGTTCCAAAACACAAATAGCAAGCTCTAGACTCGACCTGCAAAGCTAAGGCCGGCCAGAGTATATAATTATACATTTATATACAACCCAAAATAAAACTCAAACCACAAAATAAACACCTGTATCTCCAAGTCAACCTGTAGGAGGGACAAAACACAAAATATACATGCGGAGATTCTATAAACATATATACATAGCCTAAAACAAAATATGACAGTCCAAAAGATAGTTCTTCGCTTGTAAGGAGGATCTCCAGACGCTCAACGAGGTGCCTCTCGACTTGCATCTGAAAAACAACAACATAGTATAGGGTGAGACCAGAGGTTCTTAGCATGGTAAAGGTGCCTGCATAGTTAATATAAAAGCTCCTGGGAGAGCTAGAGGCATTCTTAGAATTTCGACACTCAGATTTCAGCTTAAGGATTCAACTAAACCAGAAATTAGGTAAGTTATCTAAGGTATTAAAGTTCTAAATCTAACTTTAACTTAACACTTCACTTTCTGACTCCTCCAATCGTCTGAGACACTGGTGGAGCAACCCCCCTCCCCACACCTCCGTCAAGAGGGATTTCTCAAAAAACATACACATACAATTCAAGCAAGAAAAACATAGATAGAGAAGCATTTACAGCAAGTAGAACAAGTAGCAGATAAGCATAATTAAACAGTTAAGCAAGATAAAAGAATGCACACTCAAACAAAGCAAACAAATGCATATGATGTATGCCTATCCGATGGCTGAAGAGTCTCATATGTCAGTTATACAGCCAACCTGACATGTTCTGGTAGTTAACCATTGGACAGTCCCTCTGTGCACGCATCCCCAAGCTCAATAATTTAGTATTCGATGGAGTCAAACTCCAAGCTTAATAACATAGTATTCCATGGAGTCAAACTCCAAGTTCAATAATATTCTATGGAGTCAAACTCCAAGCTCAAATATATTATTCAATATTCATATATATTTGCATGCCCATGGGGGAATCCGGGGAGTTAAAGTGCGCGGTCACATTTTGCAACAGAGGGTCAACAAATAGTCTCAAATACACAAGCCACATAATAATCTCTTTCCTTTTTAAAATAACACTTCAAATCAAAACTCCAATTCTTATAGAAATTTTGTCAGTATCTCCTCTAAAACTCGAATTTTTGCCACCCTTCAAGGGTCCCAATTACCAAACCAAACACCTCTCAGAGTCTCAGTCATTCAAATCATTTTCAGTAATAAATTATTTCAAAATCAAACAAATACCAATATTAAATCTTTTTTCAAAACCAACCAACTTCAACAGCAAATTATTAACAACAACTAAACCACACATTTTATTCCATATACACAATCCATCAATTATACATTCAGTTCATTTCTATCTTAAGGTCTTCTAGCCTAAGTTTTCATGTGACATTAAATATTAACTACGAGAAACCAAAACCATACCTTCATA
This sequence comes from Arachis stenosperma, assembly GCF_014773155.1. Lineage (NCBI taxonomy): Eukaryota > Viridiplantae > Streptophyta > Magnoliopsida > Fabales > Fabaceae > Arachis > Arachis stenosperma. The sequence goes on from NC_080377.1 coordinate 14,880,941, forward strand.
CGGAATCAAAATATTTGAAGCTTCAGAGAAGCTTTCTGACCGAGCTATCAAAGAAGAAAACGTCCAAAATCATCTGTGCCTCCTAGAACTCCCGTTGGCCGAACTCAAGGAATAGAGGAGCTACGTCACCGTCAACTTCCACCGATCAAAAGTGGTACCAACATGTAGAGAAGGAAGATATGAATGCTTTTACTAGATTAGATTTTTTATTGGAGTTACGAATTGTAAGAAATTGAAGCAAAAAATTTGGTGGGGATTTACGTTCTCTCTTGGTCACACTCTTCTCTCTTGCCGTTTTCTTTCTTTCTTTCTCTCGCAAATGCTAATTAATTAGTAAGCCGCCTTGGCTTCTTCATTGTATATATGCCTTACGATATATATATGCAACGTAATGCATAATAATAATAATAATAATAATAATAATAATAATAATAATAATAATAATAATAATAATATATATAAAGTTGAATGTATATGAGTTACTAATATAAATGACATTAGTAACTTAAGGATGAAAGATATTTGGTGAAGTATTTACAAAGCTAAGCTCACCAAAGAGTACCGATATTTACTCATATCATCGGATATCGAACTCGATAATAATATTATTATCTAAACTCTATTTTTAAATTAAAATATTAATTACTCAAATTAAAATATATATAAGTTTCATTACTTATAAATTACTAGAATTATAGTTTAAATTATGTAAAATATTTCATCATAATATATATATATATATATATATATATATATATATAAAAGAATATGAATTTGATTGAATTCAAATTGTTATAAAATTAGTTCAATTACTGATAATAAAATAATTTTCTAAAAATAAGGAACTCTAATTTTATAAAATAAATTATAACTTATTTATATTTATATTTTTAAAATTTAGAGTCGCTACATTCTACCTACATTATAGAAATTTTTGCCCTCGAAAATTGATATAAGATGGAAGAGATTCATACTAACTTCCCTTTTTAAACATGTCAAAGAAAAACAGAAAGATTTGACATGTTTAGTTTGCAATTCCAGGATATTCTTATGGCTTAAAAGTCTATGCAAAGCAGAAGATACAAGATAGGCTCGATGCAGAAGGGTTATAAGGCAGGTTGGTATTAGAACGACGAGTTTATCGTTTCTAATACTCGCTTCATCTAGCTCCTAAGTTCTGCCGATTCTAATGGTGTCATCATACGTAATACTATCGAAACTGGTTCAGCCTCTGACACTAAATCTATCACAACTTACTCTTTCTCTCGACACCTAACCAATTATCAATTACGGGTTTAATCCATGTCATGTCTCTTCCTCGTAACTCACCATCTCTGGGTTTCAGGTAATAGTCCCGCACAACTCTCAACATTTCCGATTCCTTATGTATAACTTAAGTTGTATGCTCAAAATAGTTCAACCCACTACTGTTGCACCACTCTTATTATTATTCTCCGAGAATTTATTCACTTTTCTAGGATGACCAACTATTGTGCTGTCTCACCATTCAGAGGTCATTAGTCAATCGTTCAGTTGAAAATCACAATGCTCACAACTCGGTAATGTGTTACAATGAATGCTACATATTATTTATTATGAAAGGCAGTCGAAAATTTCGATTACCAGTTCGTGATTATCTCTAATCGGAGTATCTGTGCTTCCAGCACCATCCGCTGTCATAGTGAACATGCGTCCCTGATGTTGAGTCTTTCTAGCTTCTTGATTCTTCTTCTTTTCCGGACAATTCCAAGACAAATGCCCGGCTCCATCACAGTAATAGCATACACCTAAACCAGCCCTGCATGGAGTATTCAGGTGGTACTTTCCGCACCTCCTACAAGTCAAATCATTCGGTAGGGTCTGAGCTTGCTTTCCTTTACCTCTTCCTTGGCTGTTGTTATTATTGAATCTCTGGAAGTTATTCTGACCCAAATGTGGTTGTGGGGTATAACCGCCTCGCTTGAAATCTTGTCCTCTAGGGGAGAAGTTCCTCCGCTGATCTCTCCTAACAAAAACTCGCTGATCACCCTTATCTGATGTCGCCTTCCTCAGACAATCCTCAGCAACTCTACTTTTGTTTATCAGTTCCGAAAACACTCTAATCTCCATTGGTGCAATGAAGCTCAGAATATCGCTCCGAAGACCTCCCTCATACTTAATACATTTTCACTCAGCAAAATCTTCAGGCGCACCTTGACAGATACGAGAAAAGCGACATAACTCCTCAAACCTGCTAGTATACTCAGTAACAGTCATTTGGCCTTGCTTTAATTGCATCAATTAAAGTTTCTTGCCATTTCTAACCGAATTAGGAAAATATTTTTTATAGAACTATGTTAAGAAAACCTCCCAAGGAATCACATCGCCATCTGGTTGCAGGATACGTCGTGTCCTCTGCCACCAATACTGAGCTTCACCTTGCAGCTGATATGTTGCAAACTCAACCCATTGTTCCTCAGGAACCTATTGAGCCTGCAGTGTCCGTTCCATAGCCTGAATCTAATTGTCAGCATCAGTGGGATTTGAGGTTCCCCTGAAGGTCGGAGGGTGAACTTTCAGAAATGTAGCAAGTGTCATAGGGCCTTCTTCATTATTATTGTTTCCGTGATTATCTTGGTTTATTTGATTACCCAATGCCTCGGCTGTCACCTGCATAACTGCAGCCATATTTCCCAGGGCAGCCATAAAGTCTATTGGGTCATTCCCTGCCAGGCCAGGAGTAACCGTGCCTATCCTACCTCAACCTCGCCCGCGACCGCGTCTGCGAGTCGACATCTGGTTCCTATACACACCAAACAAGTGATATCAAGTTTATCAGTCTCAATATCGCAAGCCTAATGCTTCAAATTCCAAATGCATGCTCATGAACGTTTATGCCACATATATCAATCAGATATCCTAATAGCACATACACACACCCAGAGTATGCCCAGAAGTATAATCAGTCCATCCCTCAGGCTCTACAGGAACAAACTGCCCTGATACCATATTATAACACCCTACCACACTGAGCCTTACGCTTAAGTCGTAAAGTAGAGGTGGCAAGGTATTACAACCTCTAAAAGAAAGTTTAGGTACATAAATATAGTTGAAAGAAATCATATCTAGGATCCTTGAAGAATTAGCTAAATAAAATAAAAATGATAAACAGAAAATCGAGTCACACTCACATGGATATTCATAAAATGGATATGTAAGATCAAAAGAGAGATGAAAACATATATATATGTGTGTGTGTGTGTGTGTATGTATGTATATCAGAGTTCTAAAACACAAATAGCAAGCTCCAGACTCGACCTGCGAAGCTAAGGTCGGCCAGAGTATATAATTATACATTTATATACAACCCAAAATAAAACTCAAACCACAAAATAAACACATGTATCTCCAAGTCAACCTGTAGGAGGGACAAAACACAAAATATACATGCAGAGATTCTATAAACATATATACATAGCCTAAAACAAAATATGACAGTCCAAAAGATAGTTCTTCGCTTGTAAGGAGGGTCTACAGACGCTCAACGAGGTGCCTCTCGACCTGCATCTGAAAAATAACAACATAGTATGGGGGTGAGAACCAGAGGTTCTCAGCATAGTAAAGGTTCCTGCATAGTTAATATAAAAGGTCCCGGGAGAGCTAGAGGCATTCCTAGAACTTCGACACTCAGATTTCAGCTTAAGGATTCAACTAAACCAGAAATTAGGTAAATTATCTAAGGTATTAAAGTTCTAAATCTAACTTTAACTTAACACTTCACTTTCTGACTCCTCCAATCGTCCGAGACACTAGTGGAACAACCCTCCCCCCCTCACACCTCCGTCAAAAGGGATTTCTTAGAAAACATACACATACAATTTAAGCAAGAAAAAAACAGATAGAGAAGTATTTACAGTAAGTAGAATAAGTAGCAGATAAGCAGAATGAAACAGTTAAGCAAACTAAAACAATGCACACTCAAACAAAGCAAACAAATGCATATGATGTATGCCTGTCCTATGACTAATGAGTCTCTGATGAATCAACATTTCATGGTATTTATTTGCTTTAATTAGGTGGGTTTCATTGACTTTTCTTGCATTTATCCATTGAAATAGCATAGTTTCATGATGTCTTCCTAATTTGTTCTTGAAAGTGAAAACATGCTCTTTAAGCCTTTTTATTGCTAAATTTTACTCACTTTGATCCCATTTGGTGCCTTGATGCATTTGTCAAGTGATTTCAGGTTTTCGAGGCAAGTTTGGGTTGAAGAAGTGAAGATAGAGAGTCTAAAAGAGGAGAAATCATGAAGAAAATGGAGTTTGGAAGCTGCTGCAAAGGTGTGTACGCACAGTGATGCGTGCGTACACACAACGGTGACTTCGTGCAAGGATGTGTACGCACCAAATGTCGTGTGTATGCACGATGGAAATTTTGCACAACTGTGCGTATGCACCGTAGGTCGTGTGTACTGACGAACAGATTTTTTGTGTGGTCTAGAATTTTACAATAAAGCTCTCGTTGAAAGTATAGCTTCTAAACCAACAAATAATTCTTTCGTACAAAAACTTGGTTGTCACAAGTAACAAACCCCTAATAAAATTGATAACCGAAGTATTTAAACCTCGGGTCATCTCTCAAGGAACTTCAGGGAGCTGTTCTTATTATTAGTTATGAGCCTTGTAAATTTGGGGTTTTGGATTAAGAGATAAGAAGAGTGAATTGCAAAAGAAATAAACTAACAATTATAAAGGCTCTTTGAAGGAATGAAAACTGAAAGTCCTATCCTTATTATTGCCCTCAATAGTGATGAGTATTGTTAGTTGCAACCATTTAGTTAACCCTCTAAATGCGAAGGAAAGTCAAGTATATGAATCAGTTTAATTCCTCAAGTCCTAGTCAACTCCCAAGGAAAGACCAGCTTTAGTGGAATCCAAACCAATTAGCAACCTTCAACTATCAATCAACCAAGGAGTTTGATAACTCAAGTGTCACCAATTACTCAACCAAGGCCAAGAGGAGAAAATCTAACTTAAGACTCTCTCAAGCATTTTATCAAACACTTGGAAGACACAACACAAAATAGTAGAAAAGCAATAAGAAGTAATAAAATCCGCACAATCAATTGTAAGCATCAACAACATAGATCAAAGATAGCAATCTTAAATATGAAATACCTCAAATTGTATTAAATAGAAAATCCAATCAACAAAGGGAATGTATAAACAAAAGTATTAGAGTTGATTAAGAATAGAAGAGAATCAAGTCAAAGAACATTAAACCAGAAATTGAGAAAAGATAATCCTAAAACTAAGAAAAATCCTAAATCCTAAAAACCTAGAGAGAGGAGAGAGCCTCTCCTCTCTAAAAACTACATCTAAAACCTAAAATTATGTGAATGAGAAGTGAATGATGAATGAATGAATTCTCTCACTATGTAGCCTCTAATCTATGTTTTTTGGACCGAAAACTGGATTAAAAACAGCCCAGAAATTGCTGGGGGCAATTTCTGATATGTACAGATCGCGGCTCAGTCACGCGTACGCGTCGTCCACGCGTACGCGTCGTCCACGCGTACGCGTCGTCCACGCGTACGCGTCGTCCATGCGTACGCGTGGATTGAACTTTTGCCAGGTCACATGTGCGTGATTTACGCATGCGCGTCGCCTAACAGCATGGCAACTATGAAAAATTATATATCGTTGCGAAGCCCCGAATGTTAGCTTTCCAACACAACTAAAACCGTCTCATTTAGACCTCTGTAGCTCAAGTTATGATCGATTGAGTGCAAAGAGGTCAGGGTTGACAGCTTTACATTTCCTTCAGCTTCTTGTATTCCTTCCACTTTTGCATGCTTCCTTTCCATCCTCTAAGCCATTTCCTACCCTGTAATCTCTGAAAACACTTAACACACATATCAAGGCATCAAATGGTAATGAGAGAGGATTAAAATTAGCTAAATTAAGACCAAAGAAACATGTTTTCAATCATAGTACAAAATCAGGAAGGAAAATGTAAAACATGCAATTTTAATGAATAAGTGTGAGAATGGTGGATAAAATCTACTTAATTAAGCGCAAGATGTACCACGAAATAGTGGTGCATCAAATCTCTCCACACTTAAATACTAGCATGTCCTCATGCTAAGCTCAAGAGAAACTATAAGAGTGAATAAGAATGGTAGGATGTATAAAATGCAACCTATTTATATGAATGCAACTACATGCAAAATGCTTTTACCTACTTGGTTAAAAGTAAATAAATCTTCAAGAACAAAAAATGAACTGGATTCTACTAATTCAAATCATAAAAAATGAAGTACAAATATCTTGCAAGAAGAAGATAGCTCATGAAAGCCGGGAACAAAGAATCGAGCATCGAACCCTCACCGGAAGTGTATACACTCTAATCACTCAAGTGTTTAAGGTTCGATTCTCTCAATTCTCTACTGATCTTGCTTTCTAAGGCTTGCTCTTTAGCTAACAATCAACAAAAATTTAATGCACTAATACACAAATCAAGAGGTCTTTTGAGGGTTGTAATGGGGTTAGGGTCAAGGTAGGATTGTATTTGGCCAAGTGGACTAAAATCTGAATCCTTAATTAACCTAAACTTCCCACCTAACTTAAGACAATCCATGTAATTAAAATTCAATATCTAACTTCTCATTAACTGTGTTTTTCACATATTCATGCATTCTAAATTTAAGTACAACTCATATGCATTGATATCACCATTTACTTTGGGGCATTTTGTCCCTTTTTATGCTCTTTTTCTTTTCTTTTCCTTTCTTTTATTTTTCTTGTATTTTTTTCTTTTCTTTGTTTTTTCCAATGCATATGATTAAGGTATTGAATGTATAAACATGTTCTCAACATTTTTTACATTTTCTCAAGAATATAGAACACCCAATTCTCAAACCAGATATTTTCAATCCCAATTTTCCCACACTTAATTCATGAACACTCTCACTAGTCTAAGCTAACTAAGGATTCAAATTAAGGACATTATTATTTTTCACTTAGAGTTAGTGATGTGCTAAAGTAAAGAACAAAAGGGGTAAAATAGGCTCAAAATTGGTTTGCAAAGGATAATGAAAGGGATAAGGCCATATGGGTATGTAAGCTTAGTGAAAGAAGGCCTCAATCACATAAGTGTATGCATACAATAAACCATGGAAATATAGAATTAAGCAAGACAAAGATCACAATTTTAGAGAGAACAACACACACAACAAAACAGAATATTGGTTGATAAAATACAACCAATCAATTAAGCTCAAAATCTCACTGGTTTTGTGTGTTCGAGCTCTAAACCATGTTCCAATATAATACTTCTTCAAAAAAGTTTAATAAAGGTTTTAATTCAAATTACTGAAATGCTATAAAATAATTTCTTGAAAGAGAAAATATTACTTCAACCAAGCAGTTGGTAAAATATGCACAAAATCGAACAAACATGTAATCAAACATGCAAATGCAACAATGAATTAACAAAGGAAATCCCACATTGGTGTTGAGAAGGAACTAACTAACCCGCAGAAGTCGGTATCGACCTCCCCACACTTAAAGATTGCACCGTCCTCGGTGCATGCTGAGATGCACAAGTGGGTGGGTTGCTCCAACTAATGCTCTTTCTTTAATGGATTATGCAGATGGACTTGCTGTTCGTCCCATTTAAAAGCTTTTCCTTTTTCTTTCTTGATAGCCATCCTGAAAGAAGAGAGAAAGGAAGAAGAGTAACCCACAAACAAAGATAGGAAAACAAATAGAATATGAGTGGATTGATGCCAAATAATAAGGATCTCAACTACATGGTAGCTACAACATGAAACTGAGAAAACAGTAGAAGCAAATGACATATGAATAGTGCAAAAATTGCAATAATGGGTGAGAGCGTGTGGGTAATGAAAGACAATATAAGTGTGTATCAATGCAAATGGAATACAAATGTCGTAAAAGATTAGAATTGACATCTAAATAATATTACCCAACAATGGAAACAAGTCACGAAGCACCAAAAGAAAGTAAGAGAAATGCAACAATGGAATAAGAACATTTAACACCAATAGAAAAATAATAAACCTAGAAAAGAAAATAAAAACATGCATACAGTTAAAATGCAATGAATGAAAGTACGTAATTGAAATGAGGAAAAGAAGATGAGAGGGAAAAGGGAGGAGATGAAAGTAGAAAAGGAAGAGGAAATAATGAGAAAGGGGAGAGAAAAGTAGAAGAATGGAGTCTGCGAAGCGATGCGTAAGCGTCACCCACGTGTACGCGTGGGTGTGCAAAAGAAGAGGCGACGCATAAGCGTCGTCTACACTTACACGTGGGTAAGCAAGAATCCAAGTACGCGTGACCACTGATTGTGCTAAAAGCACAATACCAGCACCAAGGCAGCACAACTTTCGGCCAAATCACCCATTGACGCCGATTTTTCATCCACGCATAGGCGTCGCTGATGCTCACGCGTGGGTGAACTAAAATACGGGTGACGCGCACGCGTTGCCCACGCATACGCGTGGGTTGGCTCGTGCGCAAGGAACCCTTCCTGCACAGCTCCCGCGTAACCTTCTGTAAGGTTTAGCGTCGCATGTGACGCGTGCGCGTGGTCCACGCACACGCGTGGAACGCACTTTTCTCTTTTTTTTTATGTAGAATGCAGGGGATGAATGCAGACTATATGCAGTAATAATGAGAAGATTCACTAAAATGAAACTAAGAAGAGAGAAAGGAACGATCATACCATGGTGGGTTGTCTCCCCGACAACGGCGCCATTTTGACGAACGGATTTTTTGTGTGGTCTAGAATTTCACAACTAAGCTCTCGTTGAAAGTATAGCTTCCAAACCAACAAAGAATCCTTTTGTACATAAACTTGGTTGTCACAAGTAACAAACCCCTAATAAAATTGATAACCGAAGTATTTAAACCTCGTGTCGTCTCTCAAGGAACTGCAGGGAGGTGTTCTTATTATTGGTTATGAGCCTTGTAAATTTGGGGGTTTTGGAGAGATAAGAAGAGTGAATTGCAAAAGAAATAAACTAACAATTATAAAGGCTCTTGGCAAGGAATGAAAACTGGAAGTCCTATCCTTATTATCGCCGTCAATAATGATGAGTATCGTTAGTTGCAACCACTTAGTTAACCCTCTAATTGCGAAGGAAAGTCAAGTGTATGAATCAGTTTAATTCCTCAAGTCCTAGTCAACTCCCAAGGAAAGACTAGCTATAGTGGAATCCAAACCAATTAGAAACCTTCAATTGTCAATCAACCAAGGAGTTTGATAACTCAAATGTCACCAATTACTCAACCAAGGCCAAGATAGTAGAAAAGCAATAAGAAGTAATAAAATCCGCACAATCAATTGCAAGCATCAACAACATAGATCAAAGATAGAAATCTTAAATATGAAATACCTCAAATTGTATTAAATAAAAAATCCAATCAACAAAGGGAATGTATAAACAAAAGTATTAGAGTTTATTAAGAATAGAAGAGAATCAAGTCAAAGAACATTAAACCTGGAATTGAGAAGAGATAATCATAAAACTAAGAGAAATCCTAAATCCTAAAAACCTAGAGAGAAGAGAGAGCCTCTCCTCTCTAAAAACTACATCTAAAACCTAAAATTATGTGAATGAGAAGTGAATGATGAATGAATGAATTCCCCAACTCAAGCCTCTAATCTGTATTTTCTGAGCTGAAAATTGGGTCAAAAACAGCCCAAAAATCGCTGGGGCGATTTCTGATACGTACAGGTCGCGGCTCTGACACGCGTACGCGTCATTCACGCGTACGCGTGGATTGAACTTTTGCCAGGTCACGGGTACGCGTGATCTACGCATGCGCATTGCCTAATAGCATGGAAACTTTGGTAAATTATATATCGTTGTGAATCTCCGGTTGTTAGCTTTCCATCGCAACTGAAACCGCCTCATTTGGACCTCTGTCGCTCAAGTTATGATCGATTGAATGCGAAGAGGTCAGGTGTGACAACTTTACAGTTCCTTCCACTTTTGCATGTTTCTTTTCCATCCTCTAAGCCATTTCCTGCCCTGTAATCTCTGAAAACACTTAACACACATATTAAGGCATCGAATGGTAATGAGAGAGGATTAAAATTAGCTAAATTAAGACCAAAGAAACATGTTTTCAATCATAGCACAAAATCAGGAAGGAAAATGTAAAACATGCAATTTCAATGAATAAGTGTGAGAATGGTGGATAAAATCCACTCAATTAAGCACAAGATGTACCACGAAATAGTGGTGTATCATGTACGCACGATTGCAGGCACGTGAGGTCATTAATGAAAATCGCTGGGTGCGAATTTTGGGCCTCCAAAACCCAGTCCAACTCATTTTCTGAAGCTATTTAAGGCCAAAGTAAAGAGGAATGAAGGGGGGGCAATTAAGTTTAGCTTTTACATGCTTTTCTCTTAGTTTCTAGAGAGGTAAGCTCCCTCTTCTCTCTAGAATTAGGGTTTTTAGCTTAGTTTCCTTTTAATTTCAGCACTTTAATTCTTGTTTTAGTGTAGATTTCTTTATGTTTCCATATTCCTTCATCTTGTTCTTCTTTATTTCTCTTATTATTTCCTTTATTTTATCATTTTTATGTTTATGGATGCTCTTGTTTATTTTAATTTTAATTAATGCAAATTTATGCTTTCATGTCATTTATTGCCTTCTTTAGTTGTTATTTCCATTTTCTTGCTTTGGTAGTTTTAGAATTTATTTTTAATGCAATTTAATATTATTTTATTTTCATGCACACCAAGTGTTTGATAAAATGCTTGGCTTAGTTTTTGCTTAAATTTTTCTCCACTATTGGCTTGGAATTGATGACTTTAGTGATCCTTGAGCCATTGATGTCCATTCTTGTTTGATATATTAGAGTAGTTAGTTGATTTGGTCTCCCTTGACTCTATGTGACCACTAGTATTAACATAGGACTTAGGGAATGGAATTAGCTATGCCTATTTGACTTATCCTCGATGTAGGGTTGACTAAGTAGGATTAACTCTTCATAATCATCATGTGTTTGTGGTCAATGTCTAGGATAGGTAACCTTAGCTCTCAATTACTTGCCAAGATGTTTTCTTTCATTTGAAGTTTCCTTTCCTTGCATTTAATTGCTTTGACTTTTATTGCTTTGATGTTTAAATTCTTGCATGTTTAGTTTCCACACTCTTGGTTGAGAAATTAGGTGTTTGGGTAGAATTGAGTTGTGGATGTCCATTCCGCATTGTGTGGGAATGGCTAATTGGTTTGGTTTCCATTGACGCTAGTCTTTCACTAAGTAATTAGTGAGTTGATTAGGACTTATGGATTGAGATCAATTATGCCCTTTTGACTAATTCTCAAGGAGGATTGACTCATTTGGATTGACTCTATACAATTTCCATGTTTGTGGTCCATAACTAGGATAGGAATCCTAAATTCCCCAATTCTTGCCAAGAGTTGCCATTTACATTCCTTGCATGTTTATTTGCTTTCTTTCTATTTTCATTTCTTGCTTTCTTACTTTCCCAATTCCCCATGTTCCCTCATAGCCAATAAATATACATTACATTACAACTCCTAGGAAAGATGACCAAATATTTAAATACTCTCGGTTAATTAGAATTTGTAAACATTTGATTAAGAGAATTCATTGTTGGTTTGGACTATGCTACCAACAAATTGATTCTTATTTTGATTGATTCCAAACTATACAATAAATTTCTCTTATCAGTCTCATCTGTCGGTTATACAGCCAACCTGATATGTCCTGGTAGTTAACCATTGGACAGTCCCTCTGTGCGCACATCCCCAAGCTCAATAATTTAGTATTCGATGGAGTCAAATTCCAAGCTCAATACCATAGTATTCCATGGAGTCAAACTCCAAGCTCAAATATAATATTCAATATTCATATATATATGCATGCCCATGGGGGAATCCGAGGAGTTAAAGTGCCCGGTCACATCTTGCGACAGAGGGTCAACAAATAGTCTCAAATACACAAGCCACATAATAATCTCTTTCCTTTTTAAAATAACACTTCAAATTAAAACTCCAATTCTTATAGAAATTTTGGCAGTATCTCCTCTAAAACTCGAATTTCTGCCACCCTTCAAGAGTCCCAACTACCAAACCAAACACCTCTCAGTCATTCAAATCATTTTCAGTAACAAATTATTTCAAAATCAAACAAATACTAATGTTAAATCTTTTTCCAAAACCAACCAACTTCAACAGCAAATTATTAACAACAGCTAAACCACACATTTTATTCCATATACACAATCCATCAATTATACATTCAGTTTATTCCTATCTTAAGGTCTTCTAGCCTAAGTTTTCACGTGACATTAAACATTAACTACAAGAAACCAAAACCATACCTTCGTACGGAATCAAAATATTCGAAGCTCCAAAAAAGTTTTCTGACCGAGTTATCGAAGAAGAAAACGTCCAGAATCGTCTGTGCCTCCTAGAACTCCCGTTGACCGAACTCAAGGGGTAGAGGAGCTACATCACTGTCAACTTTTACCGATCAAAAGTGGTGTCAAGGTTTAGAGAAAGAAGATACGAATACTTTTACCGGATTATTTTTTTTTGGATTACAGATTACAAGAAATTAAAGCAAAAAATTTGGTAGGGGTTTACGTTCTCTCTCGGTCACGCTCTTCCCTCTTGCCGTTTTCTTTCTTTCTTTCTCTCGCATACGCTTATATATATATATATATATATATATATATACACACACGCGATTAATTAGTAAGCCGCCTTGGCTTCTTCATTGTATATATGCCTTAATCGAAGCCGCCTCTTGTTTCCGTGCTTTATGATTAGTAATAATAATAATAATACTAGCAATAGTAATGATAATTATATAATAATAATAATAAACGTAATGATAATAATAATAATATAATTATAGCAATAATATATATAAGATTGAATGTATATGAGTTACTAATATAAATGACATTAGTAACTTAAGGATGAAAGATATTTGGTGAAGTATTAGCAAAGCTAAGCTCACCAAAGAGTACCGATATTTACTCATATCATTGGATATCGAACTCGATAATAATATTATTATCTAAACTCTATTTTTAAATTAAAATATCAATTACTCAAATTAAAATATACATATAAGTTTCATTACTTATAAATTACTAGAATTATAGTTTTAATTATGTAAAATATTTTATCATAATATATATATATATAAGAATATGAATTTGATTGAATTCAAATTGTTATAAATTAGTTCAATTACTGATAATAAAATAATTTTCTAAAAATAAGAAACTCTAATTTTATAAAATAAATTATAATTTATTTATATTTATTTTTTAAAATTTATGGTTGCTGCCAAAGTTTCTTTGTCCCAGATAAACTTATTACAGATAATGCAGAGTGCCTTTTGAGACTTTTCACTTCGTGAAGAAAAAGAAGGAAGGAAATAAAGGTTATATGGGATTAAAGTTAGACATAGCAAAGGCATATGATCGTATAAAATGAAGTTTTTTGTTGGGAGTGGTTAGAGCTATGGGATTTCCACAAAAATGGATTGACCTCATTGGAAGATGCATTAAAATAGTTTCGTTCTGGATTCTTATCAATGACTCACCATCTAAAGAGTTCAAGTTGTCTAGAAGAATAAGACAGAAAAATCTAGTATCTCCCTATTTATTCATACTTTGTGCGAAAGTTCTATTAGGACTTTTGAGGAGGGCACAAGAGATGCAAGCACTACAAGGAATCAGAATAGAAAGGCAGGCACTAGAGATTACCCATTTATTTTTTGCTGATTATAGCATCATCTTTCAAAAAATAATGGATAAGAGAATTTAGACTTTGATAGAGATTTTAAAGGCTTACCAACTAGCTTCAGGCTAAAAAATCAACTTGGACAAATCAAAGATGTCCTTCAGCCAAAATGTACCTCCTACCAAACACACTTTTATCCAAGATTGGCTAGATATAAAAGCAGTAGAATATCATTTAAAATACCTGAGGATTCCAACCATTGTGGGAAGGTCCAAGAAGTAGATTTCAAATTTGTCCGAGAAGATGTGGAAGAAGTTAAAGGGATAGTAAGAACAAACTCTATCTAAAGAGGGGAAGGAGGTCATAATCAAATCCTTTTCGATCTACATTATGGGATGTTTTGAGATTTCAAAAACTCTTTGCAACCATATTGGAAGGATGATTAGCAAATTTTAATGGGGGAGTCGGAATGGAAAAAGGAAGATACATTGAGTGGCTTGGAATAAAATGTGCAAAGCAAAGGAGGAGGGAGGCATGGGGTTCAAAAATTTTGAAGCATTAAACGAGGCTTTACTAAAAAAAACAAGACTGAAGGTTGATCAAAAGCCCCTCATCCCTACTTGCTAGAGTTCTAAAAACTAAATACTATGCCAGAAAAAGTTTTAACCATGAAGATAGAAGATATAATCTGAACTATACATGGAGGAGTATTTAGGATGCCAAGTGGGTGCTAGAAATGGGAGTCGTATGGGGGATTGGTTCAGGTAGAAACACAAGAATATGGGATGATCCTTGGCTTCCTAATCAAAATGACTTTAAGATTTGGAGCCCTTGTACTAGTTTCGATCAAGAAGTCACGGTAGATACTCTAATCAACCAAGAAGACATGAGCTGGGACTAGGAACTAATCAAACAGAATTTTTTACCATTTGAGGCAAAATAAATACTAGCACTACCATTAGACATCCAGGCACAAGAAGATAAATTTTATTAGAAGAATAGAAAAAATTGGAGAATATGAGGTGAAGAAAGCCTACCACATGATTCAATTAAGAGCCCAACAAATCCCAAACAATAGTGATCCAATCCAAACCCAGAATTGGATATCGAAGCAGGTGTGGAAAATTAAAACTCCTCTTAAAATTCTCAATTTCTTCTGGACACTCATAGAAAAGTTTCTGTCAACGAAGAAGAACTTGCAAACTAGAGAAATTAATTGCATTAGTCTCTGCCCGAGATGTTTTGAAATGGAAAAATCAGATGAGCACCTGTTCAAGGATTGTAGTTGGGTAAGGCATTTTTGGTTCTCATCCCTATTCACAATCAGGACTGAATCAGCAGTTGGCTCACTATTACGGGTATGGATTGAGAAGTTGTCAGACCAAATCGGAAGAGAAGAATGAGAACTTTTCCTGCATTCATAATGTATGGACTGCAAGGAACAAACTCATATTTGAGGGAGCAGGAGCCACTGGAACGGCGGGCCGATAAGGCTCTGACAGCGCATGTAGAATTTGAGGCAGCAGCAACAAAAACGTTGAAGACAGCTCGCGCCCCCCTCCAAGAAACCCCAGTCCGACGTGGTGAAGTCCCTGAGTCCTAAGAAGATTTAATATGAATGTAAATATTGCATACAATAATGATAATAGGAGAGGAGTGGATGTAGTCAAAAAGAGCTTAATTAAGTTGTTTACCCAAACTAACTCTTAGTCTTGAGAGAGTGAGTAGTCAGTGGAAGGAGACTAGATGATAAGGATCCAGGGGCAGGGGCAGTAGACGTGCAGAATTCTTCGTCGTTACAAACTACAAATGCTAAAGCGTTCGAAAGGCATTGTAGTAAGTTTTGCCTCAAAATCAGCACAAGCCGCAGTGTGTTTGATCTTTGACAAAATATTATTGCAAATTTGTTTACTTTTATACTCAACTATGTACTAGAAATGACAAAAAAATTGGCCAAAATAAATACCCTGTTGTGATAAGAACAACTGATGTGGATGCCCATTTTTCATGATACTTAGTTTACCAAGGATGATTTTATTTAATTATGTTTAAAAGTAAAGCTTCTGTGTGCTTATAAATAGTAGCTAATATGAAGCATACAATACACTAATCAACAATAAAATCACTCTTTCTTTTTTCATATACTGTTCTTCTCTCTCTTTTACTAATAAGTTGCTACATATATTAGTAGATAAATATGTATAAAATATCTCTATTATATTGAGATAATTATATTGGTGAATATTAAACTTATTTATTTACGTCTCTTTATTTTACATCTATTACATCTTCCTTATTTATTTATTTTACAATACGTTATCAGCACGAGACTCTGATCAAATTTTAGGAATACTTAGGTAACAAATTTTTATTATGTCAAAGCTCTCTCATCTTGAATTTAATGCTATTGATATATCTGAAAATAACTATTTATCATGGATACTAGATGCTGAAATCCATCTTGATTCAATGGATCTTGGAGATACTATTAAGGCTGAAAATAATGTATCCCAGAAGGATAAAGCCAAAGCCACGATCTTCCTTCATCGTCATCTTGACGAAAGATTGAAAAATGAATATCTCACATCAAAGGATCCTACAGATCTGTGGAAAGACCTTGAAGAAAGGTATAATCATCAAAAGACGGTTATACTTCCTCAAGCCCGATATGAATGGACGCACTTGTGTCTACAGGATTTTAAATCCATAAATGAATATAATTCAGCAATGTTTTGAATCACCTCACGAATAAAGTTATGTGGGAAAAAGATAATTGATAATAACATGCTAGAGAAAACTTTCTCGACCTTCCATGCCTCGAATGTGCTCCTGCAGCAGCAGTATCGAGAAAAAGAATTTAAAAAATATTTTGAGCTAATTTTTTGCCTTCTTGTTGCTGAACGCAACAATGAATTGCTATTGAAAAATCATGAAGTGTGCCCAGCTGGCACTGCCCTATTTTCTGAAGCAAATGTGGTAAATCATTACCCCAGAAGAGGTAAATGGCAAAGTTTTGGTAACAAGAAAAATTATGGAAGAAAAAAGGAATTATGTTCACAAGAAAGGATCTCACCAGAAGTGGGATAAAGAAAGAAACAATAGGCAAAATAAATCAATTGAGGATAAATGTTTTCGTTTTGGTAGAAAAGGCCATTGGTCACATACCTGTCATACCCCAAGGCACCTAATCGATCTTTATTAAGCATCTTTGAAAAATGATGACAAAGGAAAGGAAACAAATTTTGTTTCAAATGATGTTAAAAATTACACCACTCATTATGATGTATCTGATTTCTTTGAGGATCATGAAGGAAATATTGGTCATTTGATCAATGATGGAATAGTTTAATATGTAAAATTGTTAAGTATTCATATAAATAAATAATGAAAGAAACTTATTATTAAGTGTTATTTTATGCATTTAAATTTCAAATATGATGTATAATAAAATATTTATGAATTTCAAAATGACTGAAAGTGCCAAGATAATAATAATAAAATTTTTAGTATATACTATACTTCTTAGAAAAATATTTTCAATCAAGGAAATAATTTTACTCCGTAAATATTTCTACTCATTTTATTATTATTTGTCTTTGAAGAGAATGGCAAGGACATATAGTGAAGATGTTTGCCTTGCGAATAGTGCAAGTTCGCACACCATTCTCAAAAGTGATATATATATATATATATATATATATATATATATATATATATATATATATATATATATATATATACCCATCTTGTGCCAAAAGAAGAATATGTGAATACTATTATTGGCTCAAGCAATGTGATAGAAGGCTCAGGAAGAGCTATAATTTTGTTTCATGGAGGAACAAAATTTATAAAAAATAATGCACTATTATCTACTGAGTCTCTAAGAAACTTATTGATTTTCGAAGATATTCGCCGAAATTGATATCATATTGAAACAATGAATGAGAAAAATCATGAGTACTTATATATCACAACTCATGATTTAAATAAAAAGGTTATATTAGAAAAGTTACCCTTACTTTCATCTGGATTATATTATACCAAGATTAGTGCAATTGAATCACATGCCATTGTAAACCAGAAGTTTACTATCCCAAATGAATTCATAATTTGACACGACCGATTGGGTCATCTGGGAACAACCATGATACAGAAAATTATTGAAAACTCCTATGGACATTCACTAAAGAACCAGAAGATTCTTAAATCTAGTGAATTTTGGTGTGCTGCATGTTCTTAGGGAAAGTTAATTTTAAGGCCATCACCAGTAAAGATTGGATTTGAGTCCCCTAAATTTCTAGAAATGATTCAAGGCGATATATGTAACATATTCATCCACCATGTGGATCTTTTAGATATTTTATGGTCCTAATAGACGCGTCTTCGAGATGGTCACATGTGTGCTTATTGTCTTCTCGCAACCTGGCGTTTGCGAGATTACTTGCTCAAATTATTCGATTAAAAGCATAGTTTCCAGAAAATCCAATCAAAGCAATTTGTCTTAATAATGCTGGTGAATTTACTTTCCAAACCTTTAATGCTTATTGTATGGCTAATAGAATAAGTGTTGAACATCCAGTAGCTCATATACACACACAAAATGGGTTAGTAGAATCACTTATTAAACGCCTCCAATTAATTGCTAGACCCTTACTTATGAGAATAAATCTCCCAACCTCGGTTTGGGGCATGCTATTTTACATGCTGCAGCACTTATTCGTGTGAGGCCAACAAGTTACCATTAGTTCTCTCCTATGCAATTAGCTTTTGGCCAGCAGCCAAATATTTCCCATTTAAGAATATTCGGGTGTGCAATATATGTTCCCATTGCACCATCTTCTCGCACCAAAATGGGACCCCAAAGGAAATTGGGAATATATGTTGGATATGATTTTCCCACTATAGTAAGGTATCTTGAGATACAAAGTGGAGATGTATTTAAATTCTGATTTGCAGATTGTCATTTTGATGAATCAAAATTTTCAAAATTAGGGAGAGAGAATAAGCTTCCTAAAAAGGAACTTAATTGGAATGCATCATCCTTGATGCATTTGGATCCTCGATCAGGGCAATGTGAACTAGAAGTTCAAAATATTATACATTTGCAAAGAATAGCAAATGAATTTCCCGATGCATTTTCTGATACAAAGAGGATAACCATATCTTATACACCAGCGAAAAATGTCTCAATTCGAATTGATGTCCCATTTGGACAAATTGCTACCAAAGAAAATACACGCTAGAAGCGTAGTAGGCTTGTCGGTTCCAAAGACAAAAATCTTTGAAAAAGAAAAGAGGTAAATACTATTCTTGTTGAAAAAAATATAGTAAAGACACCTGCAGTTGTCCAAAATTCTGATTTAGTTGTAACGCCAGAAGACGTTCAGGTACCTGAAAATTGTGAAAATGACGAGATCTCGATAAATTATGTCTTTACAGGAAAAAAATAGGATCGAAATAAGACAATTATCGATGAAATATTTACATATAATATGGCATTAAATATCATGCATGCAAGTAAGGATCTTAAGCCAAGATCAGTTGAAGAATGCCGACAAATAAATGATTGGCCAAAATGGGAAGAAGCCATAAAGGTTGACTTAGACTCACTTGCAAAACGTGAAGTCTTTGGACCTGTAGTCCATACACCAGAAGATGTAAAACCTTTTGGATACCGGTGGGTATTTGTGAGAAAATGAAATAAAAAAAATGAAGTTGTATGCTACAAAGCTCGACTTGTGACACAAGGGTTTTCACAAAGGCCCAGTATAGATTATGAAGAAATATATTCTCCTATAGTGGATGCAATAACATTGCGTTATTTGGTCAGTTTATCCGCATACCATAAACTACATATGCATTTAATGGATATGGTAACAACCTATTTATACGGATCATTAGATCGTGATATCTATATAAAAGTCCTTGAAGGACTAAAGATATCTAAACCATCTAATGAATATTCACAAGGGTTATACTCAGTCAAATTACAAAGATCTTTATATGGTCTAAAGCAATCTAGACGAATGTGATATAATCGTCTTACTGAGTATCTGGCAAAAAACGGATTTAAGAATGATGATATCTGCCCCATGTGTCTTCATAAAGAAATCTGCATCTAGATTCATTATAATTTCTGTGTACGTTGATGATTTAAATATCATTGGAACTCTTGAAAAGATTTCAACAATTATAAAAACTCTAAAAGAAGAGTTTGAGATGAAAGATCTTGGAAAGACTAAATTTTGTCTCGGCCTGCAGATCGAGCATACAAAAAATAGGATCTTTATTCATCAAACAGCATACACAGAAAAGATCTTAAAGAGATTTTATATGGATAAGTCACATCCATTAAGTACCCCAATGATCGTAAGGTCTTTGGATGTGAAAAAAGATCAATTCCGTCCTAAAGAAGAAAATGAAGATATCCTTGGTCCTGAAGTACCATATCTTAGTGCCATTGGAACACTAATGTATTTTGCTAATAATACACGACCCGATATGTCATTTGCTGTAATTTGCTAGCAAGATATAGTTCTTCTCCAACCAGAAGACATTGGAATGGAATCAAACAAATCTTTCGATATCTTCATAGAACAATTGATATGGGATTGTTCTATCCATATGGATCCAAGTCACAACTAGTTGGCTATGCAGATGCAGAATACTTGTCTGATCCACATAAAGGGAGATCTCAAATAGGATACCTGTTCACATATGGTGGTACAACTATATGATGGAGGTCCACGAAACAGACGATAGCAGCAACCTCCTCTAATCATGCTAAAATACTAGCGATACATGAAGTAAGTTGCGAGTGTTTTTGGCTCAAGAGTTTGATTCAATATATTCTGTAATCATGTAGACTTATTGACCATAAGATAGCTCCAACTATCCTGTTTGAAGATAATACAGCATGCATTGCTCAACTTAAGGGTGGATACATCAAAGGTGATAGAACAAAGCATATTTCACCAAAATTCTTCTTCACTCATGATTTTCAAAATCAAAGGACAATTGATGTCCAACAGATCTGCTCAAATGATAATCTGGCATATTTATTTACAAAGTCACTCCCAAAATTCTCCTTTGAAAAATTGGTACATCAAATTGGGATGCACTGATTTTGAAACATTAAATGATATCGACAAGAGATGGAGATTGTACTCTTTTTTTCTTGGTCAGGTTTTTTCCATTGGTTTTTTCTTGACAAGGTTTTTAATGAGGCAGTCCCCATCACAAAGGATATTGTACTCTTTTTCCTTCACTAAAGTTCTTTCCCATTGGGTTTTTCTTTAGTAAAGTTTTAATGAGGCATAATCCTAAATGGTCCTCCAAGGGGGAGTGTTGTGATAAGAACAACTGATGTGGATGTCCATTTTTTATGATACTTAGTTTATTAAAGGTGATTGTATTTAATTATGTTTAAAAGTAAAGCTTCTGTGTGCTTATAAATAGCAGCTAATATGAAGCATACGATACACTACAATCAACAATAAAATCACTCTCTCTTTTTTCATTACTGTTCTTCTTTTTCTTTTACTAATAAATTGCTACATATATTAGTAGATAAATATATATAAACTATCTCTATTATATTGAGATAATTATATTGGTAAATATTAAAGTTATTTATTTATATCTCTTTATTTTATATCTAGTACATCTTATTTATTTATTTATTTTACAACATGCCCGACTGAATTATGTATGATAAGGAGGTACATGGACCCAACTAAATTTTGTATGAATCAAGTTTAAACTTTGAAAATAAATTTAATTATTAATGAGTTGAGTATTTAGCCAAGTTCAATTTTCATAAATTAAGTTTTAGTTTGGTTTAATTCGACTCAACTCAACTCACTTTCAAATCAAAAAATAAAATATTAATTTGTTATATTTTAACATTTAGATAGGTTTAGATTACTAGAATAAAATTGAAATACTAAAAACATTAAAGGTAAAATTAATATAAATTAAATATTAAAAATAAAAAACGCTACTTTTATTTTAAGAATCTAAAATACATTATCACCATAAGAGTATAAAACTGATCCAACACGTGAAATATTATCTTTTTTCTTTTTCTTTATTTCCTTAATTTAGTGCTAAAGTGATTTACATTTTACAATCATACTTGTGTAGGATTTAGGGGTGTGCATGTACAAGACCGGACTGAATTTTGTTAAACTCGAATTCAGTTTTAGTATTCTATCAGGTTTATTTTAAAAATTTAAATCTAATTCTAAACTAACTTGGGTTAAATCAGATTAATCGGATGTATAATTAGAATTTATAATTTTATAAATTTTATATAATAAATTAATAAAATATAATTTTTAAAAGTTAAATTTAATAAATATTATACACATTTAATCATTTATATAACAAAATAAATCGTTTTAATGGTAATATTATATAACATAAAAATATTAGCTGAAATATAAACACATAACATTTTTTATTAATTTTATTATAAAATATGTATTTTAGTTATATAATATGGTTTCAGATCGGATTGGATCAATTCAAAACATACCACAAACCCAATTTAAAATGACAAAGAATAAAAATAACAAATTTAAACTTGATAAAATATAACAGTTGAAGCCTAGTTCAATTGGTAAAACCATATACTTCTTAATAAGATGTATTCGAATTCAAATCTTGAGAAATATGTCAAGTGTTGAATATGAGTTCTTTAATGTTGTGTAGGTGAGTGTATAGTATGTGTATTGTGGTACCTAAGATTGTTCAATACATCAAAAAAAAACTTGATAAAATATTACTTGAGTCTGGAAAACATACATGAAATAAATAATATATTACTGGTAATATTATTAAACAATCAGAGTGGCGCAGCGGAAGCGTGGTGGGCCCATAACCCACAGGTCCCAGGATCGAAACCTGGCTCTGATAATAAGAGTAGCTTCCGGAATAGCATTAATTTTTGTTCATTTGTCTTCAACTTCCCGATATTTTAAATTTTTTGTAGTCATGTCTGCTAACCAAACCTTTTAGTTGTCTTCTCCGATTGCAGGGCCATTTTTGCTCATGTTTCGCCCTCCCGGTAAAGTCTAGTTTTTCATTGTTAAAGACAAAATTAGCCTTCGCGGAACAGTGACATTATTATAAAATCGAAATTTTGAACCACTTTTTTCTGGAAAATTCATGGATTTACCATATAGTGGTCACCACCAAAGTATTCAAAATAAATAGAAATTTGATAGCCATTCTCACAAAAACATAGGCCTTCATAAAAAAGCAGCATCACCCAAAACCTGACTCTGCCTTAAAAAAAGAAACACTATCTCTACAACTTAATGTTAATGTAACATCATCAAAAGACACCAACTACTGATAAAAACTTTGTACACTTCTTCAGAGGCCATCTCTGTCGAGACCAAGGCGCTCACTACAAAAACTTGATGCCACAACCGAGAGCTGCAGCCGCCCTGTCCATTCCTCTCCGGGCTTCAAGATCACCGGTTTCTCAAATACTGCCCCATCAACACAAAGCATCTGTTTATACTCCTCGTCGCCCATGTCCACCATCGACTTTGCCTTCTTATCCCATGGATTCCACACAGCTGCACATTGAGGTATACAGAAAGGTGTTGGTAATAATTCGAGAAACCAACATTAAACTACAGAGGAAAATAGTTCGGAAAGTGTTGATCTAATAGTTATTTTCCATCACTAAATCACCTTACAAGTTTTCTTACTTTAGAGGATTCAAATTCAAAAGAAAGGGACTGCTTATTTCTTGCAATACCAATTTAAATCGATAGCGTAACTGAAATCATATTGACAAATTAGCATTGTTGGCATGATTGTAAGAAGTAGCTCTCATTATAAGGAAGAAATGATAGTCTTTTTGAATGATAATATGAGCAGAGTAGCATACCAACATCAGGGAGACCTTCCTTTCGCATAACAAATGTCCTTTTCCTCTCGTGATCTAGAACTGCAATTATGTTCGGAGAGCTAAGATAAACTCGATCAACCTGCCAAGGAAAAATCAATGACGTTGAAAACTTCTGCCTAATACAACATGTCCAAGAGTAAAGACATCATGAACTGAATGAATATCTGATTGACCAAACGCATAGACGAAAATTGCAGATGCATTGTTGTAGTTTGCGTGATAGGAAAAAAAAGAGATTGATTTGCACAATGGAAGCATAAATATGCATAAACCTGTTAACATGCAGAGATTCCAGAAGATTTACCTCAGATTCAAATGTTATCGCATCTCCTTGTTCTGTGAATCGTTCCTTCTGCAAAAGGTTGTCCAGATAGTCGAGTGTCTCCAAACCTTCAATCCTTATCTCGCTACAAAAAGTTGTTAATGTCAATTTGAATCATCAAGCTAAAAAGATTTCCTTATTTTATGATGTCAAATACAAATAATATCAGTACTATGTATGCGGCGCCAATTTGCTAAATATTCAAATATATCATCACATAGACAACAACCAGTAAAAATTACAAACAAAATTTATGTTTTCTCTAGTGAACAACTCATCTCAAGTTCAAATATCCATGCTAGTTTCACATCAATAGACATTGTTTAGTCTTTAGTAGCTTCAACCAAAAAAGTACATTCCTCTCTTATTAGATTTAATGTTGAATTAATACAATTCATTCAAGATATACATCTAGAATTTTTTCTTTCAGATGAATAGACCAAGTATCTATCACCAATGAACCCTGAAGAAGGAATAACCGGAGATGCTAAACAAAATTCTACGTGTTTTAGAAGCTAATATTCCATACATGAGAGAAAAGAGGGTTGATGATAACATCCTGCATCCTCAACAAAGAAAATAAAGACCAAGTATAAGGAACTATCCTACCTGATGTCGGAAACCAGTAAGTACGTGTGATATGCAAATGAGAAACTAAATGGCTTGCCATTGATATTCCTCACTCGTGATATCAAATTCAGATCTCCGTCTGTTGTAAGAGACACCCGAAGACGAAACTCAAAACTGGTACAGTTAGGCATTTGTTAGCTCATTAGTGCTTGTAATTTACTTCAAACACATAAGAAAGTGTACTATATAAAATGTATACATCAGGTTCAAACTACAAACACATATGACGTTCAAGTTCATACCTATGTGGCCAGCACTTCATATCTTCCTCGGATGATTTCAGCAGAAGGTCAACAAATGATTTCCCAATGGAATCATTAGCAGGCAGAGGAGGAGGATTATCATCAATGAACCACATTCTGTTCCTTGCAAATCCATGCAGCTCCAGAGATCCACAGGTTCCAAACTATTAAACAAATTAAGCTTATGATAGGTGAGTTATAAATGTTTGAATTTATTGAGAATGAATAAACGAAAACAGTAATTAAATTTACCTGAGGGAAACATATAGGAATTCCTCCTCGTATTGCTTTTGGAGCCTTGAAAATCGCCTACAATCAATCGCCAATAAGAGCAAGGTATAAGAGATGACTACTTGCCTCTTTATTAAGTGAAATTGGTGAAAATTTCTTATTTCTACAAAATCAACATCAGTTAAACATTTAAAACAACTTAACATATTCGTATCAATTTAAGAAAAACATAGAAGTCATTTTAACAAGTAATAGAACACACACCTTACTGCTTGTGAATAGAAGTTCTTCCCCGTGCTCATTCCTCCATGAAGTGACCTGTGCTCCATGTAAGCTTACCTGATTTCAAAAAGAAGATACACTCGAGTTTAACCAGATATGTCATTGTGATACAAGTTTTCCTTATCACGGATTGGCTTCAAAAGTCATAAATGCTAAAACCATGACTGAAGCAAATGTTAAACTCGAGGCAATCGACAAGTTCTCACCCGTGCCAAAGCACCTCGGGGGTTCCGAAGCACAATTTGATCAATCCCGTTCCAGTCTTTTGTAATTTCAGTTGCTGCTCTACAGTCCCACACAGCTGCAGAATGCCCCATCCAAAATAGTTGCTGAAAATAGTGTAGGTCCTTTACGTCTCTGCTACCGCAAACCCTAATAAGATTCTCGAATTCGGTACGCCGCAATGCGAAAGGATTGATTGAAGGAGAATTCAGACCACATCTACACTATGAAAAACAAGTGAGTTACCATTATCAATCAAATGCTCAATCCAGAATGTCAATTCTGCTTACCTAACCTCGTCAATGGTAACTTTCAGATCTAGGAAACTCTGATCCTATTTAAAAGGGAAAAAAATAAATTAAAAAAATAGCACAGCATATAAGAATTCCACTGTAGCCCTGAACACCAAAAACATGAAACACTGCATTTTGAACATTTGGCAAATGCATATCAACCTACCTGACACATACATAACCCCTTGAAACTTTCAGATTTACAGCAGAAAAAGACAATTAAATATTGAATGAACCAGAAAAGATTAAAATAATAATAATCAATAAAAAAATAAATTAGAAAACCAAGATACATAATAAATAAACATTACGTCATAAAAATTATTCAGGAAAAATGTAAGTTTTATGGAATGCAGCCCAGTTATTTAAAATGAAACGCTTTTATTCACACACCAAAAATGGAAAATAAAGATTGAACCCCCTTCAAAGTCAAGATACCATTTATGGAATATAATCACCAATTACAAAAATGAAATCCCATCAAACTATAGAGGTTACTAAATAGTAAATATATCATGTGTTATTGCACTTACTTTAACAATCCAGAGCTAGGAATCTTAGAAGAACCCTCAAGGCGACACCATGACCAGGATGTAAAAGAAGGAGAAGGAACCACAACAATGCATGACCTCTTTCAATTGGGTTCAGAGATTCACACCACATCCAGTGAAAGAGAGAATCAACACCTGATCAAAACAGCATCAAACAAAAAACAGAGGTGAAAATAAGAGCAATGCATAAAGAGGGAAAGAAATGAACCCTTTTCTTGCATAGAGGCATTTACTCAAACAGAAAACGTGCAGTGAAATGAAAGATGAAGAAAAAGTTGAAAACTTTGAACAAACCCAAGATTTGAAGAGACCAGAGGAAGTGGTAGGTGGCAAAATTGTGGGAAGATGGGAACAAAGCTAAAGATAAGGAGGAAAAACCGGTTTTTGTAAAATTATGTGTGTGTCTGGCGATTGCTGAAGAGATCTAGTACGTGGAGATACGAGAAGTACTTGTACACATGTACAAACCGTCAAGCTTTTTGAATCGTTTTCTTTATGTCACCCTTCATATGTTGATGTCTTTCTTTCAAATTTTTTATTTGCTGCAGAAAAATAATTAACAAAGAATTAAGTAACAGATGCACTGTTTCTGCGTTGAGGTGGTTGAAAGTTACCTTTATTATTATTGTTGTTATTATTATTATTATTAGAATCTAATTCTCACTTAAAAGCTATGATGCACGACACGAGACAAGATATACGAAATATGCGGATCCACAAATTTTAAAATTTTATATAATATAAGAACATAATATATATAAAATATAAAGTATTTTTTTAGATAAATTATAATAAATTTTTGATATTTTATTGATATTAAAATATAAAATAATTTTTTAATTATTTTTAGTATTTTTTTAATTATATAAAAATATTTAAAATATTTTTTATTTTAATAAACAATAATATATATTATTTTTAAACTCATTTCAAGAATATATGTTAAGAATAAGTTTGAACACGCTAACACATGATGGTATTTTTTATTTTTAATTATTAAAAAACGGTTGGACACAACAGACACGCGTGTCGAACGAGTGTCGATGAATGTCGTGTCCAAAATGTGTCCGACACAGGAACACGGCAACTCAACAAATTGTCCGTGCTTCATAGCTTAAAAATAATTTTTTACATATATTCAATTCGACTATGTTACGTGTATACTAAAATTAATCACCAAAATTAGTCACCAGTATAAAATATATATTGAAATATAAATACACATTGAAAATAAATTAAAGGGATAAGTACTTTTTTCCTCCCCAAGGTCTGGGTCAAAATCAAAATCGTCCCCGAACATTTTTTTTATTAAAATCATCCTCAACGTTAAAAAATCGTCCTTTTCTATTTTTTTGACCAAATTACCCTTAATTATTAAAAAAAATTAAATATAATATTTAAAAAAAAATTAAACCCCCCTCCCCCCCCCCAAACACCCATTTCTTCGTCTGTCTCCCTCCCCCTCCCCACACCCATTTCTTCGTCCCTCTCCCTCAGCCCCCGCCGCCCCTGCGTCCAGCCTCGCCGCCGCCGCCTCTGCGTCCAGCCCGCCGCCGCCGCCTCTGCGTCCAGCCCGCCGCCGCCGCGTCCAGCCCAACCCGCCGCCCCTGCTTTTCTACTTTTGCTTTCTGCCTTCTGTTTCTTCTTATTCTTTTTCTTCTTCTTCTGTAATCTGTTGATGAAATTTCTGAATTTCTGAATTTATGAAATTTGTTGTTGTTGATGAGGGGTGAGGGGGTGGTTGAGGGGAAGGCAGTGAGGGGTGAGGGTGGGTTACGGTGAGGGTGGGGGTGGTTGAGGGGGGAGGCAGTGAGGGGGTGGGGGTGAGGGGGGTTACGGTGAGGTTGGGGGTGGTTGAGGGGGGAGGCAGTGAGGGGGGGGTTACGGTGAGGGTGGGGGTGAGGGAGTGGTTGAGGGTGGGGGTGAGGGGGTGGTTGAGGGGGAGGCAGTGAGGGGTGGGGGTGAGGGGGGGGTTACGGTGAGGGTGGGGATGAGGTGAGGGGGTGAGGGGGTGGTGGTGAGGGAGTGGTGTTTGTGTCTGTTGTTGTTGTTGTTGTGGTGGTGGTGGTGGTGGTAGTGGTGGTGGTGGTGGTTATGGTGGTGGTGAAGAGGAGAATGATGAAGATAAGAGTATTTTGGTCCAAAAATTTGAAAAATGATGATTTTAAAGCGTTTTTGAACGTTGGGGATGATTTTAATAAGAAGAAAAGGTTAGGGACGATTTTGATTTCGACCCCAAACCTTGGGGACGAAAAAAGTATTTATCCCTAAATTAAATCATACATATATTATACACAAATACGTTGGTGACTGATTTTAGTGGCTGATTTTAATATACAAATAGCATTTTTGTATTCAATTATGTCAAACTATATCAATAAAAAATAATTATTTTTTATATTGATTGTATAAATTATTATAAAAAAAATAAATATAATTAAATAATTATGAAAAATATTAAAGACTATATCATTCTATCAAAATAAAACACTTAATCTTAGATCTCTTCTTTTCCTCGTTTCTTTTCAGCTAAATAGTTTTGCACTTTTGCAAAACATGATGGTCTGTGAAATTATACAGTGACTCAAACGGATCTCTAAAATATAGTAATACATTAGCATTGTTCTTAATGAAATTCTTTGCACTTCACAAAAAAGATTTCGAATACTAATTTAATAAAGAAAAAAAAAGACGTATCTAAAAATTAGCTAGGACTTATAATACTAATTCTATTTACAAATATTCAATTCGATCTAAATTATTTTAAGTAAGTTGGCAATCTAATCCACAACGAGTTGAGATGAACGGATTGAGCTGCGAATATAATCGGATACAGATTTAAATTTAATCTAACACAATTAACTTATATCTCTAATATATTATAGTATGTAATTAAAAATTATTATACATATATAATAAAGTTGATGAAAATTGAATCCACATCTTCTCATTTTTTAATTTTAACATGGTTTTTATTATAATTTTGTTACTTTTGATTTTAATATTAGCTTAATTTTGGTATTTTTTTTATTAGTATATTTATAAACTATAATATGATTAAATATTATGTTTGATTGAAAAAATTAATTGTTGTGGGTCAAGTCAGGTAAAGTCGGATGTGAAATATTAGAATGCGGGTAAGATAGGGTTGAGTTTTAAAGAGAAATAATTTCGCGGATAAAATTAGAATAGAGTTTAAATTCTACACTACCAGTTAGAGTTAAGCTTTTATTCAAGATGAAAATCTTGCATTATCTGCTATAAAGTACGGATATTTTTTGAATTATCATGTCTGTGTATAAGACACATTTTAAACACGATATTCATCAATACTCATTTAACACGTATTTTTTATATCTAACCGTGTCTTAATAAAATATAAAACAAAAATCAAACATGTTTAAACACACTTAAATATTATTACGTATCTAGTCTTATTTTTAGCATGTATTCTTGCAATAAATTTAAAAATAGTATATATTGTTATTTATTAAAATAAAAAATATTTTAAATATTTTATATAATAAAAAATATACTAAAAATAATTTAAAATTTTAATTTATATTTTAATATTAATAAAAATATTAAAATATTATCATAACGTATCTAAAAAATACTATTATATATATAATTTTTATACCTGTATTGTGTTGTGTTATATCTCGTATCTGTTGATGCCTTGCATGAATCATGATAGGTAATGTGAAGTTGTGAACAGAGTTTAATTCACATTAATTAATTTAAAAAGTTAAGTTGATTCAATTTAAAGTTGATGACCTTTTTTTCATGCCAAATTTGAACAATCAATTGAATATGAGTAATTAAATTGAAAAATATCTTTAAAGTTTTATTTTGATAAATAAATTAGTTCTTAGACTATTTTTTGATAGAGTATTTGTCTAAATCAGTTCTCAAAAAGAATTTTAAAAATAAACATTTTAGTTTTGAAAAAAAATTAATACACAGATTAATTCTAATATTTTTTTCATCATACATAATAGTCTTTTATCTATTTTTTGACGTAACTCACTAACAAAAAATACAATTTTGATACACTTTTTTGTTATTATTATTATTAATTGCATAATAATATTGTACCAAAACCTTTTGTCTATTTTTGAACAAAGATAATAATAAATTTATTCATTAAATTCTTATGCATGTATTTAAATATAAAAAGAGTATTTGCATAAAAATTTATATATATATATATATATATATATATATATATATATATATATATATATATATATATATATATTGTCACTCATCATAATAATAATAATAATAATAATATTGTTCCATAAAGTTACGTTATTGGAGATTATTCTATAAAAACTCAAGGTTAAAACCATTTGTTATTTTGTATTTAATATAACTTAGTTTGGTATGATAGTTAGAAATTAAGCATAATTAAATTTATTTTTTTATTTTCATTTGAATCTCAATTTGATCACTAAATTATCAATTAACTCAAAAAACTAACTAAATTTCTACTTTATAATTATACTAACTTAACATGCACATCCATAGCACATATATTATTTTTCTTTTATTTATAACGTGTGCAAAAATCATATTAACAAAAAAAGTGTGTCAAATTTTGTATTTTTCGTTAGTGAGTTACGTCGAAAAATGAACAAGAGACTGTTATATTTGATAAAAAAAAGTGCCGAAATTTGATCTGTGTATTAATTTTTTTAGAGACTAAAATATTCATTTTTAAAATATTTGGAGACTAATTTGAATAATTATTCTGCCAGAAAATAAATTAGAAATTGATTTGTTTGCGAAATAAAATTTTAGAGATATTTTTATGTATTTATTTTTTTTATAAACTAAACATATTCGCTTTTAAAATTGTTAAAGACTGATTTAGATAATTACTCAATTTTTTTCTGGAACTGTGGTGGAAAAAAAACGACGGTCACAAACCGTGGGGAGAAGGAATCTCAATTCCCATTCTCAATGATGAAATTTCTTTGGATTGAATATGACTGAAAATGAAACTCCATCAGTGTCACTTACTTCAAAACATTATTTCTTCTTTTTCACATATTCTCTTCTGTTTTCTTCAATGAGTTGTTCAAAATGGATTGCCCATGGAATCTCAAGCTTATCTTATTATTAGTACAGTGTTTTCCTTTTCTTTCAACTTTGTTTTCTGTTACATACTATGTGTACAAAGACAGATAAATCAAGCTATTATTTTGATATGGAAAGAAAGCTGCATTGTAAAATTTGTAATAAAATATTTTTATATTCACTGCTCATAAACAAAAATATTTTTTTTAAAAGGAGAAATCAATTCAATTTTTCAACCAAAATCCAAATAGTGGATTCATATACACAAATTATTTTTTATTAAATGTATACAACAGTAACAAAAGCAATATTAATTAAAATTAAAAATAATTAATCTGGTAACTTATAATTTGAGTTCAACTTTTAGAAATTAAAAGGAGCAACCACAAAAAATGTCCTCAACTTGTCAAGCTGTTGATAAAAATAGCTTTAAAATTTGTTTATGATAAAAATATCTTTAAAATATTTTAAAATATAATAAAAGTAACTAAAAGATATAATTTTAAGAAGTGACAAATGACTTTTATATTTTGTAAATTCTGGTCCAAAATTTTATGAAATATTTGGATAACTATTTAAAAAGTGCATGAAAAAAAAAACTAAAAATTGATTTCTAAACATTTTCTTTTTATCTTTTAAAAATACTTTTGGCTATTTAAAAAATTTAAAACAAATATACTTAATGTAAAATCACCCACTTTTAATTCCTACATAGATTATTAGTACCTAATTAGTATTTGACTTGATTTTATTTTTCTTTTTCTATTTGATTGCAATTAAAGAAATTTTAGAATTGTGAATTTTGAACGAGAGAGAGCCTAACACCAAAGAAAGAAAGAAAACACAAAAAAAAAATAGAAGGCAGAAGCTAAAATTAAAAAATAATAGAGAGAAAACGAATACACTTACTTCTAAAGTTACAGCAGTAGCTTATATATACACAAGATAAATATATATATAACTGCTCTACACCAAGACTCACTCAAAACAGAATATACCACTAAATAAAACTAAACTAACTACTTCTCTACTAGGGGTGTTCAAATCCAAACCGATCCAAATTAAACCGCTCATCCAATCCAATTCAAACCGAAACCGATTAAAACCGCACTAATTTGGATCTGATTGGATTTTATTTTTTACAAACCGCTGGATCGGATCGGATTTTGGATCTACTTTTCAAAACCGATCCAATCCAATCCAAACCGCACAATGTACTATAATATTATTATTTTATTATTATATTTATAATTATACTTATAACATGTTTAATTTATTATATATTTTTATATTATTCATGTATTATTATTATTTAATAAATAGTTTATGTTCAAAATGTTATTTATTATTTATTTTAACTAACCTATAATTTTATTTCTATGTTATGTTATCGTTAGTTTTTTAAGATATTGTTGAGACTTATTATGTCATTGTTAATTATTTAAAATTTGATGTTAAGACTTGTTATATGTATTTAATTTTTTTAATTTACAAAACCGCAAATCCAATCCAATCCAAACCGCTTGAAATTGGATCGGATCGGATCGGATTTTTTTTAAAACATCATCCAATCCAAACCGCACCGCAAGTAAAATTAGTGTTCGGATCGGATGAGTTTTTGACTCAAAACCGATCCAAACCGCACCGCGAACACCCCTATTCTCTACTACTTCTCTAATTCTGTTATGAATAACGATTTAGAATCTTTATCTTTTCTCTCCTTTATACCCCCCTCAAACTCGAGTATGGTCGAAGATCAACTCGCAATTTGATCCTCAATCTCTCAAAAAAAGTAGTAGATAAAAGCTTGGTAAAGATATCTGTAATCTGCTCAGCACTTGGAATGTGCACAATATATAGAGAGTTATTCCTCAACTTATCTCTAATGAGCTGAACTTCAAGTTGAAAATGTTTCGTCTTATCTTGGAGGATTGGATTATGCATACGGAGGACTGTGCTCAGGTTATCACAGTGAATCGTAGGAGGAGTCGGCAAAGGGACATCTAGTTCATGAAGAAGATTTTGCAGCCAGACTAATTCAGCTTCACAAGACGCCAAGCTCCTGAATTCTGCCTTTGTAGAACTCCTGCTTATAGTAGATTGCTTCCTACACGACCAATACACTAAATTAGTCCTAAAATAGACACAAAATTCAAATACTGGCCTTCTATCCTCAATGTTAGCAGCCCAATCTGAGTCAAAAAATCATAAAGCCTTGTGTCAGAGCATATGTGAAAGGCCAAGTCGAGTTCCTTCGTTCCTTGCAAGTATCTGAGGATCCTCTTTGCAGCTTTCTAGTGAGGAAGAAGAGTAGCATGCATGAATTGACTAATTTTGTTAACTACAAAGGAGAAATCCGGTCGAGTGATAGTAAGATATTGCAAGGAATCAATCATAGTTCTAAACAATTTTGGATCTTCAAAAGCTTCAACACCTAAAGACAAAAGCTGCAAAGAAGAAACCATTGGAGTTGGCATAGGAGAAGCCTCTCCCATGCCTACTTTGGACAATAAATCTGTTATATATTTTGTTTGAGACAAATATAAGACTCCATCACTTGTATGTTGGACTTTGTAACACCCTACCACATAGAGTCTTATGCTTAAGTCATAAAACTGACGTGGCAAGGTATTAGGACCTCTAAAAGTAAAAAAAAAATATATATATATATATATATATATATATATATATATAAAATAGTTGAAAGAAATTTTAACTAGAAGCCTGTGAAGAAAAGTTAAGCAACGCATTAAATAGAAAATCGCATCACTCGCATAAGAAATAAATATGAGAAAGGAATTCCAAAGATATATATAGCAAGGCTTTTGATTTGGCTCGCGAAGCTAGAACCGGCCAAAGCAAATATATACATATACATATACATATATATAACCCAAAAGAGTAACCTCAAATATATGACAAAACACATATTTCTCCAAGTCCACCTCTAGGAGGGACAAAATACAAAATACAAGGGTGAAAAATCTATATACATATATCAATATAAAAAAAATACGTCTCTGAGCCCCAAGAGTTCTTCGCTTCATCCGAGTCTCCAGAATACAGAATAGTGCTTCTCAACCTGCATATGAAAAACAACAATATTGTATGAGATGAGAACCGGGGGTTCTCAGTATGGTTAAGGTGCCCACATATATAATAAATAAGGTCCCGAAAAAGTCAGAGGCAATCTTAGAACTCTGACACTCAGATTATAAATCTTAAGGGACTAAAACAGAAACCATAAGCAGGGGTAGATATCTAAGGTTCTTAAAGTTCTAACTCAATCCTAACTTAATCTCTCAAATTACAATCATCTCACTGTCTCATGAAACTCTAACTCTACAATTCACCTTCTACCTCCTTCAACCCTCCAGATTTACCAGTGCACAGACAAACAATACAAGCGAAGACAAACACATAGAATACAATTACATCAGGTAGTAAATATAGCAAGTAAGTATAAATTATCAATTAGGCAATCCCAAGAAATGCAAAATCAAGAAAAATAGATAAACGCATTTAGACTAATTACTCGGGGTTTACAGACTTCAACACCCAAGAAATAACTCAGAGTTCCTAAATCCTTCAATGAGAAAATCTTATCAAGTTGCTTAATCATAGAATTTACATGAATAGAATTATTTTCAATTATATTTATATTATCAACATAACACAAGATATAAATCAAAGAATCTTTAGTTCTTCGAATAAATAAAGAGGTATCAGAATTAGCACTTTTAAAATCAAACTGATTCAAAGTCTTACTTAACTTCAGAAACCATTCCTTGAGACTTACTTTAAGCCATAAAGGGACTTGCTCAACCTACAAACATGAGCATCACTCTGTTGTTCAAAACCAATGGGTTGGGATATGTAAATAATATGTTGTAAATTCCCATTTAAAAAAGCATCATTGAAATCAAATTGTCTAATGACCCAATTTCTAGAGAGATCTATACTTAAAACTAGTCTAATGATAGTAGGCCAGATAACTTGGCTAAAAATTTATTCAAAATCAAATCTTTTTTGCTAATGAAATCCTTGAGCAACTAACCTAGCTTTATACTTTTGAATAGGCCCATCAGGTAGCCTTTTAATAGTGTAGATCCATCTATAGCCAATAATTTTGTGGTATGGGAACTAAATCCCAGGTTTTTGTTCTCATAAGAGCATTATACTCTTCAATCATATTTCTAGGCTAATATGGAATACTAAGAGCAACCTTGAGAGTTTTCGGTATATAATTTGCATGAGAAGTACTGTTAACAGTAGCAGTATAGGTCTTTAGTTTAGAATGTCCAGTTTTAGACCTGGTAGCTATAGAATGAATATTATGAGATTCTTTAATTTGACTTGACTTAGTATGTTGAATTTTACTTCGCTCAAGAGATGGAAGTATAGGAGAATCAGTAGCTAAGGGGGAAGAATTAGAATGCTGATTGTTAAGGTTAGTATCAAAGGCATTGGATGATTGGCAGTGACAATGTCATTTTGGGAAGCAGAATTAATAGCACAATTATCAATAGAAGTAGTAGTATAGTATTATTTGGTAATAATGAAACAGGAACCATTGAAGGACAAATAGTGCTTAATACCTGATAATTACTGTCAGAAATCTATGAAGAATTCTCAGAAAAAGATTTGTGAAATAATTTAAGATATGAAAAGTCAGATTCACTAAACTTCACATGCCTGGAAACATAAATCCTGCCAGTAGAATTAAGACATTTGTAGCCTTTATAATTTGTGGCATAGCCTAAAAATAAATATTTGTGGGATATAGATTCAAGTTTATTGCTAGAATAAGGTCGTAGCAATGGATAACAAAAACAACAAAAAAATTTTAAAAAATTATAATCTGGTTTCTGATGTAACAAAACTTTATATGGTGATTTATTTGTCAAAACAGAAATAGGTAATCTATTAATTAAATATGTTGAGATAATAACAGTTTCATCCCAATAGATTAAAGGCATAGATGCAGTGGATAGCATAGACAAACTCATTTCAATGAGATGTCTATGCTTCCTCTCTGCACAGTCATTTTGCTTAGGAACATAG
Organism: Arachis stenosperma; assembly: GCF_014773155.1. NCBI lineage: Eukaryota > Viridiplantae > Streptophyta > Magnoliopsida > Fabales > Fabaceae > Arachis > Arachis stenosperma. Next base: position 14,917,538 of record NC_080377.1, read on the forward strand.
GGACATGAAAAACGATGTTAAATGCTTTCTTGTACCATGAAATTAGCAAAAGCATGAGATTTGTATTCACCTCTATTATCATATTAAAGTTCCTTAATTTTACAATTAGTAAGGTTCTCCATGAGATTTTTATATTGTTTAAAAGCATATAACACCTGGAATTTGTTAACAAGCAAAAAAGTACAAGTATACCTACTAAATGCATCTATAAAAGTCACATAGTATCGATAACCAAGATGAGAGACAACAGGAACATGGCCCCAAACATCACTATAAACAAGTTGTAAAGGTGCATCATAAAATGTATTAGAATCAGAAAAAGGCAGTTTACGCATTTTAGCTTCAGCACAATTTTTACAGATCTTAGAAATTGAATCAGAACTGAAACTATTATAAGCTATATTACATTTATTGAGAACTAATTGAACAGTTTCGGTGGCAGAATGACCTAAGCGTTTATGCCACAGATCAAAATTAGAATGGGAAATAGAAAAAACATAAAGAGTATTAGGGGCTGATGAAGATTGAGGCACAATAACATTCACAAACTGATAAAGACCTCCTCTTTTAAAACCTTATAGAAGAACTCTCTTGGTGAACTAACAACAAACAACATAATAAGTTGCATGAAATTCAAAATAAACAAAATTATCTTGAGCAAATTTGGATACACTTATTAGGTTCTTAGTGATGTGTGGTGTGTGAGCTGTTGTAATAAAAATCATCATTTAGAATTCAAAGAATACAAAAATGAACTACCAATATGAAATAGAGAGATACCTGAACTATTGCCAACTTAAAGCTGATCAGGGCCAGTATACTATGAGCAAGAAAGCAGGTTAGATTGATTTGGAGTCACATGATGCGAAGGTCCTGTATCTGGATACCATGCTGGATCAGATATGGTGGATGATGCAGCAAAAAATGCTTGTGGATTATAGAAAGATGGAGTTGGTGATGGAGGAGTGGAAGTTGTGGAATTGCTTTGTAACGAAGAAGGAGATGCAGCGTGAAAAACATAAGTGTGTGGCCTGAATGATTAAGACTGAGAAGGGGGTGAAAGTTCTTGGTTAAATCGATGGAAGCAATACCAAACAATGTGACCAAAATGGCCACATACTTGACACTGAGGTCTGGGACAAGTATAGAAGGACCTTCATCTTCTGGTTTGTCTTCCTCTTCCTCGTCTTCCTCTAGCTCCACGATTGAAATTTGGAATGGATGGCAAGGAGGTTTGTATGAGGTTCGCTTGCATCACCAAATTCTCTGTCTATCGATACTTATCAAGTATTTCATCATGAGTTAGCAGCATAGTTTCAACCTTATAAAAACTAAACATTTCTGGTTTTGAATTGACTGTAGTCATAAGCATTTGATAATCCTCATTAAGTCCTTCAAGAATAGATTTAACCTTTTTTTTGTTTGAGAGGCTTTCCCAAGACTGCGACAGAATCTGCAATGGTTTTGATTTTTGAAATGTACTCTGATGCTGGGAGAAAGTGTTTCTTGATAATCTTGAGTTGTGCCTTCAATTGCTTGATCCTAAATTTTGTTAACTCTTCAAAATAAGTTTCAATTTTGTGCCAAATTTGATAGCTATAGACACATCAAACTATTTTTGGCTTAAAAACTGAGTCCATAGAAGCCAATAACTAGGAAATTAGGTTTCGGTCATCTTGAGAAGATTCAATTTCAGCAACTTGATTTTGTGAGTTACAAAATGTGCAGGAATCTTTTCTTGATGCAGATGATCTTTCAATTCTTTTCTTCTAATAGCTGCTAAGGCTTGTTGCTCTCATGTTTTGTGATTATTTTCTCCCAACTTATCTTGAATTGGATGAAAGGGTCTTTGATTAAAAATTTGAAATGGAATCTGACTAAAAGATGTATTGACAGCATATGGATCTTTGTTGCTAGAGAAAGTAGAATTATCAGAATGTGAGGACATGAACCTTCAAAAAGAAAGAAATACTAGGCTCTGATACCATAAAGGAATTTTAGAACTGTGAATTTCGAACGAGAGAGTGCATAACACCAAAGAAAGAAAGAAAATACAGAGAAGAAAAATAGAAGGCAGAAGCTAAAGTTGAAAATCAATAAAGAGAAAACTAATACACCCACACACTTCTAAAGTTACAACAGTAGCTTATATATACAAGAGATAAAGATATATATAACTGTCCTACACCAAAACTCACTTAAAATAGAATATACCACTAAATAAAATCAAACTAACTATTTCTCTATTACTTCTCTAATTTTGTTATGAATAAAGATTTAGAATCTTTATCTTTTCTATCCTTTACAGTAATTTATAATAAACATTTCACGAAGTTAGTATATTTGTATGAGAAACATTAGAGAGTTAATATTTTTAATAGAATTAGAGAGTTAATAAGCCTCAATCTTGTGCAAAATTTGATAGCTATAGATACATCCAACCATTTTTTGCTTGAAAGCAGAGTCCATAGAAGCCAATAACCAGAAAATTAGGTTTCGGTCATCTTGGATCCATTGTCTGTATTGAGAAGATTAATCCCAGCAAGTTGATTTTGTGAGTTATCAAAATGTGCAGGAATCTTTTCTTGATGCAGATGATCTTTCAATGCTTGTCCTCTAATAGCTACTAAAGCTTGTTTGCTCTCATGTCTTGTGGTCATTTTCTCCCAACTTATCTTGAATCGGATGAAAGGGCCTTTGATTAAAAATTTGAAATGGAATCTGATTAAAAGTTGTATTGACAGCATTTGGATCTTTGTTGCTAAAGATAACAGAATTATCGGAAGGTGAGGTCATGGATCTTCAAAAAGAAAGGAAGTCCAGGCTCTGATACCATAAAGGAGTTTTCGAACTATGAATTTTGAACGAGAGATAGTATAACACCGAAGAAAGAAAGAAAAGACATAGAAAAAAATAGAAGGCAGAAGCTGAAATTGAAAAACAATAGGGACTGGATACACTCACACACTTCTAAACTTACAACAGTAGCTTATATATACACAAGATAAAGATATATATAACTGCCCCACACCAAAACTCACTTAAAACTGAATATACCACTAAATAAAATCAAACTATCTATTTCTCTATTACATCTCTAATTCTATTATGAATACATATTAAGAATCTTTATTTCTTCTCTCATTTACAGTAATTTACTAAAAAATATTTTATGGAGTTAGTATATTTATATAAGGAATATTAGAGAGTTAATATTTTTAATAGAATTAGAGAGTTAATAAGCCTCAATCTTGTGCCAAATTTGATAGCTATAGACACATCCAACGATTTTTGGCTTGAAAACTGAGTCCATAAAAGTTAATAACCAAAAAATTAGTTTCGGTCATCTTGGATCTATTGTGTGCATTGAGAAGATTCAATCCCAGTAAGTTGATTTTGTGAGCTATCAAAACATGTAGGAATATTTTCTTGATTCGAATGATTTTTAAATGCTTGTCTTCTAATAGATGCTAAGGCTTGTTGCTCCTATTTCTTGTGGTTATTTTCTCCTAACTTATCTTGAATCGGATTAAAGGGTCTTTAATTGAAAATTCGAAATAGAATCTGACTAAAAGTTGTATTAATAGCATTTAAATCTTTGTCACTCGAGATAGCAGAATTATCAGAGTGTGAGGTCATGGATCTTCAAAAAGAAAGAAAGACTAGGCTCTGTATCATAAAGGAATTTTAGAACTTTGAATTTTGAGCAAGAGAGAGCATAGCACCAAAGAAAGAAAGAAAAGACAGAAAAGAAAAATAGAAGTCAGAAGTTAAAATTGAAAAACAATAGAGAGAGACTGAATACACTCACACACTTCTAAAGTTACAGCAGTAGCTTATATATACACAAGATAAAGATATATATATATCTGCCCTACACCAAAATTCACTTAAAATAGATATACCACTGAATAAAATCAAACGAACTATTTCTCTATTACCTCTCAAATTCTGTTATGAATAAAGATTTTAAATCTTCATATTTTATCTCCTTTACAATAATTTACAACAAGCATTTCATGGAGTTAGTATATTTGTATGAGGAATATTAGAGAGTGAATATTTTTAATAGAATGAGAGAGTTAACAAGCCTCAATCTTATGCCCAATTTGATAGCTATAGACACATCTAATTATTCTGAGTCCATTGAAGCCAATCACCAGGAAATTAGGTTTCGATCATCTTGGATCCATTGTGTGTATTGAGAAGTTTCAATCCCAACAAGTTTATTTTGTGAATTATCAAAACATGCAGGAATCTTTTCTTGATGTAAATGATCTTTCAATGCTTGTTCTCTTATAAATGTGCTAAGGTTTGTTGCTCCCATGTCTTGTGGTTATTTTCTCCCAACTTATCTTAAATCGAATGAAAGGGCCTTTGATTGAAAATTTGAAATAGAATCTGATTAAAAGTTGTATTGAAACCATTTGGATCTTTGTTGCTAGAGATAGCAGAATTATCAGAAAGTGATGCCATGGATTTTCAAAAAAAAGAAAGACTAGGCTCTGATACCATAAAGGAGTTTTAGAGCTGTGACTTTTGAACGAGAGATAGCATAAAAAGAAAGAAACAAAAGACATAGAAAAAAAATAGAAGGAAGATGCTAAAATTGAAAAAACAATAGAGAGAGATCGGATACACTCACACACTTCTAAAGTTACAGCAGTGGCTTATATATACACAAGATAAAAATATATATGACTGCCTTACACCAAAACTCACTTAAAATAGAATATACCACAAAAATAAATCAAACGAACTATTTCTCTATTACTTCTCGAATTCTGTTATGAATAAAGATTTAGAATCTTTATCTTTTCTCTCCTTTACAGAAATTTACAACAAACATTTCATGGAGTTAGTATATTTGTATAGAAGTATTTGAGAGTTAATATTTTTAATAGAATTTGAAAGTTAATAAGCCTCAATCTTATGCCAAATTTGATAGCTATAGATACATCCAACTATTTTTGGCTTAAAAACTGAGTCCATAGAAGCCAATAAATAGAAAATTAGGTTTCGGTCATCTTGGATCCATTGTCTGTATTGAGAGGATTCAATCCCAGCAAGTTAATTTTGTGAGTTATCAAAATGTACAAGAATCTTTTCTCGATGTAAATGATCTTTCAATGCGTGTCCTCTAATAGCTGCTAAGGCTTGTTGCTCCCATGTCTTGTGGTTATTTTCTCCCAACTTGTCTTGAATCGGATGAAGGGTCTTTGATTGAAAATTTGAAATGGAATCTGATTAAAAGTTGTAATGACAGCATTTGAATCTTTATTGCTAGAGATAGCAGAATTATCAGAAGGTGGGATCATGAATCTTCAAAAAGAAAGAAAGACTAGGCTCTGATACCACAAAGAAATTTTAGAATTGTGAATTTTGAACCAGATATACCATAACACCAAAGAAAGAAAGAAAAGACAGAGAAAAAAAATAGAAGGCAGAAACTAAAATTGAAAAACAATAGAGAGACCGAATACACTCACACACTTCTAAAGTTACAGAAGTACCTTATATATACACAAGATAAAGATATGTATAATTGCCCTACATAAAAAATCACTTAATATAGAATATACCACTAAATAAAATCAAACTAACTATTTCTCTATTACTTCTCTAATTCTATTTAGTATCTTTATCTTTTCTCTCTTTTACAGTAATTTACAAAGAATATTTCATGGAGTTAGTATATTTGTATGAGGAATATTAGAGAGTTATTATTTTTAATAAAATTAGAGAGTTAATAAGACTCGATCATGTGTTAAATTTGATAGTTATAGACATATCCACCATTTTTGGCTGGAAAACTGAGTCCGTAGAATCCAACAATAAAGAAATTAGGTTCGGTCATCTTAGGTCCATTGTGTGTATTGAGAAGAATCAATCCCAACAAGTTGATTTTGTAAGTTATCAATACGTGCAGGAATATTTTCTTAATGCATATGACCTTTCAATACTTGTCCTCTAAAAGCTACTAAGGCTTGTTGCTCCGATGCCATGTGATTATTTTCTCCCAACTTATCTTGAATCGGTTGAAAGGGCCTTTGCTTGAAACTTTGAAATGGAAGATGCTTAAAATTTATATTGACAGCATTTGAATATTTGTTGTAAGAGATAGCAGAATTATCTGAAGGTGAGGCCATGGATCTTCAAGAAGAAAGAAAGACTGGGTTCTGATACCGTAAAGGAGTTTTAGAACTGTGAATTTTGAACGAGAAAAAGCTAACACCAAAGAAAGAAAGAAAAGACATAGAAAAAATAGAAGGCAGAAGCTAAAATTGAAAAATAATAGAGAGAGAACGGATGCATTCACAGACTTTTAAGGTTATAGCAGTAGCTTATATATACAGAAGATAAAGATATATATAACTGTCCTACACCAAAACACACTTAAAATTGAATATACCACTAAATAAAATCAAACTAACTATTTCTCTATTACTTCTCTATTTTTGTTATGAATAAAGATTTAGAATATTTATTTTTTCTCCCTTTTATAGTAATTTACAACAAACATTTCATGGAGTTAGTATATTTGTATGAGAAATATTAGAGAGTTAATATTTTTACTAGAATTAGAGAGTTAATAAGCCTCAATCTTTTGCCAAATTTGATAGCTATACACACATCAAACCATTTTTGGCTTGAAAACTGAGTCCATAGAAGCCAATAACTAGAAAATTAGGATTTGGTCATCTTGGATCAATTCCGTGAATTGAGAAGATTCAATCCCAACAAGTTGATTTTGTGAGTTATCAAAGTGTGCAGAAATCTTTTCTTGATGCAGATGATTTTTCAATGCTTGTCCTCTAATAGCTATTAAGGTTTGTTGCTCCCTTTTTTTGTGGTTATTTTCTCTCAACTTATCTTAAAACGGATGAAAGGGACTTTAATTGAAAGTTTGAAATAGAATCTGACTAAAGTTGTATTAACAGCATTTGGATCTTTATTGCTAGAGATAGCAAAATTATCGGAAGGTGAGGCCATGGGTCTTCAAAAAAAAAAAGAAAGACTAGGCTTTGATAGTATAAAGGAGTTTTAGAACTGTGAATTTTGAACGAGAGAGAGCATAACACCAAAGAAAGAAAGAAAAGCTAGAGAAAAAAAAAAGAAGGTAGAAGCTAAAATTAAAAAATAATAAAGAGAGATCGAATACACTCACACACTTCTAAAGTTATAGCATTAGCTTATATATACACAAGATAAAGATATATATAACTGTCCTACACCAAAACTCACTTAAAATTGAATATACCACTAAATAAAATCAAACTAACTATTTCTCTATTACTTCTCTAATTCTGTTATGAATAAAGATTTAAAATCTTTATCTTTTCTTTACTTTACAATAATTTACAACAATATTTCAGGAGTTAGTATATTTGTATGAGGAATATCAGAGTGTTAATATTTTTAATAGAATTAGAGAGTTAATAAACCTCAATCTTCTGCCAAATTTGATAACAATAGAGACATCCAACTATTTCTGGCTTGAAAACTGAGTCCATAAAAGCCAGTAACCAGAAAAATAAGTTTCGATAATCTTGGATCCATTGTGTGTATTGAAAAGATTCAATCCCAACAAATTGATTTTGTGAGTTATCAAAACGTACAGAAATCTTTTCTTGATGCAGATAATCTTTCAGTGCTTGTTCTCTAATAGCTGCTAAGGCTTGTTGCTCCTATCTCTTGTTGTTATTTTCTCCCAATTTATCTTGAATCGGATGAAAGGGTCTTTGATTGAAAATTTGAAATGGAATCTGATTAAAAGTTGTATTGACAGCATTTGGATTTTTGTTGCTAAAGATAGTAGAATTATCGGAAGGTGATTCCATGGATCTTCAAAAAAAAAAAAAGACTAGGCTCTGATACCATAAAGGAGTTTTAAAACTGTGAATTTTGAACGAAAGAGAGCATAACACCAAAGAAAGAAAGAAAAGACAGAGAAAAAAAATACATAGCAAAAGCTAAAATTAAAAAACAATATAGAGAGAACGAATACACTCACACACTTCTAAAGTTACAGCAGTAGCTTATATATACACAAGATATATAACTGTCCTACATCAAAACACTTAAAATAAAATATACTACTAAATAAAATCAAACTAACCATTTCTCTATTACTTCTATAATTCTGTTATAAATACAACAACAACAACAACAACAAAGCCTTGTCCCACTAAGTGGGGTCGGCTACATGAATCAAACGACGCCATTGTGCTCTGTCATGTATCATATCTACAGAGAGACCGTTTACATGTAGATCTCGTTTGACCACCTCATGGATGGTCTTCTTAGGTCTTCCTCTGCCTTTCGCCCTTTGACCATCTTCTATCTCATCCACCCTCCTGACTGGATGTTCTATCGGTCTTCTTCTCACATGTCCAAACCACCTGAAACGCGATTCAACCATCTTTTTCACAATGGGTGCTACTCCAACTCTCTCCCTTATATCTTCATTCCTTATTTTATCCAATCGCGTATGACCACTCATCCATCTCAACATCTTCATCTCTGCCACGCTCAGCTTATGTTCGTGCTCCCCTTTAGCCGCACAACACTCCGTACCATACAGCATAGCCGGTCTTATAGCGGTGCAATAGAATTTACCTTTAAGTTTTAGAGGCACTTTTTTGTCGCATATAAAACCAGATGCACTCCGCCATTTTGACCAACCTGCTTGGATCCTATGATTTACATCCTGTTCAATCTCTCCATTATCCTGTATGATGCACCCAAGATACTTAAAACTTTTAACTTTTCGTAGGATATTTTCTCCAATCTTCACCTCTATATTGGGGTTTTCCCTTCTCAGACTGAACTTACATTCCATATATTCCGTCTTGCTACGGCTTATGCGCAGACCATACACTTTTAAAGCTTCTCTCCATAACTCCAACTTCTTATTTAGATCTTCCCTTGACTCTCCCATAAAGACGATATCATCAGCAAAAAGCATGCACCATGGCACAGGCTCCTAGATGTGCTCTGTGAGTACTTCCAAGACTAATGTGAAAAGGTATGGACTTAAGGATGATCCCTGGTGCAATCCTATACCAATAGGGAATTCCTCTGTCATACCACCTTGAGTCTTCACACTAGTTGTGGCCCCATCATACATGTCTTTAATTGTCCGAATATATGCGATCCTTACTCTCCTCTTTTCTAAAACCTTCCATAAGACCTCTCTTGGTACCCTATCATACGCTTTTTCTAAATCAATAAACACCATATGTAGATCCCTTTTATTACTATGATACCTCTCCATCATCCTTCTTAATAGGTATATCGCTTCAGTGGTAGATTTGTCTGGCATAAATCCAAATTGGTTCTCTGTTACTTGTGTCTCTTTTCTCAACCTCCGTTCTATCACCCTTTCCCATAACTTCATAGTATGACTCATAAGCTTAATCCCTCTATAATTTCCGCAACTTTGTATATCCCCCTTATTCTTGTAGATAGGTACCAAGGTGCTCTTTCTCCACTCATCAGGCATCTTCTTTGACCTTAAAATCTCATTAAAAATCTTGGTTAACCAGTTGATGCCTTTTTCTCCAAGACCCTTCCAAACCTCAATCGGAATATTATCAGGTCCTACTGCCATGCCATTTTTCATCTGCTTTAGAGCCTCTTTTACCTCGAAGTTTCGAATCCTTCGATAGTAGTCAAAGTTTTGATCTTCTTTCCTTGTGCATAATCGACCAAGGCTCGGAAGAGTCTTCTGTCCCTCATTAAATAACTCGTAGAAGTAGCTCTTCCACCTTTCATTAATCTTATCCTCTTGAGCCAACATCTCTCCATCCTTATCCTTTATGCACTTAACCTGATCCAAATCTCTCGTTCTTCTTTCCCGACTCTTTGCGATTCTATATATACCTTTTTCTCCTTCTTTCGTGCCCAAAGACTGGTAGAGACCCTCATATGCTCTTGTTCTTGCTTCACTTACAGCCACTTTTGTCTCTTTCTTAGATGCCTTATGTTTTTTTCAGTTATCTGCATTGCGGCATAAAGACCACTCTTTAAAGCATTCCCTTTTTATCTTTATCTTTTCTTGTATACTCGCATTTAACCACCAGGACTCCTTGTCTCTTGGTCCTATTCCTTTAGATTCACCAAAACTTTCTTTTGCTGTTCTTCTAATAACTTCTGCCATCTCCCTCCACATCTCTTCCGCGCTTCCATTCCCATCCCACTTTGCCTCTTCTCCTACCCGTCTTAGGAAGCTTCTTTGTTCCTCACCTTTCATCTGCCACCACCTCGTCCTTAGGTTCTTCGTATGATGTCTTTTCCTCAACTTTTGCTCAACGCGAAAATTCATGACGAGCACCCTATGTTGTGTTGTCAAACTCTCTCCCAGGATAATTTTATAGTTAATGCAAAATTTTCGGTCGACTCTCCTCAACAAGAAGAAGTCGATTTGAAAGCTTGTCATGCCACTCTTATATGTTATAAGAATGTCGTCTCTCTTTTTAAAACATGTATTTGCGATGAGAAGATCAAAGGTTGAGGGAAAGTCCAAAATAGTTTTACCCTCGGCATTGATCACCCCGAAACCATGGCCTCCGTGAATACTCCCATATCCAGTCACTTCTCTCCCAACATGGCCATTTAAATCTCCTCCTAAGAAAATCTTATCTCCTAAAGGTATGCCTTGAACCAAACTCTCTAGATCCTCCCAAAACCTTATCTTGTGTTGTTCGTCTGAACCCACTTGTGGTGCATAGGCGCTAATCACATGGAAAGCACCTCCCTCCACCACAAGTTTGATGAAGATGATCCGATCTCCCACCCTCTTGACATCCACTACGTCCTTCTTCCACTGCTTATCCACAATTATTCCAACTCCATTCCTATTCTTCACCTTTCCTGTATACCAAAGTTTGAAACCAGAAGTATCCAACTCCCTAGCCTTTGCACCAACCCATTTTGTTTCTTGTAGGCACATAATGTTAATCTTCCTCCTTGTCATGGTGTCCACCACCTCCATGAACTTTCCTGTTAGAGTGCCTATGTTCCATGTCCCAAATCTCAACCTTCTGTCGCTTCGACCTTTACCTTTTACTTTGTGAACTAGCTTATTTACCCTCGTCTGTTCACGAAAACGCGAGAACCTTTACTCATTTAACACTATATCCGGGCACCGATACAGCGGCTCTTGCTTTGACACCATACTCGAGCCATATGAAATAGATCCTCTCCATTTCTTTTGTTACTGGAGAGAATAAAGTGTAATCTCCCACCTTTAATTTTACAAGTGGGACCAGCAATAAATGAGAGAGAGAATGTATTGAATGGTGAGATCTTCCACTAGATACCATCCAGTTTTTTTTCCACCGGAGAGGATCCACTCCCCGAGCCATACGGCGCGTTGCTTCCGGGCAACGACCTAGCTTTAGCGCAATAATGTCTTTGATTCATGTCATGGGGGTTCGGCTATATTTTTATGTTGGTTGCTGAAGACCTAACACAACCCTCCTCCTTTATCCGGGCTTGGGACCGGCTATGTACTGCAAGTGTAACATAGGTGGAGTTTAATTTTGTTATAAATAAAAATTTAAAATTTTTATCTTTTTTCTTTTTTACAGTAATTTATAACAAATATTTCATGAAATTAGTATATTTATACGAGGAATATTAAAGAATTAATATTTTTAATAAAATAAATTAAGAAGTTAATTAATATTAACTTTAATGTAAAAAAAATATAAAAGAAAAATGTTAATCACTTAATATTTTTCTATCTGTTTATTGTCCTATTTGGAAATTATAAAAAAAGCAAAATAATAATTAATTTAAAAGTGCAAATCTCTTATTAGGACTTGAGAGATTTTTTCCCTTGTATTTGGACTTTGTGACTGATATGTTACTTCAATCAAATGTACACATTTGGAATTGGATCTAAATGCATGCATATATACCTCCATAAATGTTAATTAGATGAATCTAACGGTCAATTGTAAGATACGGAAACCTAACGATTGTTTATTATACTAGTATAGGTACTATAAGGTTTCGCACATGGTTTAGATCTAACATTAAAGTGTCATTCAACACTTTGCAAGCCAGGAATGAATCATTTATAAACTTTTTTTTTCTTTTTTAGTTTTTTACAATAGCCCTTAAATATTGTTAAACTCGAACAATTTGAATTTTTTTTATAAATTCTTTTTATTGAGCACTTCTGTTAATGTATTTAAGATGTTATTATTAACGAGATCATTTATTTTTATTGCATATAGTATATATCTGAATAATTAAAGGCTTAAAGCAGAAGTGTTTTGCTAAGAAAATAACAACATCTGCGTGGTTAATCATTTACTAAAGGCACTATTAATTAAATGTCTATCTACTTCTGATTATTTAAAAGCAATATTTTTTGGTGACTTTTTAAAAGCAATATTGTTAGGAACCAATTTTATTTAACCAATAATGAATTAGCTGAAAAAAAAATTGGTTTATAAGCTTTTCTCATTTGCAAAATACTTTTACAGTTTGATTTTTCATATAGTTGAACATGTTTAAAATTAAAGATTAATTTAAATATCTGAAGTTTCTCGAAATTTAGTTTTTTTTTTTTTTGAAAAAGCAAATTCAAAATTAGTTTAAATTAATTTTTTCTTGTTAATTGATATATATAAATCTATTTTTTAAAGTTCTAAAAACTTTGTAAACGTGCACGTATTTATGCAAATTATTTTTAGACAAGCAAATAACAAATTCATTGTTCATATCCACGTTCAAAAGTGCATAACTAAAGCACAAATGGACCACTTTTCCATTAAAAAAAGGTAACGTACAATAAGCCATATTTATGGGGAGAAACTACAAAAGAAATGAGAAAACGTTTGGATAAGTTCATCTCAAAGGTGGAAAAAAGCGTTTGCATAAGACAAGTGGAAGCATACATGAATGAATTGAAAAAAGAAACAGAAAAAGGTGAGAGTAATAGGATAAATAGGTTTATCTATAATTTTGTGATGAAAAAATATTTTTTGAGAAAATTATTTGATTGAATTACGAAAATTAATGTGGTAAAATGTTTATTTTTCACAAATAAAAAGTTGGATTTTAAATATATTCAAAAGTTGGATTTGGAAAGTAAAATTGTTATTTATATACTAAGATCAACTATTAAAATTAGTAATTTGATTAATTCTTAATAAATTAGTATTTACAATTTGTGAAAGTCATTTTAGCTATATTCAAAATTCTTAATAATAAAATAAATGATTCTATTGAGAACTTTATAGATTTACAGAATCGATTCGTTATATATTTATGTATAAATATATTTGTTGTTTGATTTATTTTTAATATATATTTCATATTTCAACATATATTTTATACTCATGATTGATTTTGATAATTAATTTTAATATACACCTAACACATTTGTTTTGAAAGATATTCCAAATTTTTACCATCATTGGAAATTAGTAATGTAGTGCATTGAAAGTATTTTTTATACGGACAAAAATCTTTTAAAGTGACAATATTAGTAAAGTAGTAAAATGATACTTTGATCACCTTTAAATTTATAACGTTTATTATTTGTAAATCCTATACTCTTAATCCAAAAATGATTAATGGTATAAATTAACTTACTTTTTTTTTTTTCTAAAGCAACTAAATAATTTTAGAGGAGTCAGAGTAATGTCAAGGAGCTTTATATAAAGGGCAATTTTATGCACTTCTTCATATAATGCAACATTTTTATGCATACACAATAAATACCAATCAGCTCATTTTAGCTTCTAATTCTTTTACTAAGAAACGATCCTTTGAAATTTTAGGTTTAAAATGTTTATGAAAATATATAACAGATAAAAACGATGAGTAACATAGTTACTTGAAGTGATTGGTTGCAAGAAAATGAAAACCGAACTAAAACAAAGTGAGAAATACCATAAGAAGTTCCATACCACTCGTTAAATAACACCCAATCATATGACAGCTCAGCAAGCCTCTCTAAACTAGAATTCTAACTCTCCTCACCTTACAATTACAAACTTCAAATCACACATTCTTTGTCAATCTAATAAAGTACAGTTTCTCTTATGCCTAAATAACTTATTATAAGGAAGGAATAATTAGTTCTGGTTTTCGATGGATGTAAATACTAAAATTCAGCTGATCCATCCCGCAGAGTGTGTTAGCAGTAATTTTGTGCTTGCAACAAGGAAAGTTTTCAACCAGCTGCTACAGCATCAGCTCTAGGACTTGTATCCAGTAGCTGATACAACTTTGGACCAATATTTGATTTTTTGTCACAAAAACCATTCTCGTCCTCACCGCTTGTATCATTAGAACTCGAATTATTGTTGACTCTTGATAATAAGTTCTCTGTACTCATAGGTGTTGCACTCTTGCTTTCAATTTCCTTCAATATTATCCCTTCTGTTTGTACCATCTGAGCGTTTTTGAGTTTTTCCTGATCCAAAAAGTAAAACTACTCAACATCATGCATGGATTGCACTAGGGCTAAAACCAAGTCAAACCAATTGATGAATCAACTCAAACTCGACTCATTAATAGCGAGAGCTTATGAGCTTGTGGGCCAGACTTAGCTCATTGGCTTTGAGTTTGCTCGATTATATATATATATATATATATATATATATATATTATACTTGATCATTTTAACTTATAAAATTAATGAATCAAATTGTGACCCGAGCCCAATTTTCGTGAGCTGAATATCTCAGCTCAGCTCATTTCCACCTCTAGAATGCACCACCCCTATGAAATGACATAGGTACTACAAACAAATATATACTGAGAACAGTTAAAGTACCCCTAATGTAGCATTTTCCACCCTCATCTTTCCAGAACTTTCAGCGAGTCGATTTATTTCTGATTTCAGCAACACATTTTCGGCACTCAAGGATTCAACTTTTCGTGCCAGTTCTTCAGTCTCTGCCTGAACAGACATTGCTTGTTGGTCAATATCAGTGTAATGATTTGTTTTTCATGGACTGCTGCACATGCAGCTTGTGGAGTGCATCCAAATGTGAGAGAAGAAAGAAACTGGACAATACAGAAATCTCAAGGAGAAAACAGACTGAAAAATGTCATAAAGGAACTTCCAACATCTATACCTGCTTCCTCAGTCTGGACCTTCTAGCAGAATCTCGATTTGATTGTTTTCTCCTCTCACATTTCAGCTCGCGTTCATTCTAAAGAATCCAAACAAGGACAACAAATATTTTATCATCAGTAAAAGAATAGGATACTTCATTACTAATAGTTAATCATTAAGTGTTTCGCAAGCATATGTATTGTACTATATACGATCAAGTATCTCTGTTGATCTGAGCCACTAGGATGATTAGTTATATGCAGAGCATACCTGCATCCAAGCTTCAGCAGGCAATACTGGTTGCAGGGCAGTTGCAGCATTTGTTTTAGAATGTACACTGGTAGGGTTCCTCAGCTCTAGCGCCGGAGTGGTGCCTGAAGAAACTACAGATCCAACTAACTTTCCTGAAACAGTATTGCTGGAGTTAGAAGCTGGAGTTACTGGATTAGCTTGCATCTCAGGTTTTCCTTCTTCATCTGATTGTACAATGTGGAAAAAGCATGATCGTCAGCACATATTATGTGGATACCTTGCCGACTAAATTGAGTAGCTTCAGATGATTGTAGATAACAAATGAGTTTCGGATGCAAGATATTTCGGTAAAAAGTTGCAACCATAGGACACGGCACCTATACTATAAAAGGCAAAATCCCATGTTAAAGTGAACTGCATTAATTGAACTAATCACAAACTTTTGGGTAAATTTTCATCTTAACTTAAAGTTTAAAATAATCTGACATTAGACTAATAAAGACTCTACTCAATTAACTGGTCGAGAAAATTAGTGCAGTGATGGTATCAGAAAGATAATTGTGATCCCAGGACAACTCTATTGTTCATCAAGATATGACACTTGGTGAAGAACAGAGTCATACTAGTGGCTGGTGTTCTCTCACAGCTTCTTTTCCTTGGTGTTTGATTAGCCTGAACATAAGACGGAAAATATCATAATTTAATCTTTAATTTGGTCAACCAAATGCATGAAAAAAAATTGCTAATTGCAAACAAGTTCTCACCCCCACAGTGTTGCCATCACTTCCATCACTAGAACCCCCAGTATCCACACTGTTCATATCATCAAAAACTTAGTTATCCACAAGCACCTAATAGAATAACTAACTCATGGACTAGTCTTCTAAATAGTGGGAAAAAATTTGAGTTTAATCCCACTAAAGAGTATCTGATTTCCCCTCCATGACCCCACAACATAAGAATTTAAAAAAAAATTAAAAAAGAATCTGCAGAAATTTATATAGAAAGAAAACAGACTAACAAACCTCTGTGATAGCTTGTTTTCAGTTCTAAGCTCTGTACTATCAGTATGGCCATTCCCAATTGACATTGCAAGCCCATCAAACCCTTTCAGTTTCTTCATCAAACCCGCAGATTTTGCTGGCGTCTCCATACTTAGAGGTGTCCCAGTCTTCAGCATCACACCAATAGAAATGAAACAAAAATTAATAGCATTCTATGCCTAAAGTAGGAACTGATCTCAGAAAACATCATAGCTTACAGCAGGTGAAGATGGAACTCCTTGTCCGTGTGGATGTGACCCCTATGTTTTAGAAATATATAATTCACAAGAACACAAGACATAATTCCAACCAATAAAGCCTAAATAATTACAACACCGAAAAAAAAAAGCATATATAATTAAGGATTGAAAAGCTTTTATGATAATAAAATAAATAAATCTAAATATTTCAATTATCTAGGTACACAAACAGGATCAAAGGAAACACATTTGACATTTCAGTATATTAGTTTCTCTTATCCTATTTGAACTATTGATTGATATCATTACAATAGAAGCCAAACATTCATGGGCAATGAACAAGACAAGCTCCAATTTTTCATAAACCATAAAATAAATTGCATGAAAGTAGCTAGACTTACAATAGGAATGGCAGGATGAGTATAAACCCCTCCAGGTGAATAAAGTGCTGCATAAGGTGGCATCATAGGCTGAAAGAAATAGAAGAAGTTGGCAAGTTAATCATCCTTGCCATCATATCCAGCAAAGATAAAATGATAAACATAATAGAATTAATAGTTGCCTCCGGCTGATACCTGAGGAGGCCCCCACATGTATGGGTGAGGAGTGTGACCAGAAGCCACAGCAGGGTTGTAGTATGGTGGTATGGCGACTCTCGGCCCATAATACATCTGAAGATAATAATATAACAAGCTTTTAATCATCATAAGCAATTTCCAAGGGCAAAATAGTTACGGCCAACGCAAATTACATCATCAATATTCTTGTACTAATAACCAATTATCAAAACCAACAGCAAAGCAATTTGTAATTTCAGTTTACGAATTAAAGGTGAAAGGGTAGGTAACTTGCATGGCTGCCCAGTCAGGATAGACATGAATATTAGCCTGCTCCTGTTTCAAAGGGAAGTACAACAGTATTAAGGTGCAAGTTTTTCGCAAATGTATCCTCATCTATAGAATCTTTACTGAGCTTATCGAAGTAGTTACAGGTGGAGAAGTCTTTTCAGTCTGACTAGATTTCTCTTCCTCACTGTTTCCCATTGTAGGTTCCAAATGAACAACAATGGCTCAAATAACTGCGAAGCGACCGTATTACTTCCCCCAAAAAAGTTATTCAACTGCACTAAAAGGAGCTATGTCAATTGTCAGCTATTATCCATAGAAAATATTACAGATTGAGAAGCAAAATTTGTTTAACAAAATTAGTCTATTTTCCATATATATATATATATATATATATAACTACTACAGCATAATTGTTCATTTAAAAATCATAGAGTTCTCCATGTTATAGAAAGGTCATCCTGACAAAAGGCAATTCAAACCTTTTTAACCTACTACTTCATAAGTAATTTTAAGAATGACAACTAAAAATATGTTAAATATAGGTGCTGAAATGACATACATCATTACATGAAAGAAATTCAAACGATCATGCCAACAGAAAAGGAGGAAAAAGGTCCCAAATAATAATTAAAAAAAAAACTTGTCAAAGAAAACAACAAGGATTTCAAAAATGACTTATGATGATTAACCTTGTAAGCTAGACACCAAAAAAAAAAAAAAAAAAAAAAAAACCTGAAGATATAGCTTCCTACAAAGATTGTAATAGTAATGATTGCAAGAGACATTTACCAAACTCTAAAAACACATATAAGAAAGTTGCAACAAAAGTGGATACTCTAGGGAACCCACATAAGATAACAAAACTGAATAATTCAAAATGGAGTTATCAAAGTTAACCAAATTTCAGATTTACATATGAGAATAACCGTCTGATTTATAGTAACTACAAGTGTAATAGCTCATGGTCTTAAATGGTTTCATTATTAAATTAAGGTTAAATGCTTCAGAAGCAAAGTGGGATCTAAAAAGTGAAAAACACTGACAGAATTTCACCTTTTCTGGTGCCTAAGAGAGAGCAGAATTTCACAAATAGCTTTCAGGGAAAGGTTTCAAGACTGAAGCACTAACGGTAAGCTACACTGGTATAAGATAATCCAAGCCCAAAGGACATACAATACAAAGAGTGAAATTATAGACACAGGAGTATAAAAGAGAGAATGATAGAGGGTCAATCTTGTCCTTTTACTACCCCACAAGCCAGATAGAAAGAGACAGACGCAGAAAAACACAATCCAAGCCAACAACACGTCCCGGGAGGTAGATGACAAAAATGCCCTTCCAACCCAATCTTTTATTTTTTCCACTTTCACACGGGTCAAAGATGATGAATTAGAGATGAGAAAAACTATTGAATTTGAAACTCCTCAACTTTGCTACCTGAACCTTAATTAGATTACGATTTACAGTTATAGGTCTCAGGCTCTTAGCCAAGATCCAATTCTAGTTCTTACCTCTTAAGCAACTTGCACTAGAAAAAAACTAAATTTCAAAAAATTAGCACGAGGGGGAAATCAAAGACTCTTACTAAAGCAAATCAATGCACAGAAATTCACAATTTTACGGAGATTCAGAGGAAATTACTCAGAATTCAAGACCTTTTGTTTGGCTAATTAGAAATCCAGAGCTGAAACTAAAACACAGAAAATTGATGGTCCTTCAGAACGAAAATTTGAACTGAAACACACAATTTACTCTTTCCATGCAAAGTACAAACTAAATCCACTAAAAAATTCGCGAAATTCGAAGAAGCAAAAATGGCAGAATTCCACGTACCTGAAAGATACCTGAAACCCAAAATTAAAACAAAAGAGGGTCTAAAGTCTAAACACAAAGCAAGAACAGTGCAGGACTGCAGGTAGCTTCAAGTATTCTCAAATTACAGATCAAAAACAATTGGAAAAAAAGAAAAGCTTAAAGTTTGAAACTTGAGCGCTGAATTTTTTTGTTTTAACTCTAAAAAAAGCGAGGGAAAGAGGCTTGGTTTGGTTTGAGAAGGAAGAAATGGAGCGGAGGATGGTGGTGAAGGAGGAGAGGGAAGAGACAGCCTCAGGGCAATGTCCACGTCACCATACACGTGTCGTATGTATAAGGTAGCGTATACGTACGGCGTATATACGGTTGGCTGCGGGTGTGGTGGTTGACTGGTTGTTGAGCTGGCCCGTCTCTACTCGCTAATCACGCTGCCATTTGTTTATTCCAACGTCATCACATCCGTACACGTGTTCAAATCACAATAATCTACGCGTCTTCCGCTTGAGGGGTCCACCATAGACACACAGCCCCATATCTCATGTGCTGTGGCTTACGTGGTCTTTCGTATTCAGCTTTAATTGATTAATTAATTGACCCTAAACAGGATTGGTTAAATTTTATCAAAATTTTAAAAGTTAAACAAAACTAGATTGAATAGGTCTTTTGGGATCCACGAGTAGCTACTCAATAGGATTGGCAACCGAGAGAGTTAGGATAGAGTTCAGCAGAAAATTTTTTTTTAATTTTATTTTATTTTATTTCTGGGTTGATAATTTTTTAACTCTAATTTTACTTGTATCCTAAAATTTTAAATTTGGCCTTACTCGTAGAAATAATAAAAAAATTAAGCAAATATAAAATTCTATCATTTTAAATTTCATATATATTAATAAAATAAAAAAATAAAAATTTAAGTTTAAATTAAAATTAAAAATAATAATCTTAAAAAAATCTAACATAAAATTATAAATAATGTGATTATTTCAAGTTTTTATAAAAAAAAATTGTGGATTTAACACTTACTTTCTTCATTACATATATATATATATATTAGGAGTGCAGGTAGGATAGAATAAGATATACCCTGAACTTGTACTCTACACTACCCACAGACAAACTCGCACCGCACTCTATTCTACTTACAAATAGGCTGGTCTGAATTAGATAGTAGATACCCGCAGGTAAGGTATATATTACCAGCTCCATTATTCAATGGGGTCTTATAAGATAAGATTCTAAGAAAGAAATGCTCGATATTTTTTATTTTTTTGTTTTAGTATCTAGGGATTACAACGGTCTTACAGGGATGGCTGTCCGCCCCTGTCTCCATAATTTGTTACCGTCTCTTCTCTGTGCGTCTCTATAGATTTAAAAAAAAATAAAAAAAATTAAAAATTAAAAAACAAATAAAGATGATCCTCAATAGTTAATAATTTCTAATCACCTATCAGCAATAATTAAACACAAATTTACATAAATAACAATAAAATTAACAAGGTACTACATAATCACATTTACAACAACAATCAACAATAAAATTCAGAACTTATATTTCATAGAATTACATTTACATCAACAAAATTAATATGGTACAGTCAATAATTAATAAAATTAAATCATAAAAATTAATTAAAAAAATTACCTAAAAACTGAGAAATATCATAAATAAGAAACTCATAATCATAAAGTTTATTCATGAAAAAATAAATGAAAATGAAGTAGCAAAGGAGAATTACCTACCGGCAGAGAAACGAAGAGGAAAGAATGGAGGTGAAGAGGCTGACAACAGTGATGAAGATGATTCTCCTCTAACGCGACGAAGACAACAACGGTTCTGCTTTTGACATGACGATTTTCTTCGGCGGTCTCAAGCACGCGACAATAACGTCCTCCTCGACTAGGTCAAACACATGATAACGACGTTCTCCTCGACTGGATCAAGCGCGTGACAAGACGTTCTCCTCTGGCATGTTTCTTAAGCGTGCAACAACAATGTTGCGGTGGCCTTCAGAGTGAAAGGGGAAACAGTGAGAAGGGGGAGGGTGGCGACAAGGGGAGAGGAGGGTGGCAGACAGTAGTAAGAGAAGAGGTGGAGAGAATCTAAATTGTGATATGGTTTGAATGAGAGGGAGTGAGTGAGAGTGACAGCAGTTTAAGGATTTAGGATTTTATTGAAACTAATAAATATATAAGGTATTTTAGTTATTTTCTAAATACGGGTATTATATGAGTCTCCATGGGACGGAGACCTCTATCCTCGCCCCCTCTCCATTTATTATACGGGTCTCTATCCCCGCAAGTAGCAAAAGGCCTACAAATTCGTCCCCTGCCGAGTAATTCCCTGTGGATACCCGCCTGCCGAGAAAAATTGCCATGCTTTATTAGTACTTTAGTTGGCCAAAAAATTTGGATATGAATTTTTTTTGTTATTCTCGAAGATGGATGTTCATGAGTAACCTAAAATAGTGAGATCCGCTATTCTTCTAGCTGGCGATCTTCGTGATTTTCATCCAATTGAGTGAATAGTAGGGGTGACCTGCAAAGACACTTCGATAGTCAAGTCAGAATGGATCGTAGGGGTAGAGTTTATGGAAGTAAGTGTGTGTATCGTACTTGGGAGAGCCTACGGCTCCCCTTTGTACAGGTTTGGTTCTTTATCTTATCATCCAGTTGGTTAGGAGATGACTGATATTTGAAGAGTAAACATCCAATTCGGTCCCTGTCCATTCTAAAATAGGAGAAGGCGATCCATGTTGAAAAAATAAACTCATCCTGGTCCCTGTCTGTGTCTTCCATGAATCATGGCAACCCCTCTATCATCTTCCCTCACTAAACTTAATGAAAGACCCCTGCGTGGCACTTAAGGTTGCTGATGTGGATGCTAAGTCACTGTTAAGTGACATGTTGCCGAATGAAAAATTGTTAAAAATTGATTTGTCCCTCTTTATCCACAAAAAATGACGTCGTTTTATGTACTACATTGAACCAAAACCTATATTATTTTGAGGTGATTGTTCATCTCAGTTGAAACCTCTCACTTATCTTCCAAATCAGATACGAAGTGTATGACATTAGAAGAAGTGGCCGAAAATCGTCAAATTTAGCAGCGGAATTACCAAAAAAATTCATAAATAAATTTATTATCGTCGGATTTTGTGGTGAAAAAATTTAAACGGTAAAATCCTCACCGATGAATTTTTTAGTCCGCTACTAATTATCGGCAGATTTAGCGGCGAATTTAAACTTCTAATTAACAAATTTCTAGAGGTTGTTACTGTCTTTTCGACTGTAACTATGGCCCTATGAATTTGTTTTTCGTGCGTTTTTTACCATCGGATTTATCCTCCGATAAATCTGAAGGTAATATATTATTTATTAATAATTAAATTACTTAATACTAATAAATTCAACCAACGGTAAATCTTGAATGTCATGGTCATGTGGTGGATAATAAAGTAAAAAAGTTAGAGGATAGGTTAATTGGATTAGAAAATAAGTTGAAGTGTAGATTCAAAATCCGTGAAAGTAGATGCATTAGTTTTGGATGTAGTGTTTTGCTTTTTTTTTTTGTAAGGTTGTAATTGTAACCTTGTTCACAATAATTGTGTAGGAAACTTATGACTGATTTGCGCTATTTGGGAGTTGTTTATGTTATGGGATGATATTGAATATTTGAACACTTTTAAAGATAAATAAAAATAGATTATTATGATCAATATTTAAAATTTTTTTCATGAAATAAAATAGCCATTTGTGCAAAACAACAAAGTAACAAATTAATATATCTATAACATGCATTTTTCCAACTTTAAAGAAAGTATATATGTTCATATATTATATTGATAAGAATAATAAATAAGCAATCCATCTTTAACAAGTTAACACCTAATGATAGCATAATATGGTCAGCAACGTGATCCTAAGACAAGAAAGAATCAGAACATTTGTCCTTAAACTAAAAGCATTGTATTGTCATTGAGAGGTTTTAAACAAGAAAAATAAATAGCCAAATAACAAAACATATGTCCTTAAGTCCTATAGCTAATATCCACACTAGCAAAGTCCAAGTTATCCAATATCAATTCTTCTTAGGTGGCCTAAGTCTTTGAGGCTTTAAACCTGGAGTATATACAAATTAGAGAAGATTTGATGGCAGTCCTTGAGCTTGCAACAACTATTATCTCTGCTGATATTACACCATCTTTAGTCGTTGAATTTTTTGTAGGCTTGTAGCAGTTGTTGGCCAATTCGATGGGTTTGGTGAGTCATGAGATCTAAACTATTTGATTTGGAAGAGGAGTGAGAGGTCTCAATTGAGATGAATCATCCCCAGATAACATATGTTTTTATTCAGTGGAGCAGGTGAAACGATATTATTTTTGGGGGATGAAAGAGAACAAATTGACCCTTGACCATTGCCCATAAGGGGACAAATTGACTCCTGACCATTTCTCATAGAAAGACAAATCGACCCCTGACCATTGTCCATTCGCCAGCACGGCACTTAACGAAGACTCAACGTCCACCTCAGTAACATTAAGTGTCACATAGGTCCCTTCTATTAAGTTTGGTGAGAGAAGATGATTGAGGGGCCGCCATGACTCATGGCAAACAGGGACAGGGGCCAGGACGGGTCTGTTATTTCAATATGGATCACATTGTCCTATTTTGGAATGAAAAGAGACCAGATTGGATGTTTACTCATATTCAAATTCAAATATCAGTTAGTCATGTGTTTATTTAGTAGATGCTGAGATTTTGGGCCTGAAAATGATGATTTAGGTTTCAAGGCCGAGTTATCGTTGGGCCATTGAGGTCGAGATTCGTGTCCATAACAATGGAGATATGTGGTATTGAACTTTGGAGTGATGGACTCACTGTTTTCATAGTGTGTGAGATACCATTTTTTATTTTATTTTTTTGGAAAAATTATTCTAAAAGCATCTTGCTTAAAGTGAGAAAGTTTTTTTTCCTTTTTTTAAATTTTTAAAAATATTATCTCACTGACTGTGAGAAGAAAGCCTTTAATTTTTTAAAATTTTAAAAATTATCTCGTCTTGAGCGAGAATTTTTTTTCTTAATTACATTATTTTTGTTAATTTATGAGCCTCTTATACTTTCATATTCCTCAATTGTTTATACTTTACAAGCACTCTTTTCTGATTCAACGTATAATACCAAAGATTCGTAATTACTTTATTAAAGTTTTTACAAAAAGACCAACTCCCATAATTTTTTATTGTAACTTACAGTCATTTTATTATTGACTTCTAACCAATTGTGATGTACATAATGTTGTAGATATTCCTCTTTGTTGAAGTTGGGAAGGGGGTCTCCTATTTAGTATAGGCTTATATTTGAGCTCTTCATTTTTTCTTCAGTTGTGTAAGTCCTTCCTTGCCTGTAACTTCACTATCATAAATTTAGTAAATATGACCTTCACGAATGCTATTTTTTGTTCTCTTGCATTATTGTGATGGTTATATTCTATGACTTCAACTTTTCATTTAATTCTACATACAGGGATTTAAAATTGTTGATGAGTTCATGATAAGGATGTAATATTATTTAAGCCAATGTATATGTATATATTTAAGTATATGACAATTATATCGGTTAAATAGTTGTGTGCAATAAAGTTGCCTTACGTTTGCTAATAAATCCAAATCAGTGTTAAAATAATTTAATCTTGTCTATAAGAAAGTCTTGCAATGTGGATTTCGGTTGGATGTAAATCAAAATTGAAGGACTTAGAGCTAGTAGTCAACTGACTTAGGGCATGCTTCGTTTAATTAACGAGTCGATTTTTTTCTTTTCAAAAGCTTTTCTTTTAAAAGATGAAGTTTTGGCCTTTGTATACACATGCAGACAAATAATAAGGCAACTCACAGCATGTTTACATTGTTCTAACCCTAACATTTCACAATCCACGAGAAGCAATATAGTAGCATCACAAAGCACGGGTGCTTGATCACAGATACGTGGCGATTCAAGAGCATCTCGCAGTGGACGAGATTGCAATGTTAATTTTGCATTGATGGAAAGTACAACTCACCATACACGCATTTATCTCACTATTCTCTCACTCACATGCAAAACACCAACAAAAAACTAATATAATAAGGGAGATTCTACTGTGCTTAAGCATTCTACTCTCTTTAGGTGTTGAAGACAGGTGTCGATGTTACAGGAATGACATGCGTTGGAGTGAGCAAGCAAGGGGATTGATAGAGTGTCTGAATCTCTGCTGCCTATCAAGTTATGGGTCCCCAAATAGCATTTGTCTGTTGTTTAAATTTATAATTGTCGCTTAATCATTCCAGTAATTAAAGTGAGTTATTATAATCTTTAATTCAATTTTTTTTAATTTTTTAGAAGTAAATTTCTTTTAAAACAGAAATAAAAAAGGGAAAGAAAAACCTAAGAGAAAAAATCCTAATCTGAAAAGAAGGGAACCGAGAAGGGGATATCCTCCATCACAAAGAAAACCCTAGCCTCCATTGAGGTGTTCGTCCTCAGGCAGTGACAACGTGTCCATGTCACTGCCGCCACCGGAGTTGAACAAGCCGTCTTCTTCCACTGCCAGAGCGTAATAAATGCCGCGTGAAGTTGCGTTGCCTGTATGATGACGCCGACGGTGATCCAAGTCCCATTGCTTGTGGGTTCGCTTGTGCCCCTCTATCATCACGGTCTGCATAAATGTCGTGCTCCCTGTCGAAATGCCACATTGCTTTCTGTTATGAGCAAAATGGTGACTCTATCTCGGTGTGGTTCTGGCGATATTCTCTGTCTTGATCGCATGGTTTGGTGGTTTGGTGGAGCTTGAGGACTAAGGCTGTTGTCGTAGCTTCGCTAGGAGTTTTCTTCTATTTTAGCGGAGCATCCGTGTAGGTATTGCTGTGCTTTCTCCGCCATTCAGCTGTCATAAGAACTCCCTTTCCGTTGAGTGTTTCGGGTATTTAAGTTCTTGCCAGGTTCTCATTGATGTTGTTCGTTGGACTCAGCTATTTTAAATGTTGTTTTGGTGCTGTTCGGAGTTCATGATATTCTTATTGTTAATTTGGTAATCAATAGAACTTTTGTTGAGGCGCTATTCTTCAACTATGTGAGTGTTAGGTTGTTGAATTTTTGTGAAAATTTTAATCTAAATATTGATTTTGATCTTAGTTCATGTTTGTTGGTCTTGATGATTCAGCAATTTGATCAACTGTTTGTGAGGTGTTGTTCTGTGGCCTGTGTTTGTTAGGTTGCTGTTTTTTACCCAGTTATTAACTTGAATAATTAGTTGGATCCGACATTACGATTTTCATGTTGTTAATGTGTTCATATAACCAGTTAATGTTGCTAAGTTGCTCTTTGTTGATGTTGTGATTTTTAATATGTGAAATTGATTTGACTTTCTGTTTATATTTTTTTAACAACCTTGGTATAATGAGAGAATAGCTGAAAATGTTTACAATTTCTTTCCGTTTGCGTCTGGGGTAGTCAATATTTAATTTGCACACAACTAAGGGGGTACTTAGTTTATGGTATCATTTTGGAGCAATGAATAATTTTAGAGTTTGTAGGCATCATTGAAAATACACACATAATATGTGCTGGTTTGTTTGCATTTGGAGTTTGAATTATGTATGCATACTTTAGATAGGACATGTATGGAAAAAATTGTAGAGTAATGAGCTGTTTATGAGTATTCAGTTTATGTGTTGTTTGGACATGCAATAGGAGAGTGTGGAGGTGGTCTACGTAATATGAATGAGGAGATGAATAGGGCAGAGGCAAGTGGTGATGAGGTTCAGGAGGAACAATTTCCCGAAGGAGGACAAGGCTTTGACTTGAGCGCGGATGATATTTTGAACCAAGTTTGGGAAAGTGTGGAAGATGCATATGAGTTTTATCGAAGGTATGAAAGAATGAACGAGTTTGGGGTACGAAAACGGGACTCATGCCAAGATTTCGATGGTAATATTATAAGATATCAATTTTTTGTAATAAGGAAGGATTGAGGAACACTAGGCACTATGATAGGATTGACAGGAAGCGGGGGCACAAACCCAAGACACAGACTGATTGCAAAGTGATGCTATCAATATATTTGAAGAAGAGTGAGCAGAAGTGAAAATGACAGATGTGGCAAAGATCACAACAACAGGATGCATGCGTATGGAATTGAGACATCAAAACTTTTGGGCTACATGGCTGGTATGTCAAGGGGATACTCTTTTCTGGGATTTTTGAAAAAGGATGCGTACAACTATGCTAACATGATGAGGCGGTCAAGAATAGCTGACGATGATACGAATGCAACATTGGTTTACCTTGAGGGAAAGGTTGCAGCTAACCCTATGTATGTTGCACGTTACAACCTCGCAAAAGATGAAAGGCTTGGTAACATGGTTTGGGTTGATGGGCATAGCCGGTCTGATTTTCAGTGTTTTTGAGATGTTTTAGTGTTTGATTCCACTTACAGAAAAAATAGATACAAACGTCCAATAGTAATTTTTTCTGGTTCAAACAATCATAAGCAAACTACTGTTTTTTAGTTTTGGGTTATTGATAGATGAAAATATCGCGTCGTATAGGTGGATGTTACAAAATTTGTTAAAGGTTATGTGCTAGAAGAAGCCTTGTATAGTTGTTACTGATGGAGACAAAGCGATGATAAAAGCTGTGAAGTCGATTTTACCAGAGGCAATGCATCGTTTGTGGTATGCGAAAAAGAACATGACATCAAATGTGAAAGACGAATACCTCCGTAGTTTGTTCAAGCGTCGGTTGTACATGGACATGGAGGTTCATGAATTCGAAGATGATTGGACTCAAGCGATTGAGGAGTATGGGCTGCATGAAGGTACATAGGCAAGGCATGTGCATGAAAAGCAAAAGCTATGGGCAAACGCGTACTTGCATGAAAAATTTTGCGCTGGATTCTGAACCACATCGCGATGTGAGGGAATAAATGTTGTGGTTAACAAGTTTTCAAGGTCAAGCCATACCATCCTTGAGTTAATGCAAAATTTAAAGCTAGTCATTCGTGAATATCGGAACAAGGAGATGTTGCTCCAGTTTAACTCCATTTACACGAATCTAGTTATGACGATATGTTTGAGGTCAATAGAGACAACTGCTGCTAGGTTTTTATACACAAAAGTTGTTCTCAGATGTTAGGAAAGAGATTGAAGGAGCTGGAGCAATTAATCTAGTTACGAAAAAGTGGTGCTTGAACACAACCATTTATTATCTAGAGGAATATGAGAAACTAAATGTTCATGTAATGGCATCCTTCGGCAGAAGTACAGAAAAATTCGATTGCCAATACTTTTTTTTTTTGGAAAAGAACGGATACTCGTGCAGACATATATTTTTTGTCATGAAAGCAGAGCATTTGCGGGAAAATACTTAAAAGATTGGTCCTTCGATGATGGAGAAAGGATGCCAAATATGGTGACCAATTTGTCGAGAAGTGGAATGATTCAACCCAAAGAGGCTTTTTGGTTCGACATGCGGCACTCCGCACAAAGTCTCCGTGGCTTTTTTACCTAGGTTCACAAGAGGAAAAATTGTTTCGGAAAGCAACGGATAAGATAGTTAACTTGTGCAATAATTTGGAAGTTGAATGTCGGGGGTTAGCAAAAGAAGTGGACACAAACAAAGGCTATTAGACAATAGAAGGCGATGTGCAAACTGCAAGCGTGTTGGGCATACAAAGAGAAAATATCCCAAGACAGGGGAAGAAGTCTTCAATAGCTTAGGATAAGGACCTTCACGGCGTGGCCCGAGCAGAATGCCATGATCACTCATGCAGGATGACACCGATGAGTTTCAACTTTTTTAGTTCAGAAGGTTCCTGTTGCATATTCATTATGAGCTATTAATGTTATTCAATTAACTTTTGTGTTTTAAGAGGGAGCTGGGCATGCAAGCGCTGGAAATCACGGAGGGAAGATAAAGTTTCCACCTAGTAGTTCGCCAAATCGACCAATGGCAACCATGTAGAAAATGATGCAAAGGTAGGTTGCACAATTAATGAGGAGTGGACAAACGAGGTTAGCATACATGAATGTGCTTATGTATTCTCGATGCCTGCTTGCGATGATACAAGTATTCAGTGTCATGCTACTTCCGTATAATTATTCTGACTGTTAAAAATTCTTGTATGATAAGTTACTTACGTAATGATGTAGGTTATGATCTTCTTCGGAAGATTACACAAAGAATCACGGAAAGCTCGACGAGATACCGCTGATTAGCAGATGCTCTCCCATGTGACAGTGTATGGTTTCCTTCTCACTGTCATGGCAATGATGAGTTTGTTATATCATGAATTAGTTGAGTATGCTTTCTTGTTGGTGTTTCTTTGGTGTTTGGCAGCATGTATATCCTTTTTGGTTGGACATTATTAGAGAAACCTAGTCATTATTTTTCTACGTAGAATTTTCTGCATGTTGTAGTTGTGGTTGTTACATGTACTTTTTCTCGTATTTATAATATTCTTAAAAAATCAGCATAATATGTCACTTAATTGTTCTTTCCAAAATTGATATATTTGCTTCTACGAACGGTATGGTTAATGTATGTTTGTTATTTGAGACACGGAATTTATTTAGGGATAACGTATGTGAGGACTTCGTTGTCTTAATTTAATTTCTTTTAATCAGAAAAATAATGCTATTTATTGACTAACAAGATGTGGACAAAATGCAAACTGTTGTGTTACTTTGCCTGAGACAGAAAGAAATGTATTCAAAGAAGGAGGAAGGACTCACAATCGAAATTGAGTGAATGTTTAACATTGAAGATCGATAAAGGGATAACATTATTCTATTGTACTTTGTTTATTATGCTTCACATGTTAGACTTTGATTTCTATTTCTTTGTGAACTAGGTTTGGACCATTGGACAATTTTTTTACGCTTCTTGGTGATCACAATGAAGTTCAACCATCACGGTGTTGGATTCCATCACCCCACATTCTAAATTATATTTGCACTTAAAAAATTAGGACGAGAATAAATTATTAGGAATCCAATTTTTCTCCCCGACCTTCGATCTCAACACCAAAAGTTGATGATAGTTATTTTTGTTAACCTGATTTGTTTTGGAACAGAACAAGTACGTCAACTGGTATTTGGAATTTAAGGTATAATATAGAGTGGTGTAATTGCTTACCCTGCACAATTTTTGACCGTATCATGATATGAAATTTGTTTCTTTTGGGTTTGAAGAGTAACTGATTGGATTTTTGAAAATTTAGCAAATGCCAAAATTAATGACTACACCTGGGCCTGAAGAGTAAGTGATTGGGTTTAGGTGATTAACTAAATGCCAAAATTAATAACAATACCTGGGTCTAAAGAGTTAGTTATTGGGATTTTGATAATTCATGTCTCCTACAATGTGGGTCTTATTGTCACTTCTCAATACTTACGCTTACAAAGTAAGAAACAAAAGAAAAATAGTTGCAAGTTTTACCAATTTCATACACACAAAAGAAAGTCTTAGTCAGTTTAATACATCAACTCCTTGTATAAAGAGAAATACTTAGCATACAGAAGATACGTAGGTGACCATGATCTAGTGGCCACGGCCTCATATTAACAAAAGTGAGACCCAATTTTTCAACAAATGAGATCCGTTAGGTTCGCACAAATTTGCTACAGAATACATGATAACAAAATATCAACTACAAGACCTAAAAGGTCAAGCTGCAACCTGAAGATGGACCTGATGGAGCCGGTGCACTGTTGCTGTTGCAACGATGCTTGGAACGGGACATGTTTCGGCCCCAATTAGCCATGGCCTTGTGAGCTACCTCGCGAGCAATAGGGTTATGTCTACCCATGACCAAATCAAGAGCAAGCCTTATCCTAGTATGGTTGGTGACATCCTAGAACAACCATCATGGAATTAGGTAAGCTAGTTTGTTAAACATGCACCAATGATTTAAAGCAATGATAATTAAACTACAAGTGGGAGTTGGAACAAACAGTGTAAGTTACCTCTAGCATGAAATCTCTGAAGAGCCAAGATTACATCATCCGCTGAACAACCCACACTCCGCAGTCATTTCTACACGAGAGATTATAGTTACGATATCGTTATTCTATAATTATTTGGCAGTACAACAATGACAACATGAATTAGGATGCGGCTTACGAATACTCAATTTGCTGTCTGACTTCAGGCGCCTCGATATCAAAGGTAAATGGATACGATTTATAATGTCCCTTGTCACTCTAAAACTTGGTATCTTGCAACATGTTTTCTATGAAGAAAGCCTGCAAAGGTTTCATGAAATTAGTTGCACTCATAGTTGTTCAAGTGGTACAGTGTATTAATGCATGATATGCATGAGGAGTTGGTAAGTGTCATGCGGTGTGTACTAACCACATATTTCATCTAAGCAATCCTGGCATCATGTTCTGATGAATTTTTTGCAAAATCCAGGTAAATGAGCTTGTGGAACACCAGATCCACAATCATCAGGTACCAGTGTTGCTCCCTGTACATCGAAACATATATCTGTATAAATCAAGGAAAGAAGTTAGCATATACGATCATTGTTTAAATACATGAAAACTTGAGTGTATCCAGTTGTCTAACACAACTCGAAACCAAAGACGGGGGAACACTTGGACATTAAAATTTAGAAACAGATTATTACCCGATGCAAGTTATCTGCATACCCCATGAAATTAGTGTGAATGAATTCAAAAGTGTCAATGCTATGGTTAACAGGACTAAGAGCAATTTGCTGGACATGGAAACAAATATTGTCATAAGATACGAATACTGATGAGCGGATAATTTATACGCTTTTTGGCATTGTTTTTAGATAGTTTTTAGTAAGATTGAGCTACTTTTAGGGATGTTTTCATTAGTTTTTATGTTAAATTCATATTTCTGGACTTTACTATGAGTTTGTGTGTTTTTCTGTGATTTCAGGTAAATTCTGACTGAAATTGAGGGATTTGAACAAAACTCTGAAAAAGGCTGACAAAAGGACTGCTGATGCTGTTGGAATCTGACCTCCCTGCACTCGAAATGGATTTTCTGGAGCTACAGAACTCCAATTGGCGCGCTCTCAACGGCGTTGGAAAGTAGACATCCAGGGCTTTCCAGCAATATATAATAGTCCATACTTTATTCGAAGAATGACGACGTAACTTGGCGTTGAACGCCAAGTACATGCTGCTGTCTGGAGTTAAACGCCAGAAAAACGTCATGATCCGGAGTTGAACGCCCAAAACACGTCATAACTCGGAGTTCAACTCCAAGAGAAGCCTCAGCTCGTGGATTGATCAAGCTCAGCCCAAGCATGCACCAAGTGGGCCCCGGAAGTGGATTTATGCATCAATTACTTACTCATGTAAACCCTAGGAGCTAGTTTATTATAAATAGGATGATTTACTAATGTATTAGACATCTTTGGTCTCAGTTTTGTTTTATTGATCATCCTAAGAGACTATTGATCACGTTTTAGGGGGCTGGCCATTCGGCCATGCCTGAACCTCTTTCACTTATGTATTTTCAACGGTGGAGTTTCTGCACACCATAGATTAAGGGTGTGGAGCTCTGCTGTACCTCAAGTATTAATGAAGTTCTATTTTCTCTTATTTGGTCTCTATCTTATTTTTATTCCAAGATATTCCTTCGTACCCAAGAACATGATGAATGTGATGAGTTAGATAACCCTCATTATTATTCTCACTTATGAACGCGCGTGATTGACAACCACTTCCGTTCTACATTAAACAGAGCTTGAATGTGTATCTCTTAGATTCCCCAACAGAATCTTCGTGGTATAAGCTAGATAGATGGCGGCATTTATGAGGATCTGGAAAGTCCAACCTTGTCTGTAGTGTTCCGAGTAGGATCCTGGGAATCCGGAAAGTCTCACCTTGTCTGTGGTATTCCGAGTAGGATTCCGGTAATGAATGACTGTGACGTGCTTCAAACTTGCAACCTGCTGGGCGTTAGTGACAGACGCAAAAGGATCAATGGATTCTATTCCAGTAGGAGCGGGAACCAACCGGTGATTAGCCGTACTGTGACAGAGTGCGTGAGCATTAGTTTTCACTGCGAGGATGGGATGTAGCCATCAACCATGGGTGATGCCTCCAAATGATTAGCTGTGCGACTGACAACCGCATAGGATATTTTCCCGAGAGGATGAAAGTAGCCACAGCTGATGGTGAACCCCTATACACAGCTTGCCATGGAAAGGAGTAAGAAGGATTGAGTAGAAGCAGTAGGAGAGCAGGCGTCCTTGAGTCATACAGCATCTTCATATACTTAACTGATACCTCTACTAATGAATCTGCATAAGTATTTCTATCCCTTTTATTATCTATTTTCTATTTTATTCCAATAATCATAATTACCCTTTAATCTCCCTAACTGAGATTTGCAAGGTGACCATAGCTTGCTTCATACCAACAATCTCTGTGGATTCGACCCTTACTCACGTAAGGTATTACTTGGACGACCCAGTACACTTGCTGGTTAGTTGAACGGAGTTGTGAAAATAAACAGTGCCCTAAGAGTAAACATCATCAAAGTATAAAGAACATGTGATCACAATTTCGTCCACCAAGTTTTTGGCGCCGTTGCTGGGGATTGTTCGAGTATGGACAACTGACGGTTCATCTTGTTGCTCAGATTAGGTAATTTTCTTTTCAAAAATATTTTTCAAAATTTTTCTTTTCTTTTTTTCGTTTTTTCCAACCTTTATTTTCGAAAATATTAATAAAAAAAATCATAAAATCATAAAAAAAAAACCAAAAATATTTTGTGTTTCTTGTTTGAGTCTTGAGTCAATTTTTAAGTTTGAGGTTAATTGCATGCTTTAAAAATTTCTTGCATTTTTTTTCGAAAAATCCATGCATTCATAGTGTTCTTCATGATCTTCAAGTTGTTCTTGATAAGTCTTCTTGTTTGATCTTGATAATTTCTTGTTTTGTGTCTTTTGTTGTTTTTCATGTGCATTTTTGCATTCATATTTTTCATGCATTAAAAATTTCTAAGTTTGGTGTCTTGCATGTTTTCTTTGCATCAAAAATTTTTCAAAATTATGTTCTTGATGTTCATCATGATCTTCAAAGTGTTCTTGGTGTTCATCTTGACATTCATAGCATTCTTGCATGCATTCATGGTTTTGATCTAAAAATTTCATGCATAAAGTATTTTTGTTGTTTTTCTCTCTCATAATTAAAAATTCAAAAATAAAAAAAAACATCTTTTCCTTAATTCCCTCCAAATTTTCGAAATTTTGGGTTGACTTGGTCAAAAATTTTCAAAATTAGTTGTTTCTTACAAGTCAAGTCAAAATTTCAATTTTAAAAATCTTATCTTTTCAAAATCTTTTTCAAAAATCATATCTTTTTCATTTTTTTCTATTTTTCGAAAATTTCAAAAATATTTTTCAATTTATTTTCAAAATCTTTTTCTTATCTTTATATGTAATTTTCGAAAATTCACTAATAATTAATGTGATTGGTTCAAAAAATTTGAAGTTTGTTACTTTCTTGTTAAGAAAGGTTCAATCTTTAAGTTCTAGAATCTTATCTTGTAGTTTCTTGTTAGTGAAGTAAATAATTTCAAAATTTTTGAATTAAATCTTTTTATCTTTTAATTTATCTTTTTCAAAAAAATTTTAGCTTTTTCAAAATTTGATTTCAAAATATCTTATCTAACTTACTATCTTCTTATCTTTTTCAAATTTGATTTCAAATCTTTTTCAATCAACTAACTAACTCCTTGTTTGTTTCTTATCTTTTTCAAAACCACCTAACTACTTTTCCCTCTCTAATTTTCGAAAATATCTCTCTCTTTTTTAAAAATTCTTTTTAATTAATTAATTGTTTCATGTTTAAATTTTAATTATAAATTATTTCTAATTTTCGAAAATCACTAACTCTTTTTCAAAATTATTTTCGAATTTTCTCTTCTCTTTTCTTCTTCTATTTAATTATTTAATTACTAACACTTCTCTTCACCTCTCTTCATCCATAAAACCGAATCCATTCTTCATTCTTCTACCCCCCTTCTTTTTCTACTAACATAAAGGAATCTCTATACTGTGACATAGAGGATTCTTCTTTCTTTTCTTGATTCCCTCTCTTTCATATGAGCAGGAACAGGGATAAAGGCACTCTTGTTGAAATTAATCCAGAACCTGAAAGGACTCTGAAGAGAAAATTAAGAGAAGCTAAATTGCAACAATCCAGAAGAACCCTTCTAGAAATTTTCGAACAAGAGAAAGAGATGGCAGACGGAAATAATAATAATAATGCAAGGAGAATGCTTGGTGACTTCACAAAGCCAACATCCAAGTTTGATGGAAGAAGCATCTCCATTCCTGCCATTGGAGCCAATAACTTTGAGCTTAAGCCTCAACTAGTTGCTTTAATGCAACAAAACTGCAAGTTTTATGGACTTCCATCTGAAGATCCTTATCAGTTTTTAACTGAGTTCTTGCAGATCTGTGAGACTGTGAAGACGAATGGAGTTGATCCTGAAGTCTACAGACTCATGCTTTTCCCTTTTGCTGTAAGAGACAGAGCTAGAGTATGGTTGGATTCACAACCCAAGGATAGCCTGGACTCATGGGATAAGCTGGTTACTGCCTTCCTGGATAAATTCTTTCCTCCTCAAAAGCTGAGCAAGCTAAGAGTGGATGTTCAAACCTTCAAACAAAAAGATGGTGAATCCCTCTATGAAGCTTGGGAAAGATACAAACAGCTGACCAAAAGATGTCCATCTGACATGTTTTCAGAATGGACCATATTAGATATATTCTATTATGGTCTCTCTGAATTTTCGAAAATGTCATTGGACCATTCTGCAGGTGGATCTATTCACCTGAAGAAAACGCCTGGAGAGGCTCAAGAACTCATTGACATGGTTGCAAACAACCAGTTCATGTATACTTCTGAGAGGAATTCCGTGAACAATGGGGTACCTCAGAAGAAAGGAGTTCTTGAAATTGATGCTCTGAATGCCATATTGGCTCAGAACAAAGTGTTGACTCAACAGGTCAACATGATCTCTCAAAACATGAATGGATTGCAACATGCATCCAACAGTAATAGAGAGGCAGCTTCTGAAGAAGCTTATGATCCTGAGAACCCTGCCATGGCAGAGGTTAATTACTTAGGTGAACCTTATGAAAACACCTATAACTCATCATGGAGAAATCATCCAAATTTCTCCTGGAAGGATCAACAAAAACCTCAACAAGGTTTTAACAATGGTGGATGCAATAGGCTGAATAATAGTAAGCCATATCCATCATCTTCTCAGCAACAGACAGAGAACTCTGAACAAAACAATTCTAATTTAGCCAATATAGTCTCTGATCTGTCAAAGGCCACTTTCAGTTTCATGAATGAAACAAGATCCTCCATTAGAAATTTGGAGGCACAAGTGGGCCAGCTGAGTAAGAAAGTCATTGAAACTCCTCCCAGTATTCTCCCAAGCAATACAGAAGAGAATCCAAAAGGAGAGTGCAAGGCCATTGACATAGTCAATATGGCCGAATGCACAAGGGAGGAGGAGGACGAAAATCCTAGTGAGGAAGACCTCCTGGGACGTTCCTCAAGCAAGAAGGAGTTTCCTACTAAGGATCCTGAGGAATCTGAGGCTCATCTAGATACCATAGAGATTCCATTAAATCTCCTTCTGCCATTCATGAGCTCTGAAGAATATTCATCCTCTGAAGAGAATGAAGATGTGACTGGAGAGCAAGTTGCTCAATATTTAGGAGCTATCATGAAACTGAATGCCAAGTTATTTGGTAATGAGACTTGGGAAAGTGAACCTCCCTTGCTCATTAGTGAACTAGATACTTGGATTCAGAGAACTCTACCTCAAAAGAAACAAGATCCTGGCAAATTCTTAATACCTTGTACCATAGGCACCATGAGCTTTGAAAAAGCTCTATGTGATCTTGGGTCAGGGATAAATCTTATGCCACTCTCTGTAATGGAGAAGCTGGGAATCATTGAGGTACAACCTGCCTTGTTCTCATTACAACTGGCAGACAAGTCATTGAGACAAGCTTATGGATTAGTAGAGGACGTGCTAGTAAAGGTTGAAGGCCTCTACATCCCTACTGATTTCATAATCCTAGACACTAGGAAGGAAGATGATGAATGCATCATCCTAGGAAGACCTTTCCTAGCCACAGCAGGAGCTGTGATAGATGTCAACAGAGGAGAGTTAGTCCTTCAATTGAATGGGGACTACCTTGTGTGTAAGGCACATGGCCATCCCTCTGTGACAAAAGAGAGTAAGCATGAAGAACTTCTCTCAGTTCAGAGTCAAGAAGAGCCCACACAGTCAAACTCTAAGTTTGGTGTTGTGAGGCCACAACCAAACTCTAAGTTTGGTGTTCAAACCCCATATCCAAACTCTAAGTTTGGTGTTGGGAATACCACACTTAAATTGACCTGATCACCTTGTGGTTCCATGAGAGCCACTGTCAAGCTATTGACATTAAAGAAGCGCTTGTTGGGAGGCAACCCAATTTTATTTATCTAATTTTATTTTATTTTGTTTCTTTGTTATTTTTGTGTTTAATTAGGTACATGATCATGAGGAGTCACGAAAAAATCAAAAAAATTAAAAACAGAGTCAAAAACAGAAGAAAAAAAATTTTCACCCTGGAGGTAGCACAGACTGGCGTTCAACGCCAGTAAGATGCATCTGTCTGGCGTTCAACGCCAGAACAGAGCACCATTCTGGCGTTGAACGCCCAAAACAAGCAACAACCTGGCGTTAAACGCCAGGATGGTGCACGAAGAGGACAATCTGGCGCTGAACGCCAGAAACAAGCATGAAACTGGCGTTCAACGCCAGAAACATGCATTACATGGGCGTTGAACGCCCAGAACATGCACCAATGGGCGTTTGAACGCCAGAATGATGCATGAAGGCATGTTACATGCCTATATGGTGAAGGAATGGTATTTGTTTTCACCTCAGGATCTGTGGACCCCACAGGATCCCCACCTAACATATTCACACCTTACCTCCTAATCCTAGTTTTTGTGAATGTGATTACTCTTCCCCATGTCACACTTCCCAACATCTTCTTCATCAATCACCTCAATTCCTCTTCCCAAGTACCCCATTCACCATTCACATCAACCTCCTCTTCCCCATAAACCCCACCTACCCTCATAAAATTCAAATTCACTTTCCCACCCATTCCCACCCAAAATGGCCGAACCTATACCCTCCCCTCTCCCTATAAATACCCTCCCATTCTCCATCATTTTCACACAACACAAACACTCCTTCTCCCATATAACCGAAACCACTCTCTCCCTCTCTACCATATTCTCTTCTTCTTCTTCTACTCTTCTTTTCTTTCTTGCTCGAGGACGAGCAAATTCTAAGTTTGGTGTGGTAAAAGCATAAGCTTTTTTTGTTTTTCCATTACCAATGGCACCTAAGGCCGGAGTTTCCTCAAGAAAAGGGAAAGGGAAAGCAAAAGCTTCCACCTCCGAGTCATGGGAAAGGGAGAGATTCATCTCCAAGAGCTATCAAGACCACTTCTATGATGTTGTGGCAAAGAAGAAGGTGATCCCTGAGGTCCCTTTCAAGCTCAAGAAGAATGAGTATCTGGAGATCCGACATGAGATTCAAAGAAGAGGTTGGGAAGTCCTAGCCAACCCCATGCAACAAGTTGGGGTCTTAATGGTTCAAGAGTTCTATGCCAATGCATGGATCACTAGGAACCATGACCAAGGTATGAACCCAAGCCCAAAGAATTATCTCACAATGGTTAGGGGGAAATACTTGGATTTTAGTCCGGAAAATGTGAGGTTGGCGTTTCACTTACCCATGATGCAAGGTGATGAACGCCCCTACACAAGGAGGGTCAACTTTAATCAAAGGTTGGACCAAGTCCTTAGGGACATTTGTGTTGAAGGCGCCCAATGGAGAATAGACTCCAAGGGCAAGCCAGTCCAACTAAGAAGACTGGACCTCAAGCCTGTAGCTAGAGGATGGTTGGAGTTCATCCAAAGATCCATCATCCCTACAAGCAACCGATCTGAAGTTACTATGGATCGGGCCATCATGATCCATAGCATCATGATTGGAGAGGAAGTAGAGGTTCATGAAGTCATCTCCAATGAACTCTACAAAATAACTGACAAGCCTTCATACATGGCACGGCTAGCCTTCCCCCACCTTATATGCCATCTATGTTTCTCAGCTGGAGTTATCATAGAAGGAGATGTCTCCATTGAAGAAGACAAGCCCATCACCAAGAAAAGGATGGAGCAAACAAGAGAAGTTCCTCACGGCCCTCAAGGAGAACATGAGGAAGTTCATCATCAACAAATGCCTCAAGGAATGCACTTTCCTCCCAACAACTATTGGGAGCAACTTAATACCTCCTTAGAAGATTTGAGCCATAATGTTGAACAATTAAGGGTGGAACATCATGAGCACTCCATCATTCTCCAAGAAATAAGAGAAGATCAAAGAGCAATGAGGGAGGAGCAACAAAGGCAAGGAAGGGACATAGAAGAATTGAAGAACATCATTGGTCCTTCAAGAAGAAGACGCCACTAAAGGTGGATTCATTCCTTGTTCTTTATTTCTTTCTGTTTTCGGTTTTTAATTATGGTGTTTATCTATGCTTTGTGCCTTTATTTCATGATCATTAGTATGTAACCATGCCTTAAAGCTATGAATAAATTCCATTAATCCTTCACCTCTCTTAAAAGAAAAATGTTTTAATTCAAAAGAATAAGAAGTACATAATTTTTGAAATTATTATTGAATTTAGTTTAATTATATTGATGTGGTGACAATGCTTTTGTTTTCTGAATGAATGATTGAACAGTGCATATGTCTTTGGATCTTGTTGTTTATGAGTGTTAAACTTGTTGGTTCTTGAAAGAATGAGGAACAAAGAGAAATGTTATTGATGATCTGAAAAACATCATGAAATTGATTCTTGAAGCAAGAAAAAGCAGTTCAAAAAAAAAAATATTCACAAGCCATGGGCACTAGCCAAGAGTAAAAAGGATCCAAGGCTTTGAGCATTAATGGATAGGAGGGCCCAAGGAAAGTAAATCCAGGCCTAAGCGGCTAAATCAAGCTGTCCCTAACCATGTGCTTGTGTCATGAAGGTCCAAGTGAAAAGCTTGAGACTGAATGGTTAAAGTCGTGATCCAAAGCAAAAGAGTGTGCTTAAGAGCTCTGGACACCACTAACTGGGGACTCTAGCAAAGCTGAGTCACAATCTGAAAAGGTTCACCCAGTTATGTGTCTGTGGCATTTATGTATCCGGTGGTAATACTGGAAAACAAAGTGCTTAGGGCCACGGCCAAGACTCATAAGTAGCTGTGTTCAAGAATCAACATGCTTAACTAGGAAAGTCAATAACATTATCCAAAATTCTAAGTTCCTAGAGAAGCCAATCACTCTGAACTTCAAAGGAAAAAGTGAGATGCCAAAACTATTCAGAAGCAAAAAGCTACAAGTCCCGCTCATGTAATTAAATTAATATTCATTAATATTTTGGACTTTATAGTATATTCTCTTCT
The DNA here is from genome assembly GCF_014773155.1 of Arachis stenosperma. NCBI lineage: Eukaryota > Viridiplantae > Streptophyta > Magnoliopsida > Fabales > Fabaceae > Arachis > Arachis stenosperma. The sequence goes on from NC_080377.1 coordinate 14,958,350, forward strand.
TTTTATCCTATTTGATTTTCAGTTGCTTGGGGACAAGCAACAATTTAAGTTTGGTGTTGTGATGAGCGGATAATTTATACGCTTTTTGGCATTGTTTTTAGATAGTTTTTAGTAAGATTGAGCTACTTTTAGGGATGTTTTCATTAGTTTTTATGTTAAATTCATATTTCTGGACTTTACTATGAGTTTGTGTGTTTTTCTGTGATTTCAGGTAAATTCTGACTGAAATTGAGGGATTTGAGCAAAACTCTGAAAAAGGCTGACAAAAGGACTGCTGATGCTGTTGGAATCTGACCTCCCTTCACTCGAAATGGATTTTCTGGAGCTACAGAACTCCAATTGGCGCGCTCTTAACGGCGTTGGAAAGTAGACATCCAGGGCTTTCCAGCAATATATAATAGTCCATACTTTATTCGAAGAATGACGACGTAACTTGGCGTTGAACGCCAAGTACATGCTGCTGTCTAGAGTTAAACGCCAGAAAAACGTCATGATCCGGAGTTGAACGCCCAAAACACGTCATAACTCGGAGTTCAACTCCAAGAGAAGCCTCAGCTCGTGGATTGATCAAGCTCAGCCCAAGCATGCACCAAGTGGGCCCCGGAAGTGGATTTATGCATCAATTACTTACTCATGTAAACCCTAGGAGCTAGTTTATTATAAATAGGATGATTTACTAATGTATTAGACATCTTTGGTCTCAGTTTTGTTTTATTGATCATCCTAAGAGACTATTGATCATGTTTTAGGGGGCTGGCCATTCGGCCATGCCTGAACCTCTTTCACTTATGTATTTTCAACGGTGGAGTTTCTGCACACCATAGATTAAGGGTGTGGAGCTCTGCTGTACCTCAAGTATTAATGAAGTTCTATTTTCTCTTATTCGGTCTCTATCTTATTTTTATTCCAAGATATTCCTTCGTACCCAAGAACATGATGAATGTGATGAGTTAGATAACCCTCATTATTATTCTCACTTATGAACGCGCGTGATTGACAACCACTTCCGTTCTACATGCAACAGAGCTTGAATGTGTATCTCTTAGATTCCCCAACAGAATCTTCGTGGTATAAGCTAGATAGATGGCGGCATTTATGAGGATCCGGAAAGTCCAACCTTGTCTGTGGTGTTCCGAGTAGGATCCTGGGAATCCGGAAAGTCTCACCTTGTCTGTGGTATTCCGAGTAGGATTCCGGTAATGAATGACTGTGACGTGCTTCAAACTTGCAACCTGCTGGGCGTTAGTGACAGACGCAAAAGGATCAATGGATTCTATTCCAGTAGGAGCGGGAACCAACCGGTGATTAGCCGTACTGTGACAGAGTGCGTGAGCATTAGTTTTCACTGCGAGGATGGGATGTAGCCATCAACCATGGGTGATGCCTCCAAATGATTAGCTGTGCGACTGACAACCGCATAGGATATTTTCCCGAGAGGATGAAAGTAGCCACAGCTGATGGTGAACCCCTATACACAGCTTGCCATGGAAAGGAGTAAGAAGGATTGAGTAGAAGCAGTAGGAGAGAAGGCGTCCTTGAGTCATACAGCATCTTCATATACTTAACTGATACCTCTACTAATGAATCTGCATAAGTATTTCTATCCCTTTTATTATCTATTTTCTATTTTATTCCAATAATCATAATTACCCTTTAATCTCCCTAACTGAGATTTGCAAGGTGACCATAGCTTGCTTCATACCAACAATCTCTGTGGATTCGACCCTTACTCACGTAAGGTATTACTTGGACGACCCAGTACACTTGCTGGTTAGTTGAACGGAGTTGTGAAAATAAACAGTGCCCTAAGAGTAAACATCATCAAAGTATAAAGAACATGTGATCACAATTTCGTCCACCAAATACCAATCAACCGCTTCAAGTGTTTAGAAAAGTGAGCTTGCTAGCTTACCGCAAAGGTGGTTGGCAAGAACTAATTAGGAGACATGTTGTCGAAGCTGAGCATGGAGGCCACCATGTTGATAACCTGTTGAAGGAAAGAGGGTTACCCAACAGTGATAGAAAAATTTCATAGACAACAACATATAACCAAATATATGTAAACCACAGGTTACGTCATCAACAATTTGTTGTCCCGGTTGCAGGCTCCATAATGCATGCCGATCACCCTGTGCATTCTCAACGGCAACTAGAATCTCCCTAGACAAAGAAAGGGTAAACAAGCATGGTCACACTCAAAGATATAAAGACAGCTCAGGTATATTGTTTGGACAACTCACGTTGATGGGATCAAGCCAAATATGTACCTTTTATCAAGATTCTGTGAGAAAATGTAAGTGGTCACAGCAAACTCCGACCCCTGAAAATTCATTACCTCTTATGGTAAAAAAGCCAAGTCAAGACACTACACAAGCAAAGCAACACAAAGTCCAAGCAAATTACACCCATCAGTGCTAACACAAGTGAACTTCACAAAGGAAAGAAATATTATCACACCCAAACAGTAAAGTTATTACCTGCGGCATCTCAGATGCAACATGGAAGGCAGGGTGCGTGTGATATGTGAACAGCAAGCCATGCTCAGTTTTCCTGATGTCACTACCTTGTGAAGACATAGAATCCTGATTCTCGAATGTTAACTTGCACTACACCAACAGTAAACATTCAATAAGTTAATAATTTTGGAAGTAAATAGTCAAAAGAAAAAAAATTCACTTATGTTCAAGTTAGCGGACGTAGTGCCATCATCATTTCCGTTCTTTTGCATCTTTCTCTAGCGGGCTGTGTCTCCTCTAATTGTTGGCTTTGTTGGTGGTGAGATCTTTTTGGCACCACGCTTTGCTTCCACAGCTTTCTTGCTAACCACATTTGGCTGTTGTGGATCTGCCACTGTGGAAAGTGTTTTCCTACATGGGACCATCAGTGAGTTGCCTTCCACGGCTTCCTTCTTCAGGTCGACAAGTGGACCAACAGCATGAACCAGAGCCTGGAGAATCTTCCCATGATCCACGAGCATCATGGAGATAGTCCTAATGTGGTCATTCAGAGTCTTTATGACCGCCCTGGTCATTTCGTTTTAGTTTATTATCTACAATATGCATACAACCCCATACATCCATGTGAGCAAAACTAACTAACGACTATACAATTCAAACAAACATTATGGCCAAAAGATGTGCAGAAAACCAACATCCTGGAACATCTAGATGAACCTGATGGCATTGTCGTTGTCGATGGTACTGTCACCACCATCCGTCCCTTTAGTGACCTTACTGCTCCAAAGACAACTATTGTTGGACTTCACACAAAACAGATAACACACAATAGACAACAAGAATCACAAAGGTGTCACCCGTATAGCTTTACTCACCTCGCAAGAGAGGCATAGTCATTTTTCTCTTTCTGTGCATCAGCTTGCTCCTTCATTTTTCCAAGTATTGCTTCCACAGTAGCACATGTCTCCATTGCTCAAACTTGCACAGACTATGGAACTCAATAGAACCACATGTATTATATGAAATCATGACATAGGCTTCTATCAAATCCTTGGCCCCTAAGTGAGCTGGGCCGAGCTACACAAATAAATCTCAATTTTATTCTGTTAAAAAAATATTTGTATCACATGTCTAAAAAAAAAAGAATATATTTAATTATTCACAAAACGGTTAAGAAACAAAAAGTAACATCTTTAATGGAACCCATTCTTTTCACGGTACATATATTGAATTGACAATATCTCCCAATTAAAATATGATATTGGTATATATAAAAGTGATTCATACACACGTCAACCAGACATTCTTCGTAGTTGCCCACATGTTGAGTAAACCCCTAATGAGGCTTCTAGAAGAAGCAATCATAATGAAATGACATTCACTTGCTATACGTTCTCCCTATGTGCACAATCATAGACCTTAGGACTCCAGCAACCTGATAGTTAGAATGACTATTCATCTTTACTTAGAAGCAGAAAATATGATACATGCCAACCTCACAAAAAATTAATTTCAGAATCTTTCCTTTTTTGAGAACTGTATGAACTAATAATGAGTAACAATATATGACATTTTTTCTTATGAATAAATATGTATAAATATTAGTATAGTTTAAATTAAGTAATACCATGTTATGCCAATTAAAAAAAATCAATTGAAACAAAATCTATTGTCATATCTATTCTTAATATATAAAAGTAGGTACATAGGTTTACCCACATTGCTTCTAAGTTATTTCTCTTCTTCTACTAACGCCATGTCAGCACCAACGCTTACTTGGCAAAATTTTAGAGTTCACCACTCAAATATTGCCAAATCAGCTTTTATTTTCACATAAAAAAACACAAAAACAACTAAAAACACAATAAAAACTAACAAATTAACTTTTTCCAAATCAATCATTATTTCTAAAACAACAAAAGCACAAATTAATATTTACCCCAACAAAAAGCTCTCAAAATCAAAGAGCTTATTACCTTTCTCAAACCCTCACCCTCTTAGCACCTCTCCGTACCAAGATCCTATTTCTTCCATCTTCTTCCGATCCCATGAGCCATTGTTTTTTCCTCAAAACAAATTGTACATCGCGATGTCCATCTCCGGCGGAGTCGCATTGCATAAATTGCAGAAACCAGGACAAACTTCATTCCTCCTCTTGCGGTTTCCTGCCAGAGCTCGATTCTGGGTCTCAGACCAACGTCACCATTCGGCGCCGCCAAAATAGAAAATTTGTCTCACGTATCTTCCTAAAGATTTTCAAATTTGTCGTTTACTCTTCTCATTGTTCAACATCATTTTCAATAGCCCTATTTATTTGTTATAAATAATAACATTTTCATTGTGAACTCATTGCAAGTAGCACATGTTTATGTATTCCTCTTTTGTAAACGGTTCTCCAGAGCTCGATTCTGGGTCTCAGACCAATGTCATCATTCGGCGTCACCAATGTAGAAAATTTGTCTCAGGTATCTTCTTAAAGATTTTTAACTTTGCCGTTTACTCTTCTCATTGTTCAATATCATTTTCAATAGCCTTATTTATTTATTATAAATAATAACATTTTAATTGTGAACTCATTGCAAGTAGCACAAGTTTATGTATTCCTCTTTTGTAAACGGTTCTGTCCAACACTCACAACCAAAATTAATGTGCATTTAGAATTATTGCTCCCTATATACTATCAATTGCAATATTTCATCATCAAATTATAAATTGTTATTTTACATGTGGAGTACTTCTTCCACAATTTACATTTACGTATTCCTCTTTTTCAAATTGTTATTCCACATGTCTCATTCTCTTTGTTGTAGAAGGATTTGCAGTGGTAATGACAGAGCGGAAGAGTTAATACCCAAAATTGCTAGATGAAAATCAATCAATCACTATTTAGTAAAATGTTTTAAAAAAATTAAAATAAAAAACTCTTATCTATTATTATTCAATTGAAACATCAAGTATTAATTAAATGCAATAAACATACATTAAAAGTGTCATAATAATAATAATTATAAAAAATTTCAGTTACATATATTCAAATTCTACAACTATACATAGTAAGACTCTTACTACTCTTCATTTCTTAATCTCTTATACTAATTGTCAAAAATTTCTTAAATTTAATATAACATTTTTATATGTTTTTCATTCTCATTCATTTACTTTTTCATTATTTACAAACAAAAAAACCGCAAGAAAAGACAAAGTATAGCCATTAATGCAAATCGAAAAATGAAAAAAAAATGTAGTTTTGTATAACTCTAATATAAATAACCTATATCTTTTTTAAAAATAAATAAATTCAAAATCTATTTATAATATGTTCTCTAAAATATTTTTAATATAATATTTATTAAAATATACTATATATTATAAATAATTTACCTCTTCGCGCATTGCGCGGGTCTCACTCTAGTATTTATATTTTCTGTGGCACTATATAGCAATGAAAAAAATTAATTGAAAGAAAAAATCACATTTAACATTACTTTTACACCAAATGAATAAAGTCGTTAATATCAAAATTGACTGCTTGAGGCATTTTTTTAACAAATAATTTTCTAATAAATTAATGAATAAATGAATAATAAATGTTCAAACATTTTTAAACAAACAACCAACTTTCTTCTCAATATTTTCCATTTTGAATTCCATTATCAAAAATTTCATAATTGATTGCCAATGTAAAAAACTTATTTTTATAACAATTATTTGTTCAAATGGTAATTAGAAAATTTGCTCAAAATTATTCTTGTTGAAGCAATTGAATCTTGATTTTAATTATTAATCATACAAATAGTAGTTTATCTAAATTTTTTGCAAAAAGAATTTGAAGAAAGAGATGTCAACGTACTCATTACAAACATAACCGGTTAAAAATTAAAACAATGAAAAAATAAAAAACGCATGCATGTAATAATATATTTTTCAGATGAATAATATTTGTGACCATTTTTAATAGTGTTAATTACAAATGAAAATGCACTATTTTAAATTCTATGAATTTATTTGCAAAATATTAGCTTATTAATTGTATTTCTTGTATCTTTTGTATTATGAAATACCAATTTTTAAAGATATAAATTTTCAAAAACTTTCAATTTGAGAATGGTCTTCAACACACTAATCAACATTCATGGAATTAAGGTTCAGTTGGAAATACTTAAGACAGATATGCACTCAAAATGAAAAACACACTAACATACTCCTAACTAACACAAAATATCAACGTCAACCACTTGATCCCAGATACAAAAAAGTTAACAATTACTTGATTAAACCTGGAGGAAACCGAAAGAAAAACTGTATTATAGTAGGATCTATTTTAACTTTCTTTCTTACTAAAACCCCAACCAAAACACCAACAACATCATCACTTACAACCCAATACCTGCAAGTCCTTCATCTGATCAAAACAAAAGAAAATATTAAAAATAGAACCAGATACACGAACACTATTACGAGCACCCTATTTGTCTAACATTTCTCCAAACATTTCAACATGTCCCCTAAGTTATTCGTTTTCAAGTTCTAGTGAAGAAATTTACTCATTCAATTGGTCAACTTCCTCCTTCTTGTCCTGATTCAACTACTCTGTGACACGTACAAGAATGTGATGGTTGTAATCACAAACAGTATAACCCGTAGCAGAAAAAATCTTATCAAGTATTGTGAATGAAACTTCTTGACGAGTAAAACGTTCTTCTTAGCACAACAGACCATGAGCCATAAGATCTAGTCCTCTGCCATTGTGGGAAAGAACCACCATGAACCCAAAAAGCACATCATCATCCTTTGGGTTAATTTCTTGAGGAACAAAAATTGGGGAACCAATCTAGAAGAATGAACATGCTCTCAGCAACATCAGTTTTATGTTTTTCACATGCATAAACGCACTCTCACTTACTGGCTCCACCACTGCACATCAATAACATAACACTCCCTCCGACATTAAAAGATTGCTAAATGAAAAATTTGATAAAAGCTTTGAAAAAAATTTTACATCTCACCTCCCTATACAACAGGGTTGCTGCGACCTCCACATTGCTGGTTGTTGGATGGAATTACTCCCGAAGATACTTGCTGGGATGAAAGGATTGAATAAAAGGCCCCTTCTAACAACCTTGACGATCTTTTTCTCACTGGTTGAACAGGTGGTGTTGGCTGATGGGTGGGAGGAGCTCTGGCGCTTGCAACCAAGTCAAAGCCTCACCCAAATCACGGAAGCCACGATGCTTACTGTTTTGGTAGCTATTCATCTGTTGGTCACACTCCTGCCATGACTGATAAACGCTGGGAACACGACCCCTTCGCACAGCGTAGAATGGAAAACGACCACCATCGGTACTCATCACCACTAACGCATTCAAGAGAAAATGTGTATTCGAAGAGTAATGGGACATGAAGCAACACTAACACCACTAAAATCGTCTCTCTCATGCAACACTAACTCGTAGAACACATAACAAATGCATTTTATAACCGACTTTATAACTCATTCCAACGATAATAATAATAATAATAATAATAATAATAATAATAATAATAATAATAATAATAATAATAATAAATGATAAATATAACAACATTACTAGTAAATAATTGTCCTAATCATAACCATCATGAACAAAAATATTAATAACAACTTTAATAATCTTTTGTGTAATAGTTATAATATTTTAAAACACACCAAAATAATTTATAAATATAACAAATGTTGACATGTTGAATGAAAACTTCGTTCAAATAAAAGATGAAGAAAAAATAGAAGAAAATAAAATAAGAGAGGAGAAAATGAGAAGAAAGAAAATGGAAGAAAAATTTGATTTTTTTTTATGTCTTAATCGAATTAAAAAAATGGATGAAAAAAATGAAGTATAAATATCATTTATTTTTTAGTGTCTTTCATAAATATTATCAAATATTATACTCTTAAATATTTGATTTATGTTATTCATCTTATATATGTAATGTTGACATGGGGCTTTCTTTTATTATATTATAATAAAACTATGAAAACTTAAGTTATATTAACAATTATTATTAATAAAATATAATTAAGAATAATGTTAAAAATATATTAAAAAAGCATTTTTTTTCTTTAGTTTTTTTTTGTGATATAGAGAAAAATATTTTGGTGGGATCAAAAAAAATTTCCTTCCTTCTTAATTTTGTTATATCCAAACAAAATCAAATAATTTTTTCTGTTCATTTTTTCTATTATTTTTCGCTCCAGGTAATTTCTTTCAATCTGAACATAGTATAAATGTTCTGAAATATGATTCTCATCTACTTGTCTCAAATTTTTTCAGTTAACAATAGACCTATCCAAATAAGAAGGGCGTCGTTATAATCTCAATTCATGCAAAATAGAATACATCAAAAAATCATGTAATTTTTGAACTAGTGATAGTTACTAAATGGATATATTATTCATTTGATCAATGCAATTACGATTTTCATTTTTTTTTCAAAAGACCTTAGAACCGCAAAAATATGAAAGATTACTCTAAAGGACCATTAGCAATATTTCATTATTAAACAAAAATATTTAATACCAAACTTATTAAGAACGACCAAATCTTTTCATCAATATTTATAATATATAAGAACAAGGACCAAATCTTTTTAAAATAGCATTGTGACACGTGGCATACCTATCCACGTCATCATACCCCGTGTCGTTGACTGATATGTCATCATACTGTTTCACGTGGCCAAACCATGAGGTGACATGTGTCACCAAAGGTCCACGTCAGCGCGTCATTAACGGAAAACGGGCCAAGAACTAGTATGGTGCAATTTTTTCAATCTCATGGACGTAATTGGTGCAATTGGAATCTTATGGACAATTTTGATGCACGGGGTCAATCTCAGGGACCACTTTGGAGATTTAGTCAAACAAATTCATAAACCACATAGAACATAAGTCCAAAAAAATAATATCAGCAATCCACTCCAACCCAGTAATCTCAACAGTCAAAATTATTCAAAATTATCAACAATTATTCAATTATTATTCAATGCTTCAACAATTAATCAATGCTTCAACAACAAAGTTAACTAACAACAATTAATCAATTATTCAACAATTATTATTACAAAAAAAAATTAATACCTAGGACTAGAAGCTAGAACAGAACAGAGCTGGAAGGGACAATGGCGACAGCGGCTGACATGGTGAAAGTATGGAACAAAGCTGGCACCGATGGGAAGTGCTTGCATGACAGAGGCAGGAGGCGAGATCGGCGACGATGGTTTCGATTTTCGAAACTCAACTTGTGGTGGTTGGACGTTGGTTGGACGGAAGTTGCGTTGGTGGCTTCAAAAGTCCAAGTTGCGACGGCGATGGTAGCTGGATGGAAGTTGCGCCGGTGGCTTCGATGGTGTTGAGACGAAGAAGAACTGGAGAAGCTCAAGGTCCAGCTGTCTAGGGGAGTGCTGCTTCGCATTTTGCCCGTTGTGGAGAGTTAGGGGTAATGGTTAGGGAACTTAGGGGACGAAGAAGTTGCGCCGGTGGCTTCGATGGTGTTGAGACGAAGAAGAACTGGAGAAGCTCGAGGTCCAGCTGTATAGGGAGTGTTGTGCTTCGCATTTTGCCCGTTGTGGAGAGTATAGGGGTAATGGTTATGGAACTTAGGGTTGGAAAACGCTGCCGTTTTTGGAAAAATTTAAAAATCGGCCGAATCATGATTCGGTTCAATTGACTAGTTTGATGGTCTAATACCGATTTTTCAATCGTCTGATTTTGACTTATGTTCAAACTGTATTTGACAGCGATTCACGGTTCGATCGATTCAAACCGATTTTAAAAACCTTGGTTTTAATTAAAGCACAAATACTCTACAAATATAAATACTTAACTATTAAATCAATTATTAAATATTTATATATGTATATTATATATTATTTTAGAAATAAAAATTAAATTAATCTTCCAATTTTTACGTGATTAGTGACGAAATTAGAATCAACTTACGTCATGATTTTCCAAATTTTCAATTTCTTTATATATATGATTCATCTATAAACGTTTTTACTAAATAAAAAATTCTGAATTACTTGCCAATTAAACAAATTTTATTTATTTATTTATTTATTATATTTTATATCAATAACTCATATTTATAGTTTAGAATTTAAAATTTAATATTTAAATTTTAGAATTTAAAATTTAAAATTCAGAAAAATTTAAAGTTTAGTGTTTAAGATTTAGAATATAGATTCACATGTACTTGTTAATAAATTATATAAAAATATCTTTTGAAGCATATTATTTTTATTATATAAAAAGAACTTAAATATTTTTAAGAATTATTTTATATAATTTAATAACAAATATGTAATTATGATAAGTAATTAAATATTATATATTCTTATTAGTAAATTGTATAAAAATATTTTAAAAGACATCTAAGTTATTACATAATAAAAGTTTTTAAAGGAATTATCATTATAATTTTTATTTATAAAAATATTTATTGACTAAATAATGTTTTTGTACTTTATATCAATTTTATTTTTAGAGTGTAGTCTAATTATATTTCTGTCACTTCAATATGTTTTACTTATATTTTTAAATTAGATAATGTACAATATGACACGTTAATATACATTATCACATTAATATCTCTATTAACAATCTTAATGCTCAATTGTATAATTAAAATATGTTTAAGCAGTTAAAAACAAATCGAAATGTATTAAAATTTTAAGGACAAAAAAATTATTTTATTTATTTTAAGAGGGAAATACCTACACAAGCCTCAACTGTTTTCTCTATTTGTTTATGGGGGGTTTCTTTTGGGGTTCAAACTCAGCCATTTGTTTTTGCTCAAAGAGAAACTTTCTTTCAGTTTTTTTTTTTTTTTTTTTGGGTCAAGAGAGCCACTTTCTCTTAGGTTCCCAACTTGGTTTTTGGGCCATGTACTGATTGCCATTAACAGAGTAAAAGCTTCTTTTATTTTGTTGGGTGCACTAATATTAAATAGCAACAATGCAACAATAACCACCGATTTGGATTATGACCAAAACCATTAACCACCGGTTAGGATATGCTAGTATGGATCAAGATTGTGCTTTTCCCCCCTTCAGCCCAAAATAATCATGGTTCTGTTAAGGACATATTATTATTGTGGGCTAATTATGTCATTTTAAAATATTAGAATTTCCTACAGCAAATCACATTGTTAAGGGGTAAAATAATCATGGTTCTGTTAGGCTGCGTTTATTTACAGAGACAGGACACTGAGACATGGACACAGAAACACAAAATTATGTTTGGCAGAGGAGACATGGACAGAGAGATAGTGTGTTCAGAGACACTGAATTAGTGTATTTTGTGTCCATCCTGACAGGAATGACACAGAGACACTAACAAGGAACACAACTTATTTTTCATTCTTTTTTTCATTATTTTTGTTAATTTTTTATAATTGTATTTTTTTATTACTATATTTTTCATCTCAAATTTTTTGAATGAAAAAGATGAGAATAAATTAGATTCTCATAATTTGTTCTAGTTTATCACCAAACAGAATACAAGAACACAAAATTTTGTGTCTCTGTCCATCAGTGTCTTGTCCTATCCTGTTCTCAATATCTTGTCCTGTCCTGTTCTCAGAAACAAACGCAGCCTTAAGGACATATTATTATTGTGGGCTAATTATGTCATTTTAAAATGTTAGAATTTCCTACAGCAAATCACATTGTTAAGGGGTAAACTATTAAAAAATAAAATAAATTATTAAAATGATATTAAAAAATTTGTACTACTCACAAAAATAAATATAAAAGATACAAATAACAAATAAATTTTTAAAAGATTTAAAAATACGATAAAGATAATTATATATTAAAAAAATTTTAGATATTAGATTATAATGTATTTTTTATGATTATTATTAGAAAAATAAAATTTTTTAGTCTTTAAAATTTAGTAATTTTATGTAAAATAATTTTTTTTTAAAAATTATTGTGAATGACTATATTTTTTTTAAAAATAAAAAACTTTAAATATCAAATGTTGCTCCAATTTTTTTACGCACATTCTAAAGAGTTATTTAAATATTGCTATAAAAATTCGAATCAAATGAATGATAAATACAAAATTCTTTTGTCACTTGTTTTCTTATATTCAACTGCGCTTATGTCAAAAGAAAAAAAATAGACAAAAATAGTTATAGAAAAGATTATTCCACTAAAATCGACATAAATTTAAGCAAAAATAACACTAGAGAGGAACTCAAATAACTAAAAAAATTTTTTGGGAGTGTCCGAGTTTGACAAGATCGTCTTTTGCCACTTATATAAATATAATATTTATTGGTTATTTTTGTCGTATTTTTAAATTATTTAAAATTTTATTTAATATTTATATTTTAGGAGTTATTTTTTTAGCATATAAATTTTAGTACTATATTTTTTAGTTTAACCTTGTTAAAAGATAAATCACATTGGCAAAGATATTCTTATTCTCCTAATTTTTTACCCACTTACATTCTATTTCCATATTTTATCGAGATTTTTTTAATTTAATTTTTTTCCCTTGCAAAGATAATGAGATAAAGCAGAATGGAAATCTGACATTAATAGACCAAAAATTTTCTTCTAAAATCAAACAACAAAATTTAATCTAACGAATAGCCAATGCTATACAATGATCACTTCTTGTATGTCATATCATTTGTATTTTCAATTCGTGATCACCATATAATAAATTACAATTAAAGAGATTTACTCACATAGTAATAAAGAATCTTATTTATAATGACATTGAATCGTGAAGAGGTTGAACTATTTGATTGAATAAATCAGGTTGCAAACTTACAACAATAACACTATTATTGCCTATTGACAACATGAGAGCAACTGCAAGAAATCTTGTCTTTTACTAAACTTTCTTCTTTTAAGGGTTAGAAAAATTGGTCTAACTTCTATGATAGTGTTAGTCGAAAAGTATTTTCAACTAAAACAAACTAATTCAAAATGTTGATAAGATGATTAAGATGGAAGCGGATATCAAAAAGGTGTACGTGCAAGTATCAGTTGAGGGTTACTCGCTCCAGATTCGATTTTGGACAACTTATTAAATCGAGCGGGTCTAATCGAACAGGTATTCGAATGAGAAATCGAATAATTGTATGGATAGTGGATCGAACAGTTACATAGGCGGAGAAATTGAAGGCTTTCACCACGTGAGGAATTGATGTGTAACGTTTTAGTAGCAAAAGAGGGGAACGGTTACCAGAAAATGCGCATACAAGACATTACCGTGTAATTGATAATCGGTTACAAAAGTGGACTATAAATATTAGAAAGTTGTAGGGAATAAAAGTTGGAATTTGCTTCAGAAATTACTCACACACACTTACATCCCCAGAGACTTTCTGAGTCTGCTGTTCCTTGCATGTCTTTATCTTTTCAATTTAACTTTTTGTAAACTTTACTTCTCAAGCAAATTTATGTTTCATATAATGATTTAATGTTCAAATGCAATTTACATTCCAGTACTTTTAATTTTCATGCCCAAAGTCCTTTGACCCAGTCGAAGGCACCTTTACTATTTTCTTTAAATTTCAACGCAACCTTTTCGATTTCAACTAATTTCCTTTTCAAAATTAGTATTTTTAACTTCTTTTATTCTTTCACAAGTTTTAATTTACTTTTTATTTCAATACTTGTCTAATCGAAAACACTTTGATGCACTTATAGAAAATTGGTACCTGCAAAAGAGAAGTAGGTTTCGCTCCCAGACTATTAGATATCGAACCACCATCGATTTGCTAAAAATCGACAAAACAAATTGGCACGCCCAGTGTGACAGTTTTAAATTGATGTGTGTCAAACAATTTTTTTGGTGTCATTTGGTGTATGGGATTGAGAAGTGGAAAGATCATTCACATGGCTGATGAATTGTCAAATGTGAATGGTGGTTCGTCCACCAACAATAGCATACTAGTAATCATGCAATCTGCGGATGTGACTTCACGTTCGGAAGGTGTAATTGGAAGTGAAAGCATAGCGATGACCGTCATGCAAACTGGGAATATCGAATAAAACATTCGTCCACGTGGTAATTTGCCACTACCTCCAATAACCACGGGATGACCTCCTTATGGTCTCCCTCCTGGTTATACTCCACCAGTGAGTGGTTTTGCTCCTCCTGTTTGTTTCGGGAGTATGAGCGGAGCGAATAATTCTCAAAACCCACAACAGCATTCCGAGTATTCTCATGACTATTATGTGGGCTCTACTTCGAATGCTGCTAACTTTATGACAGTATATCAACAACATGTAGAGGAAAGTCATCATGACTTAATTAATTTGTTAACTCAACAAATGACCACAATTTTAAATCCTATGATGGCGGATCACGAATCGAAATTTGAACGCCTTGCTAGACAAGTCGAACGAATTGCTCGAATCGTAAATTATGAGGAAGGTGAAAGGCATGATTCCAAGGGAAATAATGAAGGATTCGAAAATGTATTTCAAAATGAAAACAATGTTTTTAATAGAGAAAATCCTCATATAGTTCCCCATGGTCAAGATGCTGATGAAGTTCTAGCCAGATTACGTGCTAATCATGGTGGTGAACGTTATCAAGTCACCAAAATAGTGGAAAAAGTACTCAATCAAGTTGGTCTAAATGTTGGTTTGATGAATCGACCTCATTTTGTGTCTGTCTTCCTTCAAGTTGTTCAAATGGTTAAAGTGCCAAAAGGGGTGAAAAATCCAAAAAATCACAAAATTTACAGGGAAGGTTGGAGAGTCAACCACTGAACATATTGCTCGATATTTGGTTGAGATTAGGAATTTAGCCAATGATGAGAATTTGAAAATGAAGTTTTTTTCCTTCTTCTTTAACGAAGAATGCATTTACTTGGTTTTCAAATCTTAGACCAAATTCGATAATGACATGGAATCAGTTGGAAACTGCTTTTCACGCCCAATTTTATCGAGGGAAATTGAATATGGCAGTTACTGATCTAGTTACTTTGAAACGTGAAGATGGTGAAACCATTGATGATTATATGATACGTTTCAAAAATGCTAGAAGCAGATGCTATGTGTCATTACCCGAGAGTGAAGTGGTGAAAATAGCAGTTATGGGGTTAGAATTTTATATGCGTCGAAAGTTGCTCAATGTGCATATCCCTGACATAGCTCATTTGGCTGAAAGGGTTCGTCAGGTTAATCTTATGAAAAAAAAAGGAAAAACATAGGAATGAGCTTAAGTTAAAAAGTAGGCCTTTCGCTCGAAAGGAGAAAGTTGCTTATGTGAGTATGAAGTCCTCGGAAAAGGAATTCGATTTTGAGACATAGATTAATTTGGCCAAACTTAAAAAGGGTCCTCCATATGTTTGTTCTTTACTTAAAAAGTTCCTAGTAATGAAAAGTCGAATGATTCAAAACTGAAAAGTGGAAAGAAATATAGTTTTGATATTTCGAAATCTGATCAGATTTTCAATGTATTGCTTAAAGATAAACAGTTAATTCTGCCTGAGGGTAGAACCTTACTTTCGGTGAAAGATTTAAAAGGAAAACCTTATTGTAAATTTTACCAAGCAACCAGTCATTCGACTAACAGTAGTGTTCGTTTCAGGGACTTAATTCAAGAAGCTATAATGGAAGGACGTCTAAAGTTCGATAATGGTAAGAAGGAAATGAAGGACGATGTTGATCCTTTCGATGCTGATGCTAGCTTCGTTGAACCACATTTCGGAGTGAATATGGTTGGTGTGTCTTATGATTTTGATGTGGCTCTAGATGATTTCGAGTCACAAGTTCGATCTGTGTATCCTCGAGTAGGGGATGGCCTACTAGACTTTTTGGTACAACAAAAGATTAAGAACTGTGATGTGTCTTTATGTCCATGATGCAACGCTGTGTTTGATGCTGAAGCCGTAGCGATTTTTGAGAAAGAAAGAATGAAGAAAGAGTTATCTCATAGAGAGGAGCAAGCGCGTCAGAGGCAGCCAATTCGGCGTATAGAGGACAAAGCTCTAAGACCCCTCCACAAAATGTGGCTGCACCTTTGAGCCGGCCTTAGGTTATAGGTGTACAATGGATTCGGAATTGTCAGAAATCCAAAATTGAGATGCTTTCTATCGATGGAACCCTCAATGGGGACGTCGCGGACCTCCTCGAAACCAGTATCCCTATCGCTGTGGTAGAGCCAGAGGATACCCAAGGGGTAGGGGGTAGAAAAAATCTCAATCAAAATAAAAAGCCTCAAGCAGACCTAAACAAGGGGGCAATGCCTTCCGTTCATTCTTGAATTGTCTTTCCTTCTGATGGAGAGACGTGCCCGAAGGGGATTCCATCTCCTGCAAAGATGGAGAAAGGTGATGAGCGGATATTTTATACGCTTTTTGGGGGTAATTTCATGTAGATTTTAGTATGTTTTAATTGGTTTTTAGTAGAATATTATTGGTTTTTAGGAAAAAATTATATTTCTGGACTTTACTATGAGTTTGTGTGTTTTTCTGTGATTTCAGGTATTTTCTGGCTGAAATTAAAGGAGCTGAGCAAAAATCTGAGTTAGGCTGAAAAAGGACTGCTGATGTTGTTGGATCCTGACCTCCCTGCACTCGAAATAGATTTTCTGGAGCTACAGGAGTCCAATTGGCGCGCTCTCAACGGCGTTGGAAAGTAGACATCCAGGGATTTCCAGCAATATATAATAGTCCATACTTTGCGCGAAGAAAGACGACGTAACTTGGTGTTGAACGCCAAGTACATGCTGCTGTCTGGAGTTAAACGCCAGAAACACGTCATGATCCGGAGTTGAACGCCCAAAACACGTTATAACTTGGAGTTCAACTCCAAGAAAAGCCTTAGTTCGTGGATAGCTTTAGTCTCAGTCCCAGCACACACCAAGTGGGCCCCAGAAGTGGATTTCTGCACCAATTATCTTAGTTTACTCATTTTCTGTAAACCTAGGTTACTAGTTTACTATTTAAACAACTTTTAGAGACTTATTTTGTACCTCATGACATTTTCAGATCTGAATTACATACTTTTTGACGGCATGAGTCTCTAAACTCCATTGTTGGGGGTGAGGAGCTCTGCAGCGTCTCGATGAATTAATACAATTCATTTATTTTCCATTCAAACACGCTTGTTCTTATCTAAGATGTTCATTCGCGCTTAATTATGGAGAAGGTGATGATCCGTGACACTCATCACCTTCCTCAATCCATGAACGTGTGCCTGACAACCACCTCCGTTCTACATCAGATTGAATGAGTATCTCTTAGATTCATTACTCAGAATCTTCGTGGTATAAGCCGGATTGATGGCGGCATTCATGAGAATCTGGAAAGTCTAAACCTTGTCTGTGGTATTCTGAGTAGGATTCTGGGATTGAATGACTGTGATGAGCTTCAAACTCCTGAAGGCTGGGCGTTAGCGACAAACGCAAAAGAATCAATGGATTCTATTCCAACCTGATTGAGAACCGACAGATGATTAGCCGTGTTGTGACAGAGCATAGGAACGTTTTCACTGAGAGGATGGGAAGTAGCCATTGACAACGGTGACACCCTACATAGAGCTTGCCATGGAAGAGACTTTGCGTGTGGAAAAGGATTTCAAGGAAGAGTTGAAGTTCAGAGAACAAAGCATCTCCAAAACTCCAACATATTTCTCATTACTGCACAACAAGTAACGCTTTTATTCTCTTTTATTTTTCCAATCTAATAATTCTAACTGATAATTTTAATTAATATCCTGATTAAGAATAATAAGATAAACATAGCTTGCTTCAAACCAATAATCTCCGTGGGATCGACCCTTACTCACGTAAGGTATTACTTGGACGACCCAGTGCACTTGCTGGTTAGTTGTACGGATTGCAAATTCGTGCACCAAGTTTTTGGCGCCGTTGCCGGGGATTATTCGTGTTTGAACAACTAAAGGTTTATTTTTTTGCTTAGATTAGGAAGAATTTATCCTCTTTTCACTAGAATTGCGTCTTTTATTATCCCTTTTTTTAAAAAAAAAATTTTTTTCAAAAATATTATTTTTCTTTATCAATTTTTAATTTTTTTTCGTGAGTTTAGTATCTTGTTCAAAGTTTGGTGTTAATTGCATATTTTATATTTTCTTTAAATTTTCGAGTTGCATGTTCTTGTTTTTTTCTTGATCTTCAAATTGTTCTTGTCAATTTTTCTTGTTTGATCTTTAGTTTTTCTTGTTCTGTGTCTTTTCTTGTTTTTCTTGTGCTTTTTCAAAACATTAGTTTTCAAAAATTTATTTTATCCATAAAAATAATACATCTTTAAAATACATTACATTTTTAACTTAGTTGGTTATAGCGTTGGCTTATGTTCTTGGCAATTGGGCACCTTCTTTTTAAATCCTTTTTCAAAAATAATTTTTCTTGATTTAATCTTGTGCCAAACTTTAAGTTTGGTGTTTTCTTGTTAATCTTTTCATAATTTTCGAAAATTTTATTAAAGTTTTCTAAAAATTTTAAGTTTGGTGTTCTTCCTTTTGTTTTTGGTGTTCTTGTGAATCTTCAAGGTGTTCTTGAGTTTTTCTTGTGTATTGATCTTAAAATTTTTAAGTTTGGTGTTTCTTGGTGTTTTCCCTCCAAAATTTTCGAAAATAAGAAACATTGGATCTAAAAATTTTAAATCTTGTGTCTTTTGCATATTTTTCTCTTTCATCATAAAATTCAAAATTAAAAAAAATATATACTTTCTAACTAATTTTGAACTACATTTTTCGAAAATTTTATATAAAAATTCAAATTTCAATTTCAAAATATTTCCAATTTCTTTTATTTATTTCGTTTTTATTTTATTTTATAAAAATTAATTTTTTTATAAAATAAATAATATCAACATACATATCATCTCTTTTATTCCATCATGGAATTAAGTGGGAATGAATAGTCCAGGAGGACTCTGGGGTCATATGCTAACCCCATTACTGCTTCATATGGGAGTAGTATCTGTATACCCTCCATTGGAGTTAGTAGCTTTGAGTTGAATCCTCAGCTCATTATCATGGTGCAGCAAAACTGCCAGTATTCTGATCTTCCACATGAAGAACCTACAGAGTTTTTGGCACAATTTTTACAAATTGCTGACACAGTACATGATAAAGAAGTAGATCAGGATGTCTACAGATTATTACTGTTTCCATTTGCTGTAAAAGATCAAGCTAAGAGGTGGTTAAATAACCAGCCTAAGAACAGCATAAAAACATGGAAACAGCTGTCAGAAAAATTTCTGAATCACTATTTCCCTCCAAAACGGATGACACAGCTAAGGCTAAGCATCCAAGGCTTCAAACAAGGAGATAATGAATCCCTTTATAATGCCTGGGAAAGATACAAAGAGATGCTAAGAAAATGCCCCTCTGAAATGTTTTCAGAATGGGTGCAATTAGACATCTTCTACTATGGGCTTACAGAAAAAGCTCAGATTTCTCTAGACCACTCAGCTGGTAGATCTATACATATGAGAAAAACAATTGAAGAAGCTCAAGAGCTTATTGATACAGTTGCCAGAAATCAGCATCTGTACCTAAGCAGTGAATCTTCCATGAAAGAAGAAGCTAAAACAGTAACTGCTGAACTCAGTCCGGTGGATCAGGCTAATGAATTCAATCAGCAATTAGACTTTCTAACTCAGCAGCTAGCCGAATTCAAGGAAATATTACAGGAAACAAGAATGGCTAACAGGAATATGGAAGTACAATTAAAGTAGACAGAAAAGCAACTGTCAAAACAAATAGCAGAAGAATGCCAAGCAGTTCAATTAAGAAGTGGGAAAACATTAAATACCTCACTTCAAAGCAGCAGGAAACCAAGAAATGAACAAATGGCTACTCAAAATCCCTCTGAGGACAGTCAGAGCCCAGAGAGGAATAAAGCTGGCGCTGAACGCCCAGACCATGCTCATTCCTGGCGTTCAACGCCAGAAATAAGCATGAATCCGGCAAAGAGAGCATAGTTCTGGCGTTCAAACGCCAGTAACAAATGGGGAGGTGGCGTCTAACGCCACTCCAGCTTCCACCCCTGGCATTCAAATGCCAGTGGGGGATCAGTCACATACAAGTGCTGATGACAACCCTTCTAAAAAGGCTTCCCAACCCACTTCTGTAGGTAATAAACCTGCAGCAACTAAGGTTGAGGAATACAAAGCCAAAATGTCTTATCCTCAAAAACTCCGCCAAGCGGAACAGGATAAGCAATTTTCCCGCTTTGCAGACTATCTCAGGACTCTTGAAATAAAGATTTCGTTTGCAGAAGCACTTGAGCAAATACCCTCTTATGCCAAGTTCATGAAAGAGATCTTAAGTCATAAGAAGGATTGGAGGGAAACTGAAAAAGTTTACCTCACTGAAGAATGCAGTGCAGTCATTCTGAAAAGCTTACCTGAGAAGCTTAAAGATCCTGGGAGCTTTATGATACCATGCACATTAGAGGGCACTTGTACCAAGCAAGCGTTATGTGATCTTGGGGCAAGTATCAACCTAATACCTGCATCTACTATCAGAAAGCTTGGTTTAACTGAAGAAATCAAACCAACCAGGATATGTCTTCAACTTGCTGATGGCTCCATTAAATACCCATCAGGCGTGATTGAAGACATGATTGTCAAGGTTGGGCCATTCGCCTTTCCTACTGACTTTGTGGTGCTGGAAATGGAGGAGCACAAGAGTTCAACTCTCATTCTAGGAAGACCTTTCCTAGCAACTGGCCGAACCCTCATTGATGTCCAAAAAGGGGAAGTAACCTTGAGAGTCAATAAGGAGGAGTTCAAGTTGAATGTTGTCAAAGCCATGCAACATCCAGACACCCCAAATGACTGCATGAGTGTTGATATTATTGACTCTCTGGTAAGAGAGGTCAATATGGCTGAGAGTCTCGAATCAGAGCTAGAGGACATATTTAAAGATGTTCAGCCTGACCTGGAGGAATCAGAGAGAATAGTAGAACCTCTGAAAATCCCTCAGGAAAAGGAGAAACCTCCAAAACCCGAGCTCAAACCATTACCACCATCCCTGAAATATGCATTTCTGGGAGAAGGTGATACCTTTCCTATAATTATAAGCTCTACCTTAGAGCCACAGGAAGAGGAAGCACTAATTCAAGTGCTAAGGACACACAAGACAGCTCTTGGGTGGTCCATCAGTGATCTTAAGGGCATTAGCCCAGCCAGATGCATGCACAAGATCCTATTGGAGGGTGATGCCAAGCCTGTGGTCCAACCACAAAGGCGGCTGAACCCAGCCATGAAAGAAGTGGTGCAAAAGGAGGTCACTAAATTACTAGAGGCTGGGATTATTTATCCTATTTCTGACAGCCCCTGGGTAAGCCCTGTCCAAGTCGTCCCTAAAAAGGGAGGCATGACAGTGGTTCACAATGAAAAAAATGAACTGGTTCCTACAAGAATAGTTACAGGGTGGCGTATGTGCATTGATTATAGAAGGCTCAATACAGCCACCAGAAAGGATCATTTTCCTTTACCATTCATAGACCAAATGCTAGAAAGGCTAGCAGGTCATGAATACTACTGCTTTCTGGATGGATATTCAGGTTATAATCAAATTGCAGTAGATCCCCAGGATTAGGAGAAAACGACATTCACCTGCCCATCTGGAGTATTTGCATACAGAAGGATGCCATTTGGCCTGTGCAATGCACCTGCAACCTTTCAGAGGTGCATGCTCTCAATTTTCTCTGATATGGTGGAAAAATTTCTGGAAGTCTTCATGGATGACTTTTCAGTGTTTGGAGACTCATTCAGCTCCTGCCTTAACCATTTAGCACTTGTTCTAAAGAGATGCCAAGAGACTAACCTGGTTTTAAACTGGGAGAAGTGTCACTTTATGGTGACTGAAGGAATTGTCCTTGGGCACAAAATCTCGAACAAGGGAATAGAGGTGGATCAAGCTAAAGTTGAAGTAATTGAAAAATTACCACCACCTGCCAATGTTAAGGCAATCAGAAGCTTTCTGGGGCATGCAAGATTCTATAGGAGGTTTATAAAGGATTTTTCAAAAATCGCCAAACCTCTAAGCAACCTGCTAGCTGCTAACATGCCATTTATCTTTGATAAAGAGTGTCTGCAGACATTTGAGACCCTGAAAGCTAAATTGGTCACTGCACCAATAATCTCTGCACCAAATTGGACATTGCCATTTGAATTAATGTGTGATGCCAGTGACCATGCCATTGGTGCAGTGTTGAGACAAAGGCATGACAAGCTTCTGCACGTCATTTACTATGCCAGCCGTGTTCTAAATGACGCACAGAGGAATTACACAACCACAGAAAAAGAGCTACTTGCAGTGGTTTACGCCATTGACAAATTCAGATCCTATTTAGTAGGATCAAAAGTGATTGTGTACACTGATCATGCTGCTCTTAAATATCTACTCACAAAGCAGGATTCAAAACCCATACTTATAAGATGGGTGTTGCTTCTGCAAGAGTTTGATATAGAAATAAGAGACAGAAAAGGGACAGAAAACCAAGTAGCAGATCACCTGTCTCGAATAGAACCAGTAGAAGGGGCATCCCTCCCTCTCACTGAGATCTCTGAAACTTTTCCGGATGAGCAACTCTTTGCCGTCCAGGAAGTGCCATGGTTTGCAGACATTGCAAACTACAAGGCAGTGAGGTTCATACCCAAAGAATACAGTAGGCAGCAATCAAAGAAATTAATCACAGATGCAAAGTACTATCTTTGGGATGAACCATATCTCTTCAAGAGATGTGCAGACGGAGTAATCCGTAAATGTGTGCCTAAGGAAGAAGCACAGAAGATCCTATGGCACTGCCATGGATCACAGTATGGAGGACATTTTGGAAGTGAGCGAACAGCCACAAGAGTCCTCCAATGTGGCTTCTACTGGCCTACTCTCTATAAAGACTCCCGAGTGTTTGTACTTAATTGTGACAGTTGCCAAAGATCTGGCAATCTACCTCACAGTTATGCCATGCCTCAACAAGGGATCTTGGAGATTGAGTTATTTGATGTATGGGGCATTAACTTCATGGGACCTTTCCCACCATCATACTCAAACACTTATATTCTGGTGGCAGTGGATTATGTATCCAAATGGGTGGAGGCTATTGCAACACCCACTAATGACACTAAAACAGTGTTAAAATTCCTCCAGAAACACATCTTCAGCAGATTTGGTATCCCTAGAGTATTAATCAGTGATGGGGGCACTCATTTCTGCAATAAACAGCTTTACTCTGCTCTGGTTCGTTATGGAGTTAGCCACAGGGTAGCTACTCCATATCATCCACAGACTAATGGGCAAGCTGAAGTCTCAAATAGAGAACTCAAAAGAATCCTGGAACGGACTGTAATTAACCGTAGAAGGGATTGGGCAAGGAGCTTGGATGATGCTCTGTGGGCATACAGAACAGCATTCAAGACCCCTATAGGGACCTCTCCATACCAGCTTGTGTATGGAAAGGCATGTCACTTGCCAGTGGAACTGGAACATAAGGCCTACTGGGCAACCAGATTCCTAAACGTTGATGCCAAATTAGCTGGAGAAAAACGATTGCTTCAGTTAAATGAGCTAGAGGAATTTAGACTCAATGCTTTCGAGAATGCAAAAATTTAGAAAAAGAAAGCAAAAAGATGGCATGATAAGAAATTGTCATCCAGAGTCTTTGAGCCGGGGCAGAAAGTTCTGCTATTCAATTCCAGGCTCAAATTATTCCCCGGGAAATTAAAATCCCGGTGGAGAGGTCCATATGTGATTACAAACGTATCACCATATGGATGCATAGAGCTTCAGGATAATGACTCTAACAAAAAGTTCATTGTTAATGGACAAAGAGTTAAACATTATCTTGAAGGCAATTTTGAGCAAGAAGGCTCAAAACTGAGACTTAATTAAAGCTCAGTAATAGTCCAGCTAATGACATTAAAGAAGCGCTTGCTGGGAGGCAACCCAGCCAATCACAAAATTTAATTTTATTTGTTTCTGTTGATTTTTACAGGTATAGGTCAAAATATCTTCAAGGTAAAAAAAAAGCAATTGATTGAATTCACAGAGTTACAGGGGAATTTGGAAGTTCACTGACGAAAAAAAGCCAGTAAGAAACATTTTGGGAGTTGAACGCCCAAAAGAACCACCCACTGGGCGTTCAACGCCAGTAAGGGTAGCCATCTGGGCGTTAAACGCCAGAAAGGAGCATCTTCTGGGCGTTAAACGCCAAAAAGAAGCACCTTCTGGGCGTTTAACGCCAGATTGACAGCATCCTGGGCGTTCAGAAAAACGCCCAGTGACAAAGGATTTCCTGGCGTTGAACGCCAGAAAGATGCATCAGTTGGGCGTTGAACGCCCAGGAGAAGCAACATTTGGGCGTTAAACGCCCAAAACATGCAGCGTTTGGGCGTTTAACGCCAGGATGGTGGGGAGGAGGTAAAATTTATTTTTCTTTACAAATTTTCTAAATTTTTATGTTTCAATTCATAATTTCTTGCATCAACATGTTTCAAAATGTCATCCTTCAAATCAAATTAGTTTTCTAAGAACCCTAATTTCTAAAATCCCTTTTTCAAAAATTTCAAATATATCTTAATCCATAAAGACAAATTGTTTTCCAATCCAATCCAACTCTTTTAAGTTTGTTTTCAAAACTCAATTATCTTTTTAAAATCTTTTTCAAAATTAAAAATTCAGATTTATCTTTTTAATTATTATTCATATCTTTCTCTTTTTAAACTATATCTTTTTCTTATCATATCTATCTTTTATAAATCATATCTTCTATCTTATCTTTTTCTTATTTTCGAAAATTCCCACCCCCCTCCCTATATATTGAATTCGGCGCCCCTCTCATCATCACCATGCCACACTTGCTCTCCTCCTATCTCTCTTCTTTCTTCTCTTTTGCTTGAGGACAAGCAAAGCTCTAAGTTTGGTGTGTTTATCCGTGATCACAAAAACATACTCATTAAGATCATGGCTCCTAACGGAAAACAACCCACCCCAAGAGGCAAGAAAGAGAATACTCCAAAGCCACTTTGGAATCAAGGAAAGTTCTTAACTAAAGAACATTCAGACCATTACTACAAAATAATGAGTCACAGATCAGTGATCTCGGAAGTCAAATTTGATCTGAAAGAAGATGAATATCCGGAGATCCAAGAGCAAATTCGAAACAGGAACTGGAAAATTCTGGCCAATCCTGAAATAAAAGTGGGAAGGAACATGGTTCAGGAGTTCTATGCTAATCTATGGTAGACAGACAGGCAAAGAATAATTGGAGCTGCTCTCTATGACCATCGGACCTTAGTCAGAGGGAAGATTGTTCATACCCATCCTGACAAGATCAGGGAGATATTTAAGCTTCCTCAACTGAAAGATGACCCAGACTCCTTTAATAGGAGAATGATGAGGGTAAATAAAGGTCTGGACAAGATTCTAGAGGATATATGCATCCCTGAAGCCAGGTGGACCACCAGCACGACTGGCATCCCAAATCAACTCAAAAAAGAAGATCTAAAACCAGTAGCCAGAGGCTGGCTAGATTTCATTGGGCGTTCCATATTGCCCACCAGCAACCGTTCTGAAGTTACCATTAAAAGAGCAGTAATGATTCACTGCATCATGTTGGGAAAAGAAGTAGAAGTCCATCAACTGATCTCATGTGAGCTATACAAAATAGCAAACAGGAATTCCAAGGACGCCAAATTGGCCTATCCAAGCTTAATTTCTATGCTCTGCAAAGATGCCGGAGTGAAGATGGGAATAACAGAGTATATCTCAGTTGAGAGGCCAATCACTAGAATATCAATGGACAGACAACAGCTGCAGGATGATTCAGTCAAGAGGAGAGCACAGGAAGCCCTCCCAGAACTCCCTCAATTCGAATATTGGGGACATCTTGAGGCTTCTATTTCCAAATTGCAATAAGCTATGGACCAAATAAAGGAAGAACAGAACAATCAAAGTAGCATGCTTTGCAAACTACTTAAGGAATAGGAAGAGAAAGGGCGTGATCTAAGGGAGCTGAAGCGCCAAAAATTAATCCTTGAAAAGCACCCCACAGATTAGAGAAACATCTACTCCTCAAAACAACAGGTTGTTGAGTTCCAATTTTTTTTTTGCTTTAACTCTGTGATAGTGTTATTATAGAAATTTACCTTAGGAGATATATAGTAGTAGTAGTAGTAGTAATTAGTATATCTATTTTGATTTTATTTCCAATTAAGTTATAATTTATTTTTCTCATCATCATCAAGCATGAATAAAGTAGTAGATTTTTAGAATAAAGAAGTAATTTATATTTTTCGAGTTCTTAATAATAAAAATTATAATTAATTACATGTGGTGGCAATACTTTTTGTTCTCTGAATGAATGCTTGAACAGTGCATAATTTTTATCTTGAATTTTATGAATATTGGCTCCTGAAAGAATGAGGAACACGAAAAATATTATTGATGATCTGAAAAATCATGAAATTAATTCTTGAAACAAGAAAAAGCAGTTGGAAAAAAAAATTTGGATCAAACGGAATAAAAGCCAAACAGCCCTTAAAACCAAAAGGCAAGGGTGAAAAGGATCCAAGGCTTTGAGCATCAGTGGATAGGAGGGCCTAAGGAAATAGTTCCAGGCCTAAGTGGCTAAACCAAGCTGTCCCTAACCATGTGCTTGTGGCATGCAGGTCCAAGTTACAAACTTGAGACTGAGTGGTTAAAGTCGTGATCCAAGGCAAAAAGAGTGTGCTCAAGAGCTCTGGACACCTCTGACTGGGGACTCTAGCAAAGTTGAGTCACAATCTGAAAAGGTTCACCTAGTCATGTGTCTGTGGCATTTATGTATCTGGTGGTAATACTGGAAAACAAAGTGCTTAGGGCCACGGCCAAGACTCATAAAATAACTGTGTTCAAGAATCAACATACTACACTAGGAGAATCAATAATACTATCTGAATTCTGAGTTCCTATGGATGCCAATCATTCTGAATTTCAAAGGATAAAGGGAGATGCCAAAACTGTTCAGAAACAAAAAGCTACAAGCCCCGCTCATCTAATAAGAATTTGAGCTCCATTTAAAACTCTTAAATATTATTACTTCTTAATTTCTTTCATCCTATTTTATTTATCTAGTTGCTTGAGGACAAGCAACAGTTTAAGTTTGGTGTTGTGATGAGCGGATATTTTATACGCTTTTTGGGGGTAATTTCATGTAGATTTTAGTATGTTTTAATTGGTTTTTAGGCAAAAATTATATTTCTGGACTTTACTATGAGTTTGTGTGTTTTTCTGTGATTTCAGGTATTTTCTGGCTGAAATTGAAGGAGCTAAGCAAAAATCTGAGTTAGGCTGAAAAAGGACTGCTGATGCTGTTGGATCCTGACCTCCCTGCACTCGAAATGGATTTTCTGGAGCTACAGAAGTTCAATTGGCGCGCTCTCAACGGCGTTGGAAAGTAGACATCCAGGGCTTTCCAGCAATATATAATAGTCTATACTTTGCGCGAAGAAAGATGACGTAACTTGGTGTTGAACGCCAAGTACATGCTACTATCTGGAGTTAAACGCCAGAAACACGTCATGATCCGGAGTTGAACGCCCAAAACACGTTATAACTTGGAGTTCAACTCCAAGAAAAGCCTCAGTTCGTGGATAGCTTTAGTCTCAGCCCCAGCACACACCAAGTGGGCCCCAGAAGTGGATTTCTGCACCAATTATCTTAGTTTACTCATTTTCTGTAAACCTAGGTTACTAGTTTACTATTTAAACAACTTTTAGAGACTTATTTTGTACCTCATGACATTTTCAGATCTGAATTACATACTTTTTGACAGCATGAGTCTCTAAACTCCATTGTTGGGGTGAGGAGCTCTGCAGCGTCTCGATGAATTAATACAATTCCTTTATTTTCCATTCAAACACGCTTGTTCTTATCTAAGATGTTCATTCGCGCTTAATTATGGAGAAGGTGATGATCCGTGACACTCATCACTTCCTCAATCCATGAACGTGTGCCTGACAACCACCTCCGTTCTACATCAGATTGAATGAGTATCTCTTAGATTCATTACTCAGAATTTCGTGGTATAAGCCGGATTGATGGCGGCATTCATGATAATCCGGAAAGTCTAAACCTTGTCTGTGGTATTCTGAGTAGATTCTGGATTGATGACTGTGACGAGCTTCAAACTCCTAAAGGCTGGCGTTAGTGACAAACGCAAAAGAATCAATGGATTCTATTCCAACCTGATTGAGAACCGACAGATGATTAGTCGTGCTGTGACAGAGCATAGGAACGTTTCACTGAGAGATGGGAAGTAGCCATTGACAACGGTGACACCCTACATAGAGCTTGCCATGGAAGGGACTTGCGTGTGGAAAAGGATTTCAAGGAAAGAGTTGAAGTTCAGGACAAAGCATCTCCAAAACTCCAACATATTTCTCATTACTGCACAACAAGTACGCTTTATTCTCTTTTATTTTTCCAATCTAATAATTCCAACTGATAATTTTAATTAATATCCTGATTAAGAATAATAAGATAAACATAGCTTGCTTCAAACCAATAATCTCCGTGGGATCGACCCTTACTCACGTAAGGTATTACTTGGACGACCCAGTGCACTTGCTGGTTAGTTGTACGGATTGCAAATTCGTGCACCAAAAGGCAAGGCAATAGCTCATTCCTCGGGGGTCGACAAAGGCAAAGAAGTTGATTTGGATGAAGAGTAATTTGAGGAAAGGGATGTTGATATGGTTGGAACAATTTCAATTATTTCAACTGAGTATCTGGGGGAATATGAAGGTGACCCAGAGAAGACTATAACATGGAAGCCGAAGAAGCTTTTTCCTTCGTCCGATTGACGATTGGATTTTTGACGGTTTAGAATTTCTCAAATAAAATCTCGTCGAAGTATAGTTTCTAAACCAAGCAATAATCCTTTCATACAAAAAGTTGTTTGTCACTAAAATAAACCCCTAAATTTATAAACCGAAGTATTCAAACCTCGGGTCGTTCTCCTTAGGAATTACAATAAAGTGTCTTGTTATTGGTTTGAGTTGTTTTGGGGTTTTGGATAAGAGACATGAAAGTAAATGGCAATGAAAATAAACTAACAACTATAAAAGGCTCTTGGCAAGGTATGAGAACTAGAAGTTCTATCCTAGTTATCCTTCTCAATTGTGATGAGAATTGTTCATTGCTACCACTTAGTTAACCCTTACTAAATAAGGAAAGTCAAGTGGATGAATGACTTGAGCCACAAGTTCTAGCCAACTCCCAAGGAAAGACTAGCTTTAGTGCACTCCAAACCAATTAGCAATCTCTCCAATTATCAATCAACAAAGGAATTAGACAACTCAAGTGTCCACTAATTACTCTACCTAGGCCAAGAGGAACAAATCTACACTAAAACTAAAAGAGACATTTTAACAAACACATAGATGCAATAAAAGTAACACATAAATTGCAAGAATTAAAGAGAGATCTAACTATAAGGCAAGAGATCAACAATAGAAAAACAAAGAAGAACAATTATTATGAATTACCTCTTATTGAATTGGAAAAATGTAGAAGGAACAATACTAGATCTACAACAAAATGTAAGAACACATAAAGGAAATTATAACAAAAGAATAGAAGAAGATGAATGTAGCAACAAAGAATTGAAAGGTAGAAGTAGAAGAAAGCAAAGATTAAAATCTAGATCTAAGAACTACCCCTAATCCTAATCCTAATTCTAGAGAAGAGAGAGCTTCTCTCTCTAGAAACTACTTCTAAACTAATCCTAATGTGTGTGTAATGAATTATGAGTTGGAATCCCCTTTGCTCTTCAATCCTTGGCTTTAAATAGCATCTTGGCGCCAAAGTTGGTTAGGATTGGGCCCCACAACCCTTCAGAATTCGTTGGCCATGTTTTCATTAAAAAATCATAAACCAACCGACGCGTACGCGCACATCACGCGTACGCGTCCATGGGGTAATTCGCAGGTGCGCGCAAGCGCCAGGTGCGCGCGGCGTCATGGGCGAGTTCAACTTCTTTGACTTTTCATGATTTCTCCACTTTGCATGCTTTCCTTTTCACTCCTTTGATCCATTCCTAGCCTTTTCAATCTGAAATCACTAGCAAACATCAAGGCATCTAGTAGAATCAAAGGGAGATTGAAATCATCAAATAAAGGCCTAAAAAGCATGTTTTCACATCTAAGCACAAATAAGGAGACAATCACAAAACCATGCTATTTCATTGAATAAATGTGGGTAAAAGGTGATAAACTCTCTTAAAATCAATACAAGATAAACCGTCAAAACAGGGTTTGTCAACCTCCCCACACTTAAACCAAGCATGTCCTCATGCTTAAACCAAGAATGAAGTAAGGGTATGGCATTTATTCAATGGAAACTAACTAAATGCAATCTACCTATATGCAACTATCTAGATGATGCATTGCTTGGTCAAAAAATTAATTCCCAAGAAGCATATATGAACAAGGGCTAAGGACTAACAAGTCTAATCCACAATTGATTTGAGTTATTAAATATTTTTACAAACTCGCATGAAAAGATGATCGTAGGTGGAGACATGTAATTGAGCATCAAACCCTCACCGGTAGTGTTTGCACTTTATTCGCTCAAGTGTTTAGGGTTGATTCACTCAATTCTCTCCTAATCATGCTTTCTAAGATTTGTTTTTTTCTTCTAACAATCAACAAATATTTCATGCATGCATACAAGTATCATGAGGTCTTTTCTTTAGGTTGTAATGGGGCTAGGGTCAAGGTAGGATGCATATTTGGTAAGTGAGTTTGAAATTTGAATCTTGATAAGGTTAAACTTCCCACCTAACCTATGACATCCTATACAATTAAATTCAACCTAACTACCCATTTTTCACTCTTTCACATACTGTGTATTCCTTTTAATTTCACAACACCTATGCATTGATTTTATTGGACTA
The DNA here is from genome assembly GCF_014773155.1 of Arachis stenosperma. Classification (NCBI taxonomy): domain Eukaryota; kingdom Viridiplantae; phylum Streptophyta; class Magnoliopsida; order Fabales; family Fabaceae; genus Arachis; species Arachis stenosperma. Next base: position 14,989,736 of record NC_080377.1, read on the forward strand.
TACTTGATGGGGCATTTTGTCCCCTTTTATTCCTTTCTTTTTTTTCTTTTTCTTTCTTTTTTTCTTTCTTTTTCATATTTTTTTTTCTTTTTCTTTTCTTTTTCTCATTTTTCTTTTTTTTATATACAAGAGCATCAATGCATAAGGTCTATACATTTAATCAATACCTGAGTACGTACCCAATTTCCAATATTTCTAATAATAATACAAAACTACCCTTTTATTCACCCAATGTCCCAAGGTTCCCACACTTGAATGATACACGCACACACTAGCCTAAGCTAATCAAAGATCCAAATAAGGACATTTATTGTTTTTCGCTTTAAGGCTTGTAATGTGCTAAATTAAAGAACCAGTGGGTTAAGCGTAGGCTCAAATTTGGCTAACAAAGGAAGATAAAAGGTAAGGCCATTTGGGTAAGTGAGCTAACGAAATGATGGCCTCAATCATATAAATGCAAGAATACACAAAATAATGGACATAAAGAATCAAACAAATCAAAGATTACACCATAGAAAGAGAATAATGCACACAAGAATGGAAAATAAGTGGTTATAAAATGTAACCACATCAATAGGCTCAAGTCTCACAAGCTTGTGTTCTTAACTCAAAACATGATCCACAATATATATATGTGATTCAAGCAAGTTTAATGAAAAATTTTCACTCAAATCAATTAAGGTGCCCTATAGATAGAAATCTTGAAAATTTTCATTATTTTGACTAAGCTTATTGTGTATACATATGCAAAAATTAAGAGAATGCAAGTAAAAATCCTAAAATCCTAGAATGAAATGCAAAAGTGTTGGGATTAGAAACTTGTCACCCAAAATTGCCAAACGGTCGGACGACCTCCCCACACTTAAAAGTTTGCACCGTCCTCGGTGCACTCAAAGATAAGCAAGGGGGTACGGCGACTCTCCGGATTGCTACCTTCAGCTGGTAGGTCAACCGGTTGCTGCGTGGTCTTAGTCTTGCTTCCATGTTTGCTTGCGGTGCATCCATCATGAAAAACAAAAATATAACACCATAAGAAGAGAAGATATGAAAGCAAGGAAGCATACCTTGTTGGAATGAGGTACTAGTCACTAGAATTGAGTGAGTGAATTAGTGTGACATTAATAACAAATAAGTGTGTGAATTCTAAATTGCGCGGGTTAGAACACACATTAGCATAAAAGTTATGTCACAAAAGAAGCATGCACTTTACTCATTCTACTATGCTTGAGATGCTTTAAGTGAACTTGTAAGGTAAAACAAGCATTAAAGAAGCATGAAAGCATTCAAGCCAAACACATATGGATGCATATGATCATGAAATACAATGCATTAAGGTAAATGCACAACATCATCCATCAAGAGGTTGCCTAATCACAAAATAAGGCTCAAATCACATGGTGGCCAAATCATGTAATTCAAGAAGAATTACAAGCTCGAAGGCAATTCTCATCACTTGGTATTTTTCAAAAGATAAGCATGAAAAACTCAAGACCAAGTAGCAAAATATAACCTCAATCATAGGATCCAACAAAGATTATCTAAAAACATTAATGCTAAATTAGCATTTAGGCAATAAGGGGGAAGCAATGCATAGTAAACAAAGTTAATAATCCAACACTTGTAATGAAAAGAGAGAAAATAAAATAAAAACTAAACTAAAGCTAACTAATCAACTAACTAACTAACTAATTAACTAACTAACTAAAATAAATGGTTATCAATGGTGTTTGGAAGTTTTGGATGAGGGGTAGAAGAAGGGAAGAAGAGATGAGAAGGAAAGAAATGGAAAGATGAGAAGAAAAGAAATGTGGTGAAGGAAGGAAATCCGCGCGTACGCGCGCATGCCGCGCACGCGCAGATGGTTTATTTCGAGAGTGGCGCGTACGCGTCATGTGCGCATACGCGTGAATTGGTTTGTGCCTCAGGCCCAATTTCCGCATGGTGCAGGCCTAACTCTCGGGTCAAGGTATGGACGGTGGAACTTCTCAATCCACGCGTACGCGTGTATGGCGCGCACGCGTGGATGGTCCAAAATGCTTGATGCAAGCGTACGCACGCAGTGCGCGTACGCGTGGATGGTGCTCTGTTTTTCAAAAATTTTTTCTATGTTTTTGCACCAATCTAAGCATTCTAAACCTCCAAACGGCTACCAAAATACCATAAAACCTTATTTGACATACTAAACTACCAATTAGACTCATTAAAACAATCAAAACAAGAATTTAAACTAATTCTACCAATATGTACAAAAAGAGAAAATGAAAAGAAGTTACCATGGTGGGGTGTCTCCCACCTAGCACTTTTATTTATTGTCCTTAAGTTGGACTTATGGGGAGCTCCTCTCAAGGTGGCTTGTGCTTGTATTCATCTTGGAACTTCCACCAATGCTTGGACTTTCAATAATCTCCATCATTCAAGATTAATATCTCCAAGCTTTGATGGAGTTCTTCACAAACCATGGGCTCCCAATGTTGATCCTTATGTGTTCCCGGATCCCATATTTTGTCTTCACACCCATCTCCAAATTGATTATTATTAATCCATGTGGGTGGTGAGCAAGGTGAATTCTCAATAGAGTGACCAAACATCCTTCTAGACCCAAGCAATCTAGTTCTACACCAACTCTTACAATTAAGCTTTGAGTATGCAACCATGATGAACCTAGAATGATATTTCAAACCACTAACCATCTCCTTTTTACTCTTAAAGCCACAAATATGTCTAAGTTGACTATCCGTCTCAAGCAAACCATATTCAAGGGGAATAATAAAGCTTAAGTATAAAGAATTTACCCACTTGAATGAAAAGATAGATGGTGGTGGCTTGGGGAGAGGTATCTCCAATGTCCTAGCGAGCTCTACTCCCTTGTATTCTTCCTTGTCAACTTCCACCTCTTCATAAACTTCTTCGTTTTCAATCCTTTGTTCATCATTTTCATCTAGCTCTTCTCCATCACTCAAATCATAAATTGGAGGACGAGAGAAATCTACCTCCACATCACTTTCAAATTCATTGGGAGAAGGTTCTTCAAATTTAAAGGATTTTCCACCAAGAAAATTGGATGCATGATCTTCATCACCAAGGGAACTCAATTCTTGCTTCATTCCTTCCAAGTCTTCATTCAAAAATTGTTTTGAAGGTTGTGCACTTTCCTCATCAACATCAAATTCAATCTTCTTGGAGGGGTTTTCTTCAATTCTAAGTTCCCAAGGGGGTTCCGCATCTCCTAAGTCTTCAACCACTTCTTCCTCTTCTTCAATGGCCATAGGTTCCTCCAATTGTTTTAACACAAAGTAGCATTCCTCATTCTCCACCGGAGTTTCCAATCTCTCCTTCATGCTATGCTTTTCAATTGATTATCCACATGTAACCATGGGAGTGCCTTGAGTACTCAAATATTGGGAGACTAAATTACTCACTACCTTGGTCAAAGTAGCCATAAATTCTAGTGTCTCCCTTTGCATTTCTCCTTGCCCTTGAAGTATAAGGCTAAGGGTTTCATCCATTGAAGATTGGAGTGGATAGGAGGGTTCATTGTCTTGGAGGAAGGGTTCATTATAGGAAGGTGGTTCTTCTTGGTAAGGTGGTGGTGTGTATTGAGGTGGTTCTTGGGAGTAGTAATCTTGGAATTGTGGTTCCATGTATGGCTCATATGGTTCAAAAGGTGGTTGGTGTAGTGGATATGAATCATGGTCATATGGAGGTGTTTGGTGAAAATAGGCTTGAGAATGTGGTTGAGGCTCATGTTGAGGATATGACTCATAGGCATATGGTGGTGGTTCTTGAAAGTCACAAGGAGATTCACCATAGCCATTGGATTGGTGTGCATCATGGAATGGCTCTTCTTCATAGTGTATTGGTGGGGGTTGTTGCCATGAGGATTGATCATAAGCATATGGTTCCTCCCACCTTTGGTTATCCCATTCTTGATACACATTCTCATTATAGTTCTCATCACCTACAACATAGTTGTAATTACACTCATAGCCAAAGTGAGAATTCATGGTAGCAAGAGAAAATAAGAAACAAAAAAAAACTAATAAGAAATAATGAAGCAAAACACTAAGACTAGCAAAAACTAACAAGCAATCCAAAAATCAAACTATTCACAATATTCACATATATACAATAACCAATAACACAACACCATTGCAATTCCCCGGCAACGGCGCCATTTTGACGATTGGATTTTTGACGGTTTAGAATTTCTCAAATAAAATCTCGTCGAAGTATAGTTTCTAAACCAAGCAATAATCCTTTCATACAAAAAGTTGTTTGTCACTAAAACAAACCCCTAAATTTATAAACCGAAGTATTCAAACCTCGGGTCGTTCTCCTTAGGAATTACAATAAAGTGTCTTGTTATTGGTTTGAGTTGTTTTGGGGTTTTGGATAAGAGACATGAAAGTAAATGGCAATGAAAATAAACTAACAACTATAAAAGGCTCTTGGCAAGGTATGAGAACTAGAAGTTCTATCCTAGTTATCCTTCTCAATTGTGATGAGAATTGTTCATTGCTACCACTTAGTTAACCCTTACTAAATAAAGGAAAGTCAAGTGGATGAATTGACTTGAGCCACAAGTTCTAGCCAACTCCCAAGGAAAGACTAGCTTTAGTGCACTCCAAACCAATTAGCAATCTCTCCAATTATCAATCAACAAAGGAATTAGACAACTCAAGTGTCACTAATTACTCTACCTAGGCCAAGAGGAACAAAATCTACACTAAAACTAAAAGAGACATTTTAACAAACACATAGAGTGCAATAAAAGTAAACAACATAAATTGCAAGAATTAAAGAGAGATCTAACTATAAAGGCAAGAGATCAACAATAGAAAAACAAAGAAGAACAATTATTATGAATTACCTCTTATTGAATTGGAAAAATATAGAAGGAACAATACTAGATCTACAACAAAATGTAAGAACAACATAAAGGAAATTATAACAAAAGAATAGAAGAAGATGAATGTAGCAACAAAGAATTGAAAGGTAGAAGTAGAAGAAAGCAAAGATTAAAATCTAGATCTAAGAACTAAACCTAATCCTAATCCTAATTCTAGAGAGAAGAGAGAGCTTCTCTCTCTAGAAACTACTTCTAAACTAATCCTAATGTGTGTGTAATGAATTAATGAGTTGGAATCCCCTTTGCTCTTCAATCCTTGGCTTTAAATAGCATCTTTGGCGCCAAAGTTGGTTAGGATTGGGCCCCACAACCCTTCAGAATTCGTTGGCCATGTTTTCATTAAAAAATCATAAACCAACACCGACGCGTACGCGCACATCACGCGTACGCGTCCATGGGGTAATTCGCAGGTGCGCGCAAGCGCCAGGTGCGCGCGCGCGTCCATGGGCGAGTTCAACTTCTTTGACTTTTCATGATTTCTCCACTTTGCATGCTTTCCTTTTCACTCCTTTGATCCATTCCTAGCCTTTTCAATCTGAAATCACTAGCAAACATATCAAGGCATCTAGTAGAATCAAAGGGAGATTGAAATCATCAAATTAAAGGCCTAAAAAGCATGTTTTCACATCTAAGCACAAATAAGGAGACAATCACAAAACCATGCTATTTCATTGAATAAATGTGGGTAAAAGGTGATAAACTCTCTTAAAATCAATACAAGATAAACCGTCAAAACGGGGTTTGTCACCGATATGAGGATGAACCGGGTTATTTTCTAAGGCCTACTGAAAGGCAGAAATCCCATCTCTGCCCACTCCATATCACCACTACTTTGAGTGGGATTAAAGTAAATAAAGTTCTGATTGATTGTGGAGCAACAATCAGTCTCCTGCCAGAAAGGATGCTGATGAAGGTGGGAAAGCATCCTGATGATCTGGTCCCTACTAATATTGTTGTAATAGACTTTAGTGATTCTTCGACACCAGCAAAAGGTCTTGTTACTTTGGGAGTGAAGGTTGGATCATCCGAACGAAATACTGTGTTCGTGGTGGTATCATCAAAAGCAAGTTACAATACTTTACTGGTGCGAGATTAGATCCACGATGTTGGAGTTGTACCTTCTACTGTGCATCAAAGCGTCCTTCTTTGGGCTGAGGATGGCAAACCTGAGATTGTTAAGGCATATTCAAATCTTTATTTCGAGCAATTGCATGTCGATATCAGGATGTATAATCCAAAACTGAAGCCTTTGAATGTTGACAGGATGCTGAACTCTTATAATTGCGAAGGTTGTTACTTGTCCTCGGAAGGTCTAACAGTGAAGTTACGCTACCCACAGTTGAATGTGAGCCCGACTGTCTGGGATTGTCTCTCTTAAGGGTTGCTGAAGGATCGCTCTATGGACCAGGTTCAGGATGTTTCAGACTACCTGATAACTTTACATAATTATTTAAGTAATTCTCTTTCTGTAGGAAATAAAAGTGGTTCCTATGATGAAGTGGAATCATTTAGAAAGGCAAGTTCTTTAAGTAGTTGTAGCAACTCGATGCCATTTGTCGAGTTTTGTCATGGTTTTAGTTTTTCCTCTTCATGTAATGCAAGTGGTGTTTCAAGACAAACTGCTGATTTAATAGTAGAGGCACATTATGTTGAAAATCAATTGATATTAATCTAGTAAATGATTCAGTATATTCTGTTTCTAATGAATATGTTGATTTCTCTTTTAATTGTATCTATGATTTAGAACCTTTGGGTTTCGAGAAATATTCAATAAAATATGATGACCATTTCAAAGGATTTGAATATCAAGATCCTTTAGAAGAAATTAATTTAGAGACTCTTGATGATGTTCGAATCACATATATTTGTAAAGATCTTGTCGATCCTTTTCGAACTGAACTTTTCCATCTTTTACATGAATTTAAAGATTCTTTTGCTTGGGATTATCATGAGATGCCTAGTCTCGATCGTTCTCTTGTAGAGCATCGATTAGCATTGAAACCAAATGCTCGACCTGTAAAGCAAATCCCTCGTCGTTTTGCTCTAGAAATCTATCAAAAGATTAAGGAAGAAATAGAACGGTTAATTAAAGCAAAGTTCATTCGAACTGCACGTTATGTCGAATGGGTTTCGAATATTGTGCCTGTAATGAAGAAAAATGGAAAGCTAAGAGTATGCATCGATTTTCGAGATTTGAATAATGCTATTCCAAAGGATGAGTATTTTATGCCAATTGCAGATATGTTGATCGATTCTGTAGCAGAAAACAAAATTTTAAGTTTTATGGACTGTTATTCAAGATATAACCAAATCTTCGTTGCAGAAGATGATGTGTCCAAAATTGCTTTTCGTTGTCCTGGGGCATTAGGCACTTATGAATGGGTGGTTATGCCCTTTGGCTTGAAAAATGCTGGTGCAACTTATCAGTGAGCAATGAATGCTATATTCCATGAGTTTATTGGGAAATTCATGGAGGTATATATCGATGACGTGTGGTTAAATCGATTTCGGTGAGTCAACACATTGATCACTTAAGGAAAGCATTTGTCACCATGAGGAAGAAGGGATTAAAGATGAATCCTTTAAAATGTGCTTTTGGTGTATCGGCTAGAAACTTCCTAGGTTTTGTCATTCATAAAAAAGGAATTACAATCGATAAAAATAAAGCCGATGCAATATTAGCATTATCTGCGCCCAAATCAAAAAAAGAAGTGCAATCCTTCCTAGGAAAGGTGAATTACTTCAGAAGGTTCATTTCGAATCTTTCTAATCGAACTCGAGTGTTTGCACCTTTAGTGAAACTAAAGAATGAATCACAGTTCGAATGGACAAATGAGCATCAACTGGCATTCGATTCGATCAAGGCTTATTTATCTAAGGCTTCGATTATGGCAAACGTTCGTCCACATGAGCCCTTGAAATTATAAATTACAGCATCTATAAACACAATTGGGTGTATGTTAGCCCAAGATGATGAGATTGGGCATGAACGGGCAGTTTATTACCTTAGTCAAGTGCTAACTGATATCGAGACAAGGTATTCCCGGATAGAAAAACTGTGTTTATCTTTGTACTATGCTTGTATGAAGTTAAAATGCTACATGGTTGGTAAATCAGTAAAAGTTGTAGCACAAACTGATCTCATCAAATATATGTTAAGTTTTCCAATGTTACGGGGACGTTTAGAAAAATGGATGCTAGCCTTGATAGAATTTGATTTACAGTATGTCCCGGCCAAAGATGTGAAAGGTCAGGTTATTGCAGATTTTCTTGTTGATAATTCGAATAATCTGAATGACCAGGGGGCAAATGTAATTAACATTGAAGTCGATTATTGGAAGTTATATTTTGATGAATCGAAGAATAATGATGGTGCAGGGGTTAGAATTCTTATTATCTCGCCAGATGGGATTCCTTCAGAATTTTTGTTTGAGTTAAAATATTTCTACTCGAATAATGTAGCAGAGTATGAAGATTTAATTCTGAGTCTCAAAATATTAATCGGTAAAGGGGCTTTCGAAGTCCAAATACTAGGGGATTCTTAGTTAGTTTTAAAACAGTTATCGAAGGAGTTTAAATGCAATAATGAAAAGTTGCAGAAATATTTAGCAACGGCTTGGGAGTTGTTAACTTCTTTTTGAAAAGTTTCTTTGGTTCACATCCCAAGAATTCACAATGAAATTGCTAATGAGTTAGTCCAAATTACTTCGTGATATAGAATCGGCCCTGAAGAAAGTTGGCTGGTATCCATAAAATATTAGTGCCTGCGAATGAAAGGGAGGCTTTGTGTATAGGCGAATGGGAAGATGATGATTGGAGAAAGCCTATTGCTAAGTATTTGAAGAATCCCAACATTCCAGTTGAAAGAAAGATAAAATTGCAGGCGATGAATTTTGTCATAATAGCTTATGAGTTGTATGAGAAAGGGATCGATGGAAGTTTGTCGAGGTGTCTAAGCCAAGATGATAAAGATATCGCTTTAGGTGAAGTCCATAAAGGGATATGTGGTGCCCATTAAGCTGGAAAGAAGAAGAAATGGGTGTTATATCGCAACCACGTGTATTGGCCATCCATGAAAAAAGACTGTATCGATTATGCAAGGGCATGTCAGGAATCTCAGAAACATGGTTCGATACAGCAGATTCCAGCATCTGAGTTGTATTCGATAAAAAAGCCATGGCCATTTAGAGGTTGGGCTTTAGATTTGATTGGATTGATTCACCCTCCTTCATCGAAACAACATAAATTTATATTGGTAGCAATTGATTACTTCACCAAGTGGGTTGAAACAGTTCCTCTAATAGAAGTTGGTCAAAATGAAATACTAGATTTCATTGAGGAACATATAATCCATCGATTTGGAATTCCTCAAACATTAAGCACTGATCAAGGGACTATGTTTACTGGTCAGCGAATTAAAAATTGTGCAGCCTTGAGAAATATCAATATGGTTACTTTAACCCCTTATTATGCATAAGCCAATGGACAAGTGGAGGCAGCGAATAAAATCCTGATAAGTTTGATAAAAAAAAACAGATTGGGAATAGACCTCGAATGTGGCATGAAACGTTAAGCCAAGTATTATGAGCTTACCGAAACTTGCCAAGAGGGCTGACAGGTATGTCGTCTTATAAATTAGTTTATGGCCATAATGTTGTACTCCCATTAGAAATCAATTTAAATACTTTAAGGGTATCAAAACAGAACGACTTGCCAGTCGATGATTATTGGAATGTTATGTTCGATGAGTTAAATGAATTAGACTCAGAGCGAATATTGGCACTGGAGAATATGATTCGACAAAAAGAAAGTGTTGCTCGAAATTATAATCGTCGAATAAGAGAAAAGTGCTTCATAATAGGTGAGTTAGTTTTGAAAGTTATTTTGCCAATGAAAAAGAAATTGAGATTTCTTGACAAGTGGTCCCATACTTGAGAAGGTCCTTTCCAAGTGATAGAATTATATTCGGGGAATGCATACCGAATCAAAGATATCGAGTCGGGAAATATAATTAACTCGATTAACGGAAAGTTTTTAAAGCAATATTATTGTTTGCTAAATTAAAGTCAAAATTCATAAGTCCGAAAAAAAGGAAAATCATTACAAATACTGAAATCTAAGGAGAAAAAATATAAGGCGCCATGAGTTTGGCCACGTCTAAGCGTAGCTTTATCCTTTCATTGTCCAAAACTGAAAGTGCCTCAGCATGCTTGAATTTTTCGTATTGAACCTTGTCAAGTTGTTTCCCACATTCTTCTTGTTTGGTCTCAACAGAAACAATTTCTTGGATGAGTTGTTGTTGTTCTTGCTGGACAATGGTCAGAGGTATGGCTATATAAGCTCTTCTCTTGCGTATTTTGGCAAGTTTTCATTGATCTGGGCCAATTTTACTTCAAGTTTTATCTCTTCCTTGTCATAATAAGCTTGGACAGAAATAGCTTAAGAGATTCTCAAATCGAATGCTTCACGGGAAGCTTTGATTGGTTGAAGGGCTGCAGTATAACCTTCAACCTCAGTTTTGATCTTAGCTTCCTTGTTTTCGATTTCTTGAAGTTTGTTTTGGAAAACTATGCTGTTGTTGACAATCTGTTTGAAATGTCGGATTATGGCAGAATATAGAGTAGGAGCTGAGAGTTCAAAGGCAGAATTCAAAAGATCAGACAAAAGCTTGTTGAGGGCCGCATCATTAATCCAGTCCATAGGTGAGTGATCCAAGAGTTTAAGGAGTGATAGGAGCTATTCTCGAACATCGACATTTAGCTCAGATGAAGGTCCAGATGTAGAAAGACCGGGAAGTACAGGTGCAGGAATAGGCATTTCGTCTTCTTGGATAGCTTGATTTAGGATGGAGATCAGGCTAGCCAAATTAGCACTTGTACGTTCAGAAGAAACACCCAAACCTCCAGATCCTGGACCAGAGGGAGTTTGAAATTTGGCTTGTTGAAGAGGACTAAAGGTTCTTCGATGAGAAGAGAAAGTCTCCAGAACTCTTGATTGAGAATCTAAGTCAGGGCCAGTAGTCTCAGCAACTCAAGATGGAGAGTCAAAATCAGGGACCACTTGATATTCGGATGAAGGTGCAGCCTGGATGATTGGAGAAGTATGTTCAGTGCTCAGACTTCATGTTAGTGAGTGTTGGGTTTGCTCTGTCGTTAAATCAACCACTTGTGTCCCAGTGGAAGGCGGAAAAGCAACTTGTAGTGGTTGAACGGACTCTGTGGCTTAGATTGAATCATAAGATGTGGTTTGTCCCTGGTCATGCTGTTGTTGTAGAAGTGGTTGATCAGGTGCTGGAGGTGAGGTGATTGATTGAGCAGTAGTAATGGGCTGTTATATAATGTACACAGTAATAAGTTAAGATTTATTCTAATTCAATCGAAATATATGTAGAAATGACATAATGTTACCGGAATGAGTCTTGGCCTTCGAATTAATCGAAGACCCGCATCTGAATCAGTTGTATCCTCTGATTGTGAAGAGGCGGCAAGGATGTTCTGAATAGATTGCTCACTTTCATCAGATCTCTCACTCAACGGTTGCAACCAAAACTGATGAAAAGATCGAAATTAAGAGTTGTTAAGTAAATATGATTTTCGAAATATTTCAGTTCAAGATGCATGGGTATAGGTAGAAATAGTTACCCTTATAGAAGTTCTTGTGGGAGTCCTTTGACTTTTTCATTGTGGTTGTTGAGAGGAAGCTATGGTATCAATTTTTCTTTTTTGAGTTCTTTTAGGAGAACCCTCAGCAGCAGAGGCCGTTCGAATAGCAGAACGCTTAATTTCTTCTAAGGTACAATTGTACCTAGAATAGTAAGCAGTCCACCATTCGATGAACTTTGATAATAAACTAGATAATTAAAATGCTCTCTCTGTTGTTAATTTTTTGAGAGGCAAGCATCGAGTTCTTGTTGTGAAATCAGAGTGATGTGGCAAAATGGCTTATTATTTCGAGGCAGTGGAGTCAGGATGGCTTGTGAGAAGTCCAGTTGCCTGGCTGTGAAATGAGGGACGTACAGGATCACTTTGAATTTTTTCTTCTTGTGTTGGCGCAGCCCTATAGTAATTACTTGAACAGCCAACAAATTCGCCCAACTTTGATTAACAAATTCATTTTCTTCAGCGTCATTTGGAAAGAGTAGACGCTCGAGCCATGCAGGACCACAGTTTTGACGCATGAAAGGGGTGAAATTGAGATTTTCATTGTAAAAATTTTTACAGGAGTGGAAGAGAGAAAAAACAGCCCAAAATCGGTCTTCGTCCGATTGTGTTTCTGGGAAATCTGGCTTGAAATCAGCCAGTTGAAAGCCTTCGATGTGTTGTTTTCGGTAGCACCACTTCTAGGCTTTATCATATACTTTTCGAAAATGGCATTAAGCCATAGCTGGAGAAGTCAGAGAGGACCACCTGTACTAATCAAATAATTGTTTCGGAGATAATTTACAAATTGACCAAGTTCTTCAAAAACATGCCCTAGAAGAAGCTTGGCCAAATTAAAATTATTTCCTTCATGAAGCAGAGTAGTCAGAGGAAGGAAAAACTTCAACATTTGGACACTTCGGGAACAAAAGACGATTGCATTTAGCCAATAGAACAGAAAGATTACATGCTCATCATCCGTAATAGCGGTGCCCTCTGCACCCATGTGATGAGCAATAAAGCCACTATAGGATGTGGTGGGGGAAATATTGTATTAGCGTTTGGGTTGCATGTCGGAAGTGAAGTTTGGAAGACTTATCGGGAGCCCTGTAATAGCAGCTACATCCAAAAGAGACATACCAATCATCCTACAAGGAAGGTGAAACTTGTTGGTAGTCCTATTCTATAAGCAAGTTACGGCCCCAATCATCCAGGGAAGAGTTGAAGGTGAGAAATGGAAAAGTCTTAGAAGGTCCTGAATTCCTAGAGCCCCCCAAGCAGCGCTCTTTGTGGGAGCAATGCGCTGATGTCAGGCTGTGAAATCAGTCCCTCAAGGGTTAATCTTTGGATTATTTCTGAAAAGTTTCTTATTGATAAAGAAATGGATATCAAGGGCTTGATTGATCAACAAATCTTCTCCCTGAGCACTAAGAAAGAAGGGTAGTTTCTTGTTTGCCCTTTCCAAAGATTCGATAGGCCCAATGAAATAATGAGTATCTCCACTTACTGTGAAAGGAATTAGGATTCTGGTATCATTGGTTTGAAGTTGTTGGTCGTCAATGACTTTATCATTGACTTGATTCAACACATGGAGGGCTGGTGGAGCTGGTGGTGCCACCATAGGGCCTTTACCCTTGTCTTGGGTAGAAGCATGAGATGAAGAAGCGGTCATTGCAGAGTAAAGAAGAATGAAGTTTGAAGGATAAGAGTTGTGCAAGAAGGATTGATGCAGGAGAAATTTAGGAAGTAAGGGTTCGAGAAAAATCGAGCAAAGGCAAGAGCGTCGAATTTAAAGGGAGTGCTACTGTAGTCGTTATTGCAGAAGGAATTCAAAGAGAAAAGATATAACTTTGCGAGGAAGGCGAAGTGGTGGAGAGAGAAAAGTGCAAGTCACGGGAAACATGTCGAATGGATCAGTATTAATGGGGAAGTTAAATGGCAATTATTACTGATTCAGGAAATTGAAGTTTAAATTAAGATTAAGTGTTTTATCTTCCAACAAATAATTTCGAAGACAAACACATTAATCCAAGGGGGCAATTTGTTAGTTGAAAAGTATTTTAGACTAAAACAAGCTAATTTGAAATGTTGATAAGATGATTAGGATGGAAGCAGATGTAAAAAAGGTGCACGTGCAAGTATTAGTTGAAGGTTACTCGTCACAGATTCGATTTTGGACAACTTATTAAATCGAGCGGGTCTAGTTGAACAGGTATTCGAATGAGGAATCGAATAGTTGCTCGAATAGTAGATCGAACGGTTATATAGGTGGAGAAGTTGAAGGCTTTCACCACGTGAGGAATTGATGGGTAACGTTTTAGTAGCAAAAGAACGGGAACAGTTACCAGAGAGTGCGCATACAAGACAACACCGTGTAATTGATAATCGGTTACAGAAGTGGACTATAAATATTAGAAAGTTGTTGGAAATAAATGTTAGAACTTTGCTTCAGAAATTACTCACGCACACTCACATTCCCAGAGATTTTCTGAGTTTGCTTCGAGTTAATTATCTGTAGGGTTCTTTCTATGTCTTTATCTTTTCAATTTAATTTTCTGTAAACTTTACTTCTCAAACAAATTTATGTTTTATGTAATGATTTAATTTCCAAATGCAATTTACATTCCAGTACTTTTAATTTTCATGCCTAAAACTCTTTGACCCAGTCAAAGGTACCTTTACTGTTTTCTTTAAATTTTAACGCAATCTTTTCGATTTCAACTAATTTCCTTTTCGAAATTATTATTTTTAACTTCTTTTATTCTTTTATAAATTTTAATTTATTTTTTATTTCAATATTTATTTAATTAAAGACACTTTGATGTACTTATAAAAAATTGGTACTTAAAAAAAAGGAATAAATTTTACTCTGAGACTATTAAATATCGAATCACCATCGATTTGCTAAAAATCGTCAAAATAGATAAATTATAGCACGTCATAAGTGTTTAGCAATAACTCACATAGGTCCACCAGAGGCTAGCCTTCACGAGAAGATGAAAACTTCCAGTCAGCAACGATCCCTAACAAGATGGAGATAGTATTTAATTATCATCTAAAAAATACAAATATTAGAAAAAGAAAATAGCATATCTTAAGTTGGATATTCCATCTCGTATTTATAGTTTACTCAAAAAAATCTAGAAAAAGCATTTATCAATTTTAAAAATTGAATCTCAGTAATATATTCACTTCAGAAGAACGACTTCATTACATAGTTTACCTCAAAAGTATTATTTATGTTCCATAAGTAAAAAAGAGCTAAAAAAACAAATATTCTTATTAAAAAAGATTTTATTTTATGATTGAAATAAATTAAATAAAAAAACAAAAAAAATAAAATAAAAAATTACTTAAATAGAAGGATAGTCTCGTTTAAGACTACTGCTTAAAAAAAGACGTGAAGTAAAATTCGTATTTTGACTAATTGTTTAAAATGAGTGTGTCCAATAAGGTAGACTTTTTAAAAAATATAGCTTTGTTCTTACCACCTACAAAGTAAATTATGAAACTGCTATAAAAGACAATGACACATGTAAAAGCAAAAAAAAAAAAAAATTTCATATAAAATTATTAAGTTACTTGAGTACTAGATGTAGCTATAGCTAGTATAAATCGAACTACTATACATTACTTGTGTACTTATTATGAATTTGCCTCTTTGTTTCAAGATTTAATTTATTTTGGGAGTTTTAAATTTACTTACGATACCTCAAAAAAGTCTTTTAAAAGCTTTTTGAAGTCATGCTAGACCTTATAAGGTATTATCAATGATTAAAAAATATTTATTTTTTTATTTATCCCGAAATTAACATTTATGTCCTAAGTAACATTATTTTTTGCTGGGATTTATATATGTTTATTATTTATATGTTCAAATACTTGTTATATCAATTAACTATTTAAATAAAATTTTAAACGAAATAATAATATAAAAAAATAATCATTCAAAATTAATTAAATAATAAATATACAACCTTATTCCAAATACAAATATAATGGACTAAAATAAATCTAAAAATATCATTAAAACTGAAAATATAATTAAAAATAATTTTTTTATGATCATTCATGTCGTGAAAATAATTATTTTTGTTAATATAATATTACGTGATATATAAAATTATTATACATTAATAATGCATTAAAATTAATTTTTATTTTATTGAAAATCTATAAATCCGTCACAAAAATTTCTTAACAATTTATTATTAATCAAAATTTACCATATCAGAGGATAAAATTTCTTAATTTTGTAAGGACTAGTAAACAAATTTAAATAAGAATTTACCAGTACCAAAATTAAAGAACACATATTTTATGCTAAAAATTACTTATTTAAACTAAACATATTTTAAGGGCCTAGTTAATATTTTCTATTATAGAAATCTAATTCTCAAAAAACAGGGATTAACAAAATAGTTTTATTCAAAAATTCTAAAAATTGGATCGATTCTTAAACTATACTCTAATTATTGATACAATTAGTTTAATTATGGTTCAATTGAAATAAGTATTTTATAATAAAATAATAAATAAAATATAAATAAACATACTAAAACATAATTATAATTTAACATAAATCTTAAAATATTATCTAAATTTAAAATACTACATTAATCAAACTCTTATACTCTTATTAAAGTACAAACTCAAAAAAGTCAAATAATAAAAGAAAATATTCAAATATAAAATAGCAACATGTCATCAATCATTAAAATCTACAAAATCTTGCTATAGATTTACTGCGTTTAGATTGTCGTCACTTTGGTTTTCTCCATTTTGAGCAGAAGAATAAAAAGATATAGTATAAAGACTAATATTATTACTGCTATTTTGATGAAAATCGGCATTAATATATATTACCTAACAAAATACATGACGTGTTATCAATATGTTAAAAACTAAAATCATTTTAATAAGTTATTAGAAAATAAATTATAATATTCACATAGTAAATCTTTAACATTACTAAGAAAATCAAACTCTTTTTCTATAACCTCTTCAACAATTAAATTGATATTTTTATAATTAATTGTATCATGTTGTATTTATGATTTTTTTCTTTTTTTTTAAATTAAATAAATATGTAAAAGATTAATAATTTACAAATTTGTTATTATAAAGTTTGTATATGAACAGAAACATATATTACCTAAAGAGAATTCTATATAACTGCGTTGAAAGAAATTCCACAATCTAAAAATTATATAGCAAATCGTTTGAAAAATACTTTTAAGACTTGTTTGAGTTTTTGGAGTTGTTTTCGGTGCAAACATAGCAGAAATATTTTTTGTTTTTTTCTTTTGGATCACCTCTAACCACTTGCTTATTAGATGGTAGTTGACTCAAAGTACGTTGTTATTTTTCTTGTAATATTACTTCGTCGATTGTATCTTTAATCTCATCACCATCCTTTTCACTAAAACTTATTTTTCTTTGGCTTTTGTTTCTCTGAATTTTTTTTATAAGCCTTCCATCTGATTTTTTACATCATGAGAAACTTTTGGATATTTTTTAACATCTCTAGTTAAAAATTAGTCGAGTTCCGATTCGATTCGACTAGCCAAGTTTCGGCCGATTTAACGGTTTACAAGCAATTTTTGAGTTAGCGATTTTGTTGGTTGAACCGAATTGTAAAAATTTTAGGTTATCGATTGGACTAATTCGATCGATTTTTAGAACCACGGTTTTATTCTGCCTGCGTTTAGAAGAGACAAAGACTAGGAGACAAAGATTGAAAAACTTTATTTTTAAATTATGTTTGGCGTAAATTGTATAGGATTGAGTGATATCTTAATTTTTTGTTGGAAAAAAAAGTAAAGTTAGATATGAAATTAAAAAAAATTAGATGATGATAATTTTAGAAATAATATTATTAAAATTTTATTTTTTGTCAAAAAATTTTCAATCCTTCTATATCCTTATTTTTTAAAAATTTTGAAGGGACTAAAATTTTATGTTTTGTAAATGAAATTTTAGCTCTAATCTTTAACTACTAATCATATATCGAATTTAGGCAGCGTTTGGTTTATGTATTTTTTAAGACAAAAATACTGAGACATAGACATTAAAGACATGGACACAAATTATTAGTGTTTATGTACTGTATTTGGTAAACATTGAATAAGATACAATAAAATTAGAAAAAATTCATATTATCCTTATAAAAAAAATCAGCCACCATTACTACCACTATCATCCACCATCTCCATCACTACAGATTCATCATTACACACGATTCATCATAAATTAATCAGCAAAAATTTTACAAGAATAACAAAAAATTTTATTTTTCAAAAGAAAAACAAAAAGGGAGGAAAAAGTAACTGGAAAGAAAACTGTGAAAGGAGAAGAACCGAGGTAGAGAAAGAGGCGGCAATAACAAATTTGAAGAAGAAGAGGAAGAGGAAGAGGCGGTCGTGGGCATCGCGAAGAGACAGGAGAGGCGACAGCCGCAAATCAGGACGAAGGAGGAGACGAGTGGCGGCGTGCGGATCTAGACAAAGGAAGAGACTCAACGGCGGTCCTCGAATCTGGACGACGAGATGCGGTGGAGGAAGGAGGGAGAAGAGGGGAAGGAGAATGGTTAGTCATCAATGGATAGAAAAAAAGAGAAGAGAAAGAAGTAGAGTTAGGGATAAATATATTATTTTCAAAATTAATAAAAGGTAAAAAATAAAAAAATTATGTTTAGTTAATTGTGTTTTTTTTTTTGTCTTTTAAAAGTATACTGAATACATATATTTTATTTTTTGGTGACTAAACAAAAAAGAAAGGAAAAAAACAAAGACAAAATCAAATTAATTGGCTAGATTCATATCTAAATCTATTAGATGTTGAAACTCACTCCATAGTTAACTCCAATTCGAGTGAATGTCCGCGCTAGAAGCAGCTATTCTAGCTATATAATCTGTAACACTATTTGCATTCATCTAAATTAAAAAAATAGAGACTCTCCAATTCCAATTCATAACCTCATGTATTTGCTTTGTCAAATCCCATTTTGGAATATCTTTACTAAGCATTCTTTGGTTTGTCAAGAAAAAAGCTTCTAAACAGTTTGTTTCATAAATAACCTCGTGAAATTTACTATCATAAACTAGAAGTAAACCTCTCTAAATTGCATACAATTCAACAAAAAGAACATTGCACACTTCGACTTTTCTAGTGCAACATTTCAACCAACATCTATCGGAATTGCGAATGATACAACCAAAACCGGCATAGCCAAAACGAGCAAAAGCAACTAGCATCACAATTCAATTTACCAAAATGAATTGGAGGTGGAACCCAATGCAAACAAAGCGAAAGAGGAGACAAAGATTGATGCATAGCAAAAATAGTGTGGAGCTTCTTTACTGAACTACGAATCAAACTCACCACTTTACTAGCACTTCAAGAATCATCTGTATTGAATAAGTCATGATTCCTGCTTCTCCAAATCCACTAGATGGTCGCAAAGAAAAGAAAAACATCTCCACTTATTGTACCTCTGTAGAGCCAATCACGTAAATCTGAGTGATCTAAATACATGTCTAAAAGGTTCCAGATCTCCTTGGCACTAAGACACTCCCAAAGACAATGAAGAATGAATTCAGAACTATTTTAACATCGATGACAAGTGCTAGATAAAATTAAACTACGATCCAAATAAAATTCTGCAGTAAAAATAACGTTATGTACTGAATACATATATTTTATGTATATTTATGTACTAATATATCTATTAAAAATTTGTATTTCAACAAATAAATACAAAACATGTTTTAGTGTGTGCATGTTGCTGTGTGAGTCTTTGAAACCAAAGGCAGCCTAAATTCCCTAATCCCAATTTCAGTGTCTGTTTCCACACGAACCTCATAGACCGTCATAGGATGAATGTGCAAATTTATTTTAATAATTTGTAGACAAAAGTATCAATGAATAAAAGAAGCGTGGTCCAAACATAAATACCGAGAAATATAGGGGAACAAACACAAGGACAAGGAAGATCATTCATAGCTTTGGTCTACTTCTTCAGCTTCTTTGTTCTCTCTCTCTCTCCCCCTCTCTCTCCAGTTAGACATTAGAGTAGGGCTTCTTCTTCTTCTCCTTTCTCCTAACCACCGCCTCGCTCTCTCTTACACCCCCGGAGGGTGTCTCTCTTATCCTACGCAAAGTTCCTAATAAACAATTCAATCCCACATTTACCTCACACAAACTTACCCTAATCCAAAACCGAAAAGAAAAAGCACCAACAGCAACGAGATCCAACAAAGTTACGAGCTCCATTGAATCCCCCGTACGGCGTCATTTGGATCACCAGTGTTGGTGGTTACAGTGCGATCCCATTTAGGGTTTCGATCAATCATTGCCAGATCCCACGAATCGAGACAAAAATAAGGGTTAGGGTTTTCATGCTTTGGCGATTGACACTGCGATGGCCAATTCCGGCACCAAATTCGTCTCTGTGAATCTGAACAAATCCTATGGGCAGCAATCTCACCACCTCCACAACAACCACTCCGCCTCCTTCGGATCGGGCAGGACTAACCGTCCCTCCTCCGGCCACGGCGGCGCAGGCGGCGGAGGAGGCATGGTGGTCCTCTCGAGGCCTCGCAGCTCGCACAAGGCAGGGCCTAAGCTCTCCGTCCCGCCCCCCTTGAACCTCCCTTCGCTTCGCAAGGAGCACGAGCGGTTCGATTCGCTGGGATCCGGCGTTGGTCCAGCCGGTGCTTCTGGTTCGGGAACCGGGTCCAGACCTGCCTCCTCCGGTTTGGGATGGACCAAGCCTGCTACAATCACTGCCGGGGAGAAAGAAGCGCCTGTGGAGCACGCGCTGGATGGATTCGACCAGGGATTGAGGTCCGGCGAAGGGTTTGGCCGCGGTGGCAGCGTGTATATGCCGCCGGCTGCTCGATCCGGTCCTGTGGGACCCACTGCCGCCCCTGTTTTGCCTCAGCCTACTGTGGAGAAGGCTGCCGTGCTGAGAGGGGAGGATTTTCCTTCATTGCGTGCTGCCACCTTGGTTTCATCCACTTCTGGGCCGGCACAGAAGAGCAAGGAGAAGGAGAATTCGATTCAGAAGCTGAAGAATTCAGGTGATGAAAGTAATGTATCTGGTGATCAGAGGAAGGACGAGTCAGTTGTTGAGCTTCATCAGCAGCAGCGTCACTCTCAGTTCAGTATTGCGCGAGGTGGTGGAATTGGAATTGGGGGCGAGTTTGGTGAGAGTGGAAATGGAACTCGAGGTGGTTTTGGTGGTTCTCGAGGCAGTGCAGGGGAACATGGGGGCCGGAAGCAGCAGGATGAGTATTTTCCTGGTCCGTTGCCCCTTGTTCGGTTGAATCCGAGGTCTGATTGGGCTGACGATGAGCGAGACACGAGTCATGGATTCACAGAACGGAGCAGGGGAGAAGGAAGCAGGGATCATGGGCTTTCTTTGAAGAGTGAGGCTTATTGGGATTTTGATATGCCGAGGGTTGGCTTGTTGCCACACAATAATAAACATGGTTTTGACAAGAGGGGACAGCTAAGGGACAATGAAGCTGGAAAGGTTTCCTCCAGTGAAGTTTCTAAGCTGGACCATTATGATAGGAATGGTGTTGGTGTTGGTGTTGGTGTTGGTGTTGGTGTGAGACCATCATCCAGTGGGAGTAGAAATTTGGGGAAGGATAACAAGTACGTTCCATCCCCTTTCAGAGATAATGTTAATGGTGATTCTGGAAAGAGGGACATGGGGTATGGTCAGGGACAGGGAGGGAAGCCATGGAGTAGTAACATGACTGACTCATATGGTGACCGAAATAATAATGCACAACAGTACAATAGAAATAGAGTTGATTCTGTCCAGAGCTCAGTGTCGAAGTCTTCATTTTCCTTGGGAGGTAAAGGGCTTCCGGTTAATGATCCTCTGCTCAATTTTGGTAGAGAGAAACGTACATTGCAGAAGTCTGAAAAGGCTTTCATGGAGGATCCATTTGGAGCTTCTGGTTTTGATGGTAGGGATATATTCTCGTCTGGTCTTGTTGGGGTAGTGAAGAAGAAGAAGGATATGCTTAAGCAAACTGATTTCCATGATCCTGTCAGGGAATCATTTGAGGCTGAGCTTGAAAGAGTTCAGAGGATGCAAGAACAGGAGCGGCAGCGAGTAATTGAAGAGCAAGAAAGGGCATTAGAATTGGCTCGCAGAGAAGAGGAGGAAAGATTGAGGCAAGCTAGAGAACAGGAGGAGAGGCAGAGGAGATTGGAAGAAGAAGCAAGAGAGGCAGCTTGGAGAGCAGAACAAGAAAGGGTTGAAGCTTTGCGGAAGGTAGAAGAGCAGAGGATTGCAAGGGAAGAAGAGAAACAAAGGATGATTTTAGAGGAAGAGAGGAGGAAACAAGCTGCTAGACAAAAACTTCTAGAATTGGAGCAAAGGATTGCTAGGAGGCAGGCTGAAGCATCAAAAGTTGGTAATAGTTCTCAACTTGTAGATGAGAAGATGTCCGGGGTAGTGAACGAAAAAGATGCATCTAGAGCTACGGATGTGGGTGATTGGGAGGATAGTGAACGAATGGTTGACAGGATATTAACTTCGGCATCTTCTGATTCATCAAGTGTGAATAGGCCATTGGAGACGGGCTCTAGACCTAATTTCTCTAGAGATGTTTCTTCTGCTTTTATTGATAGGGGAAAACCAGTTAATTCATGGAAGAGAGATGCATATGATAATTGGGGTAGCTCAGCCTTCTATTCACAGGACCAGGAGAATGGTCACAACAGTCCTCGAAGGGATCCATCAATTGGTGGAAAGGCATTTATGAGGAAAGAATATAATGGTGGTGCCGGATTTATGTCATCAAGGACTTATTACAAAGGTGTTTCGGAGGCTCCTTTAGATGAATATGCTCATTTAAGAGGGCAGAGGTGGCATCAATCTGGAGATGGCGATCATGTAGGCAGAAGTACAGATAATGATTCGGATTTTCATGAAAGCTTTGTTGAAAGATTTGGTGAAGGTTGGACACAGGGCCGTTCTCATCCATTTCCTCCATACACTGAGCGTCCATATCACAATTCAGAACCTGAGGGACCTTTTGCCTTGGGGAGGTCACGGTATTCGGTCAGGCAGCCCCGTGTTCTTCCCCCACCTTCTTTATCTTCTGTGCACAGACCTTACAGGAATGGGAATGAGTTTACTGGTCCTTCTGCTTTCCTGGAAAATGAGATTCGGTATGATCAGGCAGCCAGGACTGAGTCTACGCTGCCAACTGGTTATGACAACGTGAATCGTGGACAAACTGAGGTAGTTGATGCCCTACAAGAGGCTACTGTGAATGAGAACCATAAAGGCGATACCACAACAGGTTGTGATTCTCAGTCTTCGCTCTCTGTTTCAAGCCCCCCAAGTTCTCCTACTCATCTGTCTCATGATGATTTAGATGAATCTGGAGTTTCTCCTGGGATATTGACTGCTGAGGAAAGTAAAAATGTGCTTTCTGCTCCAGAAAATGAATCAAATGAAATACCTACCATAGCTGGAAATGAGAATGTTGTCACTTCTTCTGCTGTCTCAAGTGGTGATGATGATGAATGGACTAATGAGAATAATGAGCAGTTCCAGGAGCAAGAAGAATATGATGAAGATGAAGATTATCAGGAAGAAGATGAAGTGCATGAAGGAGATGATAATGTCGACCTCAATCAGGAATTTGAAGATATGCATTTGCAGGAGAAAGGATTGCCCCACATGATGGATAACCTAGTGTTAGGATTTGATGATGGTGTCCAGGTTGGGATGCCCAATGAGGAGTTTGAAAGGACTTCTAAAAATGAAGAACCCACATTTATGGGTCAACAGGCTGATGGCATTAATCTTGAAGAACGTGCTTCTTTTGATGATGCATCCAATGATGGCAAAGGCCTTCAAACTGTCAATGATTCCTCACAGGTGAATCTTAATAGTTCTTCTAGTTTGTTCCATGAACCAGAGAAGCAAAATCAAGATTTGCTCATTCAGCCTAGCAATGCTCATTCTTCTGTGGCATCTGAGAGTCTAGGCAATGTGGAAGCTTCTAATGGCATGTCTACTCATCACAGTACATCGACTTCAGTTCCTATTGCCCCGCACTACTCGTCTTCAGGCCAGACTATTATTTCCAACGTAGCTGTTACTCCTAATCAAGCAGACGTACCCATTAAACTCCAGTTTGGCCTTTTCTCTGGTCCATCTTTGATACCCTCACCTGTACCTGCCATACAGATTGGTTCTATACAGATGCCGCTACACCTTCATCCACAGGTTGGTACACCCATTTCTCACATGCACCCATCACAGCCTCCTTTATTTCAATTTGGGCAGCTGAGGTATACATCTCCTATATCACAGGGGTTAATGCCTCTGGGTCATCAGTCAATGTCGTTTGTTCAGCCTAATATTCCATCTGGTTTCTCTTTTAATCATAATCCGGGAGGTCGAATGCAAGTTCAAACTGGTTCAGAAGCATCCGATTCTTTTATTAAAGATGGGATCAGGCAGCATTCTGTTGGCAGCCAACCAGGTAATGCTAGGAGCTTACCACAAGGTTCCCAACCAAGTGAGAATGCAGAAAATATAGCTGGAATAAAGCAGGCTCAGATTGGCACTCCCCATGATGGTACTGATAGTGCTAGAACTGCTGCAGGTTTTCAGTTGGACAAGCAGGTGAGCCAAAATGTTGTTAGAAAGAGCAGCAGTGCTTCATCAAGTGCTAAAGAGTCAGAAGGTCTGTCTCTCTCCAGAGATGCATCATTCCATTCTCTTTCTAAAGAGAGGGATTTTGTGGAGTCAAAAGCACATTATCCTCCATCTGGTGGTAGGGGAAAGAGATATGTCTTTACAGTAAAAACTTCGGGATATAGATCATCAGGTCCAGCTCCAAGGGCCAGTCGCCCGGACGCCGGAGGATATATGAGGAGGCCCCGGCGTAATATACAACGAACTGAATTTCGAGTCCGCGAAAGTGCTGATAAGAAACAATCTTCTAGTTTGGTATTGACTGATCAGACTGGGTTGGATAATAAATCAAATATCAATGGGAAGGGAGCAGGCATTTCTGGAAGGGCAGGACCTAGGAGGGCTTTCCTAAATAAATCTGGAAAGCAGTCAGTAGAATCAGCTACTGAAAATCTACATGGAATGGATTCTGGAAGCCGATTTGAGAAGGTTGATGGGAAAGATTCAACAAAGGCTCAGAGCTTCTCACATTCTGGACAGAGTAATCTCAAAAGGAACTTATGTTCTGAGGAAGATGTTGATGCTCCATTGCAAAGTGGAATTATACGGGTGTTTGAGCAACCTGGAATTGAAGCTCCTAGTGATGAGGATGACTTCATTGAAGTCAGGTCAAAGAGGCAAATGCTAAATGATAGGCGAGAACAGAGAGAGAAAGAAATCAAGGCCAAGTCTCGGGTTGCAAAGGTATAAATAGTCTGCAATCTTTTTCTGTTAAATTAACTGCATTCTGTATCGCATTCATCTCATGTTTTCATTTAATATTAGGTACCAAGAAAATCTCGCTCCACCTCACAAAGTTCTATGGCAAATTCTAGCAAAGGACCCTTGCCTGTAGGAGAAGTGGCTAACAGTATTCCCAGTGATTTTGTCCCTGCTGAAGGGCGGGGAATGACAAATATTGATGTCTCATCTGGATTCAATTCAAGCATGCCATCCCAGTCATTAGCTCCTATAGGCACACCTCCTTTGAAAATTGATGCACAGCCTGATGTAAGGTCACAGTTAAACAGGTAACTGCTGTCTTGTAATATTTATTGTTGCTATGACTTTACAAAAAGTAAGCCTATAATGTTACTTTACCTTTGCAGGTCACTGCAGACAAGTTTCCCAGTGGTTTCTGGTGGTGAAAAGGACCCTGGCCCTGGTGTGATTTTTGAGAGTAAGAACAAGGTTCTTGATAATGTCCAGACATCTTTGGGCTCTTGGGGCAATGCACAAATTAATCAGCAGGTTTGAACCCTTATCCCAATAATAAGAGAATAATAGCAATTGAAATGCAATTTCTGATTTTCCAGTGTGTACTCACTTCACATTTCCTTAAATCTTGTTTAGTTGCATACATCAATATAGACCTGGTTATCTACATCGAAAATTATGATCTTTTTGGTTGTTTACGTGGAATATTGAAATCTTCTTATGTCTATGTATAGTTTGATGATTATATAGGGTACTAATCCCATAATTTAAATGTGACTATTTTGAAATTAAGTGACTCTAGTATTTGTGCTCCCTCTTCTTCTTCTTCTTCCTCTCTTGCTCTCTCTCTCTCTCCTACTTTTTCTTTTAGCATTCTGTGGGTGATGCTTGGGATCAAATGGGATATTCTATTTATAAAAGATCGAAGAAATGCTTATTCTCTGTTCAATCCCTTCGTTGAGAATTTAAAAATTAAAACAAGTTGTATTGTAGGTCATGCCGCTTACACAGACTCAACTTGATGAGGCTATGAAACCTCAACAGTGTGATTCACAGACTCCTGTTAGCAATGTGACAGCTATTGTTAATGAATCCAGCTTGCCAACATCATCCATTTTGACAAAGGAGAAAACATTTTCATCTGCTGCCAGCCCCATTAATTCCTTGCTAGCTGGAGAAAAAATTCAATTTGGTTAGCAAAGAGATATTTTCTCAGTCATTTGATTATTGCTTTGAGCAATTTTCTTGCAGTTTTCTTATTTCTTGACTTATTTTCCTTACTGATGGACCATGTTTCTTTCTGTATTCAGGGGCAGTAACATCTCCAACTATTCTTCCTCCCAGCAGCCGTGCTGTGTCTCATGGCATTGGCCCTCCTCGTTCATCTAGATCAGACATGCAAATATCCCACAATCTTGCTGGATCTGATAATGATTGTAGTCTTTTCTTTAACAAAGAGAAACATGGTGATGAATCTCATGGCCATTTAGAAGATTGTGAAGCTGAAGCTGAAGCAGCTGCATCGGCTGTTGCTGTTGCTGCTATTAGTAGTGATGAGATTGTTGGAAATGGGTTAGGTACTTGTTCTGTCACAGTTACAGACGGTAAAGGTTTTGTAGCTGCAGATATTGATAGGGTAGCAGCAGGTAAATCTTTTTCGTAATTGTTAACTCATTACGATAATTTTCTTTCTTCCAGTCATACACTAATTTCTTATGATCAATTTCTATTATTGATTTCTATATTAATCTTTAGTTGCTTTGGCAGGAGTAGGGGAGCAGCAATCTGCTAGTCAATCTAGATCTGACGAGCCTCTAAGTGTTTCTCTTCCAGCAGACTTATCTGTGGAGACTCCGCCCATTTCGTTGTGGCCACCCCTGCCTAGTTCACAAAATTCTTCTGGCCAAATGATCTCACATTTTCCTTCCATCCCTCCACATTTTCCTTCCGGCCCTCCTTCTCATTTTCCTTTCTATGAAATGAATCCTATGATGGGTGGTCCTGTGTTTGCGTTTGGGCCACATGATGAGTCTGCATCTACAACACAATCACAGACTCAAAAAACCACAACATCAGCAGCATCAAGGTCGATTGGGAGCTGGCAGCAGTGCCATTCTGGTGTTGAATCTTTTTACGGTCCTCCAACAGGATTTACTGGGCCATTTATAACTCCTCCTGGAGGCATCCCGGGAGTTCAGGGGCCCCCGCACATGGTTGTTTATAACCATTTTGCACCTGTTGGACAATTTGGTCAAGTTGGGTTGAGTTTCATGGGAACCACGTATATACCATCTGGAAAGCAGCCTGATTGGAAACACATTCCTACATCCTCTGCCATAGGACCTGGTGAAGGGGATATGAACAGTATGAATATGGCATCTTCACAGCGGAATCCTGCTAACATGCCATCGCCAATTCAACATCTTGCTCCTGGATCACCTCTTATGCCAATGGCTTCTCCTCTGGCTATGTTTGATGTTTCTCCTTTCCAGGTAATTCTTACATAGAAGCTGCAATGCTTTTTGTACAGCACCCCTTGTCCAGCCATAGCTTTGTTCTTGCCTGGAACTAGGGGTGGCATACGGGCCGAAACCCACCGGCCCGACCCGTGTAACTCGCCATAAAAGGCAGGCCGGACTGGGAATTTGAAACTGCTATAATTAAAAAGGCCGCCTAACCCGCACCGCCTAATCCGCGGGCTTTGGTGGATTCTGGCAGGGTGGGCTTCCCCTGCGGACCCGTCGTTTTTTTGTTGTAATTGAAAATAATTGAAGATGTTCTAAGTTATAGTTTGGATTATATTCTATGTTTGGTTGATTAGAGACTTGAAGATGTTTAATTATATGTTTGGACAATGTTTGTTTTATTTTATTATTGTTTCAAAAAACTTGGTTGATGATTATATTTTGCCTATTTAGAATTATAAAGACTTAAATGTTTGTGATTTTAGAAATTATAAATTTTTTGTCTTTAGAAATTATAAATTTATTGAAATGGTCGTGAAATTATATATATATTTTTAATGGTTTATTAATTAAAAAATAAAAAAATAATTAAAAAAAGAGAATTAGCGGGCTTAGCCTGCCGTTAGGCTGGGCGGGAGAGGAATTCGGAACCGCCTCACTAAGACGGGGTGGCCTTTTGGCTTGGCGGGGTGGGGCAGGGTGGGCTAGCCTGTTTGCCACCCCTACCTGGAACTAGTAAATACTTGGGTATTTGTAGTTTAGTCAAATAGGATAATGAAAATCATTCGGTTATTCCATGTCTTAATTTAAATGTATAAGCAGTAGTTGTTATTATTATTGTTGTTATTATTATTATTATTATTATTATTATTATTATTATAGCTAAATGATTGATCACATTTATGGCAGCCCTCTACTGACATGTCTGTCCAAGCTCGATGGCCTCATGTTCCTAATTCACCACTTTCATCTATTCCTTTGTCAATGCCGATGCAGCAACAAGAAGGGGTACAAACTACTCAATTTAATCATGGACCTTCTGTTGATCAGCCATTAAATATCCAAAGGTTTACCAATTCTAGGACTTCGACGCCTTCAGAAGGTGATAGGAGTTTTCCCAGAGCAGCTGATGTTAACCAATTGCCAGATGAACTTGGGTTAGTGGATGCATCAAACCCGACTGCTGCTAAGGCTGAACAGAATGTTGTCAACAAGACTCCCTCGCTGATCAACATTGCGGATGCCGGAGAGGTCAGTGCTCAGAATGGCAAAGGCACCAAAAGTAATAACCAGGGTGCGAGTTCTGCTTTTAAGAGTCAGCCCTCGCAACAAAATATTTCTACTTTGCACTATGACAATTCTTCAGGACATGGCCATTATCAAAGAGGTAGTGTTTCTCAGAGAAATAGTTCTGGGGGCGAATGGTCCCATCGTAGATACCAAGGAAGAAACCAATCTATGGGTACAACAGATAAGAGCTTCCCTTCATCAAAGGTGAAGCAAATTTATGTGGCTAAACAGACTATTGGCGGGGCATCGTCAACGTCATGATGGACAGAAATTTAGGTGCTGGATTTGCAAAAACTTGCAATGCTTTATATTTTGGCTGAAACAATAAAAAGAAAAGGTTGATTAGCTTCTACTACTTTTGGGGTGCAGGGCAGGTTGAGTGTTAGGTTGAGACTTTTTTGCTGATTACATCATTTTGTCTACGTGTAGTCCTGAAGAAGGTTGCCGAAGTGATTGATATCACTTTTTGCTCACCTGGATTAGTTATTGGGAATTATATCATTTAGTATGCTAGTGCTGCTTGCTTGATGAGCTCATTGTTGTTTTGGAATGTATCAATCAAGCATGGTCGATCTTTTTATTTTTCATTTTTGATGGCATAAAACCAGGCAAAGATTATTTATTGGTTGTGTATTGAAAAAATAGTTGTCATCGTGTATTCTTTCCATTATTATTACAAGGGAAGTATCAGTTTTGAGAATTGATAGTTTTATTTTTCTAGTTTGACTTCCTCATAATTTACTCTATATATTTACTCTATTTTTTAGAGGTCATTTTATCAAAAATAAATATTAAAACCCATTTCATCAAAAGCTAAATCTTTCATATACCAAAATGGCCATTTACTGTATATATTTACTGTATATATGTATTCTTTCCATCATAATTCATAGAGACTCCGGGAAACATTTTTGTTTTGTTTGTTCTGTATGAAGCGCAGAAGCTAGACAGAAGCAGTAGTCTTTAGCTTTCCAAAACACGCCAAATGCGGGATAACAGAATTACAGAAACAAAGAAATACTATATAGAGTAAATGGCCATTTTGGTATATGAAAGATTTAGCTTTTGATGAAATGGGTTTTAATACTTATTTTTGATAAAATGACCTCTAAAAAATATTTTTTATTTGACAAAATGATTCAAATGATTGGTCAATAGTTCATTCATCCAGTCAATAGTTAAATGTTTTCTATTTGACAAAGGAATTGGGAGAAATTTGTGACTAACAGTGTTAGTGCAAGTGATGCTAAGCTGAAATTATGGAACTTGTAGAGTCCATTGTCTATAGATCCAAGGAGTAGCACCTCCTTAGTCTCCAGAGATTTGACACATCATGCAATTCAAAGAAAACATTATTGTCTCTAGCAAATTTATTGATACTGATTAAATTTTTGGTGATATTAGGAACATGTAATAAGTTGGTAAGTTTAAACAATTTTGAGCTCAAATCAGATTTACATAGAGTTTCCAACATGAATTATTTGCAAACCTGCACCATCGTGAACTATGACCTGATCAGGTCCGTCATAAACTATCTTTTGCATCAAATTGTTCGGGTTCGGAGTCATGTGATGAGTTGCTCATGAGTCAGGGTACCAGCTTGGGTCAGCTACTATTAAAGGTGTTGCAATCTGATTGTTCAATGCTAGATTTGTCCTTGGTGGTCCTGATCTCTGATTTGGTGAATTGGCAAAGCTTCTTGCTTCATAATTCTGAGTATCATAGTTTTTAGACTCAGCCCTTTGAATATGATCCTTCATCATACTTATACCAGCACTGTACCGCAGAATGCCCAGGCTTGTTGCACAGTTAACAGACAATTTTTGTTGTTGAAAATCTTCCACCTCCTCTGAAACCACCAGTTTTTCCTCCTCTACCTCGAAAACCAAATCTTTCTCCTCCTCTAAAACTGGATTGATTTGGGAATCGGTGGTGTTGTCTTTGCCCTTGACTTTCAGAGTGTGCAATATTCGCTTGAATGAACAAATCCGACTTCTTGAATCTCTCTTAACATACATTCATGTGACAGTAACAACGCTTCCAGTTCTCCAACTGAAAAAGGTTCTACTCTAGACACCACAGAGGTAATCATGGCAGTAAACTCTTACGGTAAGCCATTCAAGATTGCCATAACATGACCAGCTCCAGATATATCATCTCCAACAGAAATCAACACATCTACCGTTTCTTTTATTTCTAAGAGGTAATCATTAATTGAGCTAGTTTTCTTTATAGTTCCTAATCTGTTCTTGAGTTGCATAATTTTTGCCCTAACTTGTGCGGTGAAGAACATGTTCAATCTTGACCAAATATGATGTGCAAACTCGCATCTTACCATCCTCGTTGTGAAATTCTTGCTCATCAATGCTAACAGCCAAGCTTTCATATGCGCATATTACTTCTTCCACTTCTTGTAGCTCGTGGACATTGTTCCTGTCACTCGATCTTGGTTTGGCACAAATCTTTCTGGAATTTCTTTTCTGGTGAGATGATCTAATAGCTCATAACCTTCGAGCGTAGCCTCAATTTGATCTTTCCGGGGTAGGAAATTGAGCGCATTCAACTTCAACGCTATTGGTGCTGTGAAATCATGAATTGCCGATTGTGATTGTGATTGTGCTTGAGCTCCGATCTGATCGTTTGGTTGCGAACTTACTTCAAAAGCCATGGTTGAATGGTCGATGACTGCGCATCTTTAGTAGTTTTTAGGGTACATTTTCATTTGTTTTCTTAGATTTTAATCATATTTCTTATGTTTTCTAGTGAAATTTTATATATTTAAAGTTGTGTTAGTATTTTGTGTTTTCAGAAGTTTTTGTCTCAAAATAACCAAGAATTCAAGCATTTTTTAACAAGAAAACACAAATACGGTTCAAGAAAAGCCAAAACCGAACCCAAAAGAACAAAATTGGATGCCGAAGCCTTTAAGCATGGACGCCCGACGGCCACACTCCACACCCCGCAGCCAAACATGCACACCTGACGGCCTCTCTAAACGCTCGGCGTTCCTTCCCATTTTTGCACACACGCTCGGCGGTAGCTCTCCAAGCCCGGCGTCCAAATAAATCCTGAATGTGCAATTGAGCCACACCCAAACGCCTAGTGTTCATCAACCTCAACTCCCAAGATGTAACATTATTAAGGCCCAATCTTAATTATACAAATAATAAGAAGCCTTAATCTCATCAAAAAATTCAAGATTCAAGAGATTAGTTATCATTAATTCCTTCTAGAAAGAGAAAGATTTGGATGTTAGGATTTGTTTCTAGATTAGATTTGAATTATTGTTAAGATTTTAATTGAATTTAAGTAGGTAGTTATCTCATCTTTTCTAAAGATAAGATTAGAGTTAGTTTTTGAATTTGAATTTTAGATAAAATTTTGGATATAAATAAGTAAACTAGGTTCACAAGAGAGAGCAATTGGGAGGAGGATCTTCGAATCCCAATCCATTAGATCACACTGATGACTTGCATCATCTTAATGCAATATTGATGGATATATCATGAATTTTTGGAATACTACTTTGAATATGTGTCTTGCATGAATTTCAGGAGAAAAGAGAAGCAAAGAAAATGAAAACAAGAAAAAGAGGCATGGCGTGTCAACAGCGTGCCAACTGGCGTGCCACGTTGGGCTAGAAAACCAAAGAGCATCATGGATGAAGTTAAAGCTAGTGTGCCCTGGGCGTGTCCCCATGCGTGGCACACCCACTCTCCAATAGGGGCGTGCCCTGAGTGTGGCCCTGGCATGGCACGCTGGACCAAAGTAACAGAGGAGACTCTGGAACTCATTATCAAGGGCATGCCACTCAGCGTGTTATATGGTGTGGCACACCAAGCTTACAAGTGAAGGCATGACAAGGGCGTGCTCGAAGGAGTGCACGCCAATCTCTTATACGAAGCGTGTCTCTAGGTGTGCCAAGGGCGTGGCAAGCCGGGCTTAGTTTCCAGAAAGAGGGTTTTGAGTTAAGCAGCAAGGGCGTGTCCATGAGAGTACCAAGAGCATGGCGCGCCAATCTTTCAACAAAGGCATGTCCATGGGCATGGCACGCTGTGCCATAAGTCCAGAAGCACTCCCAGACCTCTCCAACAAAGGCGTATCTTCTGACATGTAATATGAAGTGCCACACCAAGACTACATGAGTGAGCGTGCCAGTGGGCGTGCTCAAAGGCGTGGCACGCCAATTCATCACAAAGGGCGTGTCAAGGGCATGGCACACCAGGCATCCAGAGTAGAAGAAACTCAAGTCAAAAGACGTGCCAGAAGGCATGTGCTATAGCGCCCCACGCCAGTATGCAAAGTCAGCGTGCCACTGGGCGCGCTCGAAGGCGTGGCACATGGGCTTAAGTTCCAAAGAGTGTTCCAGGAGCCATCACAATGGGCGTGCCAGCAAGTGTGTCCTAGGCATGGCACGCCAGTTCTAATCCTTGAGCGTGGGAATGGGCGTGAAGCTTTAGAGTGGCACGCCAACTTCTATTACTGGCGTGTTAGAGAGCGTGTTCTAGGCGTGGCACTGATGATTGGATTTTTTGACGGTTTAGAATTTTACAAATGAAATCTCGTCGAAGTATAGTCTCTAAATCAACAATAATCCTCTCATACAAAAATTTGTTTGTCACAAGTACAAACCCCTAAAATCTATAAACCGAAGTATTTAAACCTCGGGTCGTTCTCCCTAGGATTTACAATAAAGTGTCTTGTTATTGGTTGTGAGTTATTTTGGGGTTTTTGAGATTATAGACAAGAATTATAAATGGCAAAGGAAATAAACTAACAACCAACAAAGCTCTTGGCAAGATATGAGAACTAGAAGTCCTATCCTAGTTATCCTTCTCAATTGTGATGAGAATTGTGTATTGCTCCCACTTAGTTAACCTCTAACCATGGAGGAAAGTCAAGTGGATGAATCAATTTGATTCCTCAAGTCCTAATCAACTCCTAAAGGAAAGACTAGCTTTAGAGGCATTCAAATCAATTAGCAACTTCTAATTATCAACCAACAAAAGAATTAGATAACTCAAGAGTCACTAATTACTCTACCTAGGCCAAGAGGAACAAAACCTACACTAAAATCCAACCAAGCATTTCATCAAACACTTGGAAGGCACAAAAGAAAAGCAAAGCAAATTGACAACAAGAAGAGAATCTAACAACAATTATTGAAAGAAATTAACAACAACAATCAAAAGAAACACAATTATTATGAATTACCTTGAATTGAATTGAAAGAAAGTAGAAGGAACAATACTAGATCTACAACAAAATATAAGAACAACATAAAAGAGATTACACCAAAAGAATAGGAGAAGAATGAATGTAACTACAAGGAATTGAGAAGATAGAAGTAGAAGAAGATGAATCTAAATCTAGATTTAAGAACTAAACCTAATCCTAATCCTAATTCTAGAGAGAAGTGAGAGCTTCTTTCTCTAGAAACTAGTTCTAACTACTTCTAAAACTAAACTATGACTAATGGTAACTAACATGTGTTTTCCTCTTCATTTCTTGGGTTAAATAGCATCAAAAATAAGTTGGATTGGGCCCACAAGGCTTTAGAATTCGCTGGCCACGTTTTGCTTTAAGTGAACCAGGTGGCAGCAACGGCGCGTGCGCGCTACCATACGTGTAGCAACTATGGCAAATCTTATATCGTTTCGAAGCCCCGGATGTTAGCTTTCCAACCCAACTAGAACCGCATCATTTGGACCTGTGTAGCTCAAGTTATGGTCATTTAAGTGCGAAGAGGTCGGCTTGACAGCTTTCCGTTTCTTTCATTTCTTCATGAGTTCTCCAACTTTTCATACTTTCTTTCTTCATTCCCTTGATCCAATCTTTGCCTCCTAAACCTTAAATCACTTAACAAACATATCAAGGCATCTAATGGAATCAAGGTGAATTAAATTTAACTATTTTAAGACCTAAAAAGCATGTTTTCACTCTTAAGCACAATTAAAGGAGAAGTTATAAAATCATGCTATTTCATTGAATAAATGTGGGTAAAGGTCATCAAAATACTCTAAATTCAATACAAGATAAACTGTCAAATTGGGGTTTATCAGGCACGTTGGGCCAACACTACAGAGAAAAATTTAAGGGTTCCAAAGCAAGGTGTGGTAGCCAAGTGGGGCACCAAGTCTGTTTACGCTGGCGTGCCACTGAGCGTGTACTATGGCGTGGCACGCCAGGTAACAAGTTCAGAATATAAGCACTGTGCGTGCTCGAAAGCGTGGGACACCACTCAACACACCCCCAATCAGCAAAAAGGGTTTAGTACCATTTAGTTAGTGAGAAAATTTTAATTGTAATTTTTGAATTTACAAGTTAGAATTAGGAGTAATATATAAACCCCAGGAAAGTACTTTATTAGGGGGGTCTTCTTTTCCCACTTCTAACTTCCATCTTACTTTCCATCTCTTGTACCTTTCCTGAGCTATGAGTAGCTAACTTCTTCCTCATTGGTGAAAGGAGCTCTGTTGTACTTGGATGGATGATAGTGCATTTTATTCTCTTTTTCTCTTCATCTCTTATTTGATTTGCTAGAAAGATCTTCGTTCTTAATTCAAGGATTCAATTGTCTTGGGAAAGAATTGAGTTCTCATGGATTCTATGTGAACCTTGGAAAAGAGAACATAGAATCATGCTTGAATTTTTTTCTCACAATTGACTAGATCTGGGTTTGGGTTTGATATAGTGACATATAATCATCCCAAAACTTGGGTCTATGAGATTGTGTGGCTTTAAATCAAGAACCAATCTTCATCTCTTCTCATGAGCAATTAGATCAAGGAATTGACAATTGATCAAGCTAAGAGAGATTGAATTGCCAAGGAATTGGAATTCAATCACTTATGATTTGCCAAAAGATCAATGAGTTGCATGATTGAAGATGAGATGAGAGCCATTTTGATCCAGAGAATACAACATCTCTGTACCCCGATGATCGGCCCTATTCGTACTTTTCCACTTCATGATTATCTGTTTTACTATTAATGCTCACTTCCCTCATCCCTTTATTATTTCAGTCATTACTTCCCTTGTCTTTAATTACTTCAATTTATTTTCTGCACTTTAACTTTGTAGCTCTTTACATTCTTGCCTTTAATTCAGTCATTTAATTTTTTGCTATTTACAATTCTGTCATTACTTTATTGCTAAAACATCAATTCTTATTTATTGGATTGTTTAACTAGAATAACTAATTGACTAAAGTTGCTTAAATCTATCAATCCTGGTGGGATCGACCTTACTATTGGTGAGTTTTATTACTTGATATGACCCAATGTACTTGCCGGTAGTTATGCGTAATATTGTTTTACAATTTTCGTATCACACACATCTCTGTCATCATTAGGATTAATTTCTTCTTTATCATGAGTTACTGAACCTCCTCCTCCAATCCGTTGAAGGTTAGGAGTTCTGTTTGGTTTTAGGATTAATAATATAAGTATTTTCTTTTCATGCATCTTTACTTTTTCAAGATTGAGTTTTGTTCTTTATCAATAATGATTAGAACTATTCAGAAATATTCTAATTTTGTTTTAGATTCTAATTTTATATTTGAAAAAATTAATTTTAAAATTAGCTTAAAACTCATCTTACAATCTTCACTTATCTAGAGCTAGTTTGAATAAGTAACATATAATTCGGCTAGTGATAGTTCTTGAAGATTGTGTGGCTTAAAATTGAAACCATTCTTCACCTCTTCTCTTGACTAGTTGATCAAGGAATTGGCGATTAATTAAGTTTAGAAAAATTAAATCACCAAGGGATTAGGGTTTGATTTTAAATGATTTGGTCTAAAAGAATTTTTGCATGAATTAAATAAGAAAGCATAAGCATTGTTCTTCCAAGAATCAAACATCGCTGAAATCTTCAACATTCTCATCTATTAATTTTCTTCCAACTTCAAGCATCCTCCCAAGTCTTTTCTTTTGTTTCTTCTTTTCTTCAAGATCCTCAATCCAAAATTTAAGGTATGATTGATCTAATTAAATATTTAATTAGACGTTAGTTGCCTCAGTCCGTTAATCCTCGTGGAAATTATATCCACTCACCGTGATATTAATTGAACAATTCAGTGCACTTATCGGCATCCAAGAGCATTAATTTTAGCTCATCAACAACTCTGATATCATGTAAGATATCAAACCCTGAGTGAGAAAGCGAATGAGAATATCAGAGATGGAGAGAGAAGAGCTTAGTTAGTTATGATTATGAATCAAACAGTTACAGAATAGCTATTGTACTTGTATTTATACTGGATGAGTTTAGTAACTACTAACTACAAACTTAACAAATTTTTAACGGTTTAATAACAAACTCAAAGCACCTTATGACACTTCAGCACTACATATTCTATCATGTACAATCAGTGACGGATCCAGAAAATTTTGATAGTAGGGACTATATATATATATATATATATATATATATATATATATATATAAAATAATTTTTATAATAAAATTAAAATATTATGTGTACATAAAAATTAATTATCAAATTATTTATTAATCATTATGTATTCGTATATAAATATATGTATTGTTTAATTTATTTTTAATGTGTATTTTTTATTTCAATATATATACACATGTAGTTATTTTCGATGTAAATATAACATGATTAGTTTTTATAATATCTAATTATACAAATTAAAACACTAAAATAATCATTTATAAATAGTATAAAGTATATTTTTTGTTTTTAAAGTTTGACAAAAGTTTCAAAAATATCCATAAGTTTTATTTTGTTTCAATTTTGTCCCAAAAATTTTTTATTTGTATCAAATATACCCCTGACGACTAATTTTTCAAAAAATTTAAGATCGATTCAACAATAATTTCATAAGAGCAATCCCTCGACACAAGCAAATCAAGCATAATTTTTATGCATTATTGTTATATTGGTCTTAAATTTTTTGAAAATTTAGCCTCCGAAGGTATATTTGATGCAAATCAAAAACTTCTAGGACAAAATTGAAACAAAATAAAATTTAGGGGTATTTTTAAAACTTTTGCCAAACTTCGGGGGACAAAAAATATACTTTACCCTTATAAATATCTGTCTTTTTATACAGGATAATGCTACATATTCATATTTTTTGTTAACCAAGTCCAATCAAATTTGTCTAAGACAACAAAAATAAGTTATGACAAATATTATTTTAAGTTTTATTGTTTAGTTTACATGGTTAGACTTAATTCATAAAAAGACTTGGATGTGTAGTATTTCTTTTACATATATATATATAAGTAAATACTTATTTAGAAATTTATTTCTTATACAATTAGAAGTCAATTCTTAGTGAGATTCATAGTTGAAAAGTTCTTTCAATTAATGTAGTTGTTACAGAAAAAAATTAAAACTAATATAAAAAAGATAAATAACACTCTTTCGAGTTGATTTCTAAGGATAAACACAAATTTCATTTAAATTGAGAATTGATCATTCTAATGATATCTAATATGAAAATTTTAAATTGCCTATGAAATACCAAAAGTTGAGTAAAAAATTATTGTGGGGTCAAATTTAATAATTTAGTGGGGATAAATAAATATTATTATCATATACTAATACTACTAAAAAAAATTTCAAATTGTAGTGGGCGCGATTGCCTCCACACTCATATGCATACATCCGTTTCTGTGTACAATAACAAATTTTAAAAAAAAAAAAAACCCCATTTTAAAGAAAAATACTAACTCTTCCAATAATTAATAATGCATATTACAAGATTTTTATTCATATAAAAAAGATTAGCCACATTTTACGTCTCTTTACTCGTGACATGACTTCTTTTTCATATTTTCTCCAATAAAAACACCTCTCATCTGACAAAACGTTGATGATATCTCTTCCTAAAGATCTTTACAAAAAGCTTTGCACATTTTATCGTTTTTCTGATCTCAAACTCAAAGTAGTGAAATAAACATAATATTATTATTGCAAATAGCAAAAGCCATGCTACTATTTATGATTGAGCAATACCTTACCTTTATGGTGCATGCATTGGTGCTTTTTAGTGACCCCATCAGCCAGGTCTTCCTTTTCCTTTATATCTTAGATTTTTGCACCTTTTATAGCAACTGTATGTTTGTTACTCCACGCAGGATTTCTTTCTTTTTTGTTACATAACCCAAAAAAAAAAAAAAAAATCAGCAATGATCATTAATCGTCTAGACATAACGAGCATTATTTATAGGGGAACGTTATGAGGTTAATATTTTTAGTTAAAGATAAAAAAATAATTAGTATTGATTTAAATATAAAAATAAATATAAAATATTGGTTATCTGATAATTTTTATTTATAATATTACTTATTACATACAAATAAATCTTTTATTATTACAAAGAAAGTTTATTAAATATCTTTTAAAAGGCTATTTTTTTAAATGAATTACAATTGTGTATTATATCCTATTATTATAAGCTTTCATTTTTTTTGTAATATGTAGTTTATTTTTTTTTGAAATTGTAAATAATCAAATTGTTGGGAATGATTTCATGATTGTCATGATTCAAAAAGAAAGCGGACGGTCTAATTTCATGAAGACCAAATTTAAAATGATATAGGAGGAACAAATCAGAGAATTCAATTTACTTGATAACATTTTTTTTAAATTAGAAAGAAACAAATCGTTGGGACCGATTTGCATAACTAAATATTTTTTAAATTCCAAAAAGCAAATTAATTGGTCCGATTTATATTTTTATGAATATCAAAATAAGTAAGCGTAGGGTACGATTTATGGAAGCTTTATATAGGTAGCGTGTCTTTGTCAATTGCGCATTCTTCTTATTCGTCTTCGCCTCATTATTTCTTCCAATAATATAGAGAAATACGAGTGACAATGAGTGGAAAAAAATAGATGATAGAGTTATATATTACCATGGTCAGATTTTATTACAAACATCTGAAGGGATGAGATTTGTATATGAAAATCCTCCGAACTTGTTTCTTTTATACTATCATTTGAAGAAATAAAAGACGTAATTTGTGAAAGGATAGATCCTCAAATATCGAAGAGGCTATCATGTATTTTGTACAAGCATTCTGTATTTCTGTATGAGTGATTGGTGAGTTCATTTAATTTTAAAAGAAGTATGTCACCAATGAAGCATGTTAGAGATGTTTTCAATCTATTATCAAACTTGATCACATGTGTCATTCATCGAGCTATATATTGAGTTCAAACAAACTCAAGTCGACCGAAATATCAAATGGGAAGATTACAATAGTGATAACGAGGAGGAGTTTGAAAGCAACTTTGATGTTGTTGATTCAAATGAAGATTAAGATCAAGCTGATGACACTATGGAAACAGATGTGACGAAAATGATAAATACACTAATAAACCAGCATCAGATTAGTTTGAGGAGCCATCTTGCATGTGCTCGTTGGATTTGAAAGTCATGCATGCACTAAATATGTAATTTAGATATTTGTAGGCAGAATAAGTTCATTATGCAATTACTTGACTAAATGACAAGTATCTAAATTGTGTATTTGTATTGTAGATTAATATGATTTGTAAAATAAGATTGTAATTATCAGATATATAATATAAATAATATTTTTATATTGTAGTCTATGTATTTACAAATTTATGTAATTAATGTTAAAGGATATGATGTAGTCATTTATTTGGATTTATTATATTTAAATTAAATAATTATATAATTTATGAAAATACATAAAGTATAAAATAATTATTTAAATACACAACATATCACATCTCGTGTACTGAGAGCAAAATTCAAATATAGATGTATTCTGAATACTAAGATCCCGGGCTATGATGCAACAAAAATCTGACATATTATGGGTGCACCCGAGATTCATTTCATGTGGAGAAATGGGTACTAAGCATCCGATATGCATTCAAAAGCTGATCCAGGTCTCAGTACCCGAGATACGGTCAAACGCAGAAAGAGGTTTACAACACCCGAGATACAGTCAGATACAAATTAAGTCCACAATACCCGAGATACGTGTATTATGGTCTATGTCTCTGCAACCTATATATATATATATATATATATATATATATTCTCCCAACCCTTAACCATTAGTCACAATTCATTCTTTTCTCTACTCTCTCTCTCTCTCTCTCTTTATCCTTCAACTTTGTTCGCATGAATAATAATAAGTTCTTTTTTGTTGTAATTTATCTCAATGGGATAGTAAAAAATGGTGATGAAGGAGTGATTTTTAAGTCTAATTCAACTGTGATGTTGCGCACTTACTGTGTTGATACTCTACATACGCTAAAGACTGTCATACTAAGCAACATAGGGGGAATAGGTTCCAAGGAGATTGAGCGGGTTGCATATAGATTTTTATCATCGCTTCCAAGCGATGAATTTACTAACAAGTTAGTCTAGCTTGAAGGTGATTAGCATGTGAAGGTAATGTTCGACGTACATGCAAGCCTAATGTCACAATATGTGATGGAGTGGTATGCTGCAGTTCATGATGTGGTTGGTGGTGGTGAGCTATCCTCTTTGAGTCCTCAAGTAGTCCCACTAGATGCAAGACCGATCCACCTCATCCAGCCTCGTGATGTCAAAGAAGACGACAGCAAGAGCAATTCTGATTATGTTGCCGAAACCAGGTCGTCGAACGGCTTCTTCCTCTGATGGATATATGCCAGAGACTCCCACTGGCAGGGGTTCTCGGTTTCTCCTACCTCCCCCTTTGCCCATTTTACAATTGTCAGAAGCTCCAAGTCATTATCACACTTTGAATTCGGACGCAATGCAGCAGGATGATCCTTTCAATACCGGCCAAGAGGAGGATTACAACACGGATGATGGGTTAGAATTCTGGGTTGGCCATAGGTTCGAGAACCGTGATGCTATTCTGATGGTGGTGAAGAACTATAGTATTCGAAGGAATATAGAGTACAAAGTTGTGGAGTCGGATAGACTTAAATACCATTGTCATTGCAAGCAATTCACCAATGATACGGTTGTCCATGGAGTATTAGTATGGCACTTCGTTAGAATTTGAACTACTGGTATATTTTGTTTGTTAAGTTTTATGAAATTAAAGGCAATTATGTTAATTATGTCATGTACTGAATGTTGACATGCATGAGTAATTTTGTAGGAAGGTGGGTAAGTTTGGTGGACCACACACTTGTTTGGCACCAACCATGTCTCAGGACCATACTCAGTTGGATAGTAGTTTGATTTGCAAAGTCATCCTACCTATAATACAGACTGATCAATCTGTCTCTATCCTAGTGTTGCTAAGTGTAGTAAATCAGAGTTATCATTTCAAGCCATCGTATCGAAAAGTGTAGATGGCAAAATAGAAAGCGATTGCTCAGATTTATGGTGATTGAGAAGAGTCATACAACAAGAAACTCAGCCTCTTACAAGCTTTACAAGAATGCCTCCCAGGTACGATACACAGTTGCATTGTTGTTCCTTATTATGACGACAACAAGGTTGACGAAGATTGGAGCTAGCTTGATGTGGTCTTTTAGGCATTCTCTCATTGTGTTAGGGCGTTTAAGTACTGCAAGCCTTTTGTATTGGTAGATGGGACACACTTATACGGAAAGTACGGGGGTGTGCTGTTAATAGTTGGCTCAAGATGGTAATAACAATATTCTGCCTATAGCTTTTGCTTAACTTGAGTCTGAGACAATTGAGGCATGTTCATTTTTTCGATCGAATTTGAGATAGCATGTTACTCCGCAACCGGGACTTCTTCGCATATCTGATAGATCACAGGCCATTCGTGCTACCCAAAATACACCTCATAGTGATTGGCATCCTCCCTCAGTACATCATGCTTATTACATACATCACATGGCTTTATACTTTAATTCACGGTTCAAATCGGCTGAACGTGAAAGATACCTTATAAATGCATCGTATACTCCAAGCAAAGAGGGTTGCGATTGGTACTTAGATGGTTTGAGTGGGTTATCCCGGGATATGTTGGATTGGGCTCTTGGGTTTAGCAAGGATCTATGGCTTTAGCATTGTGATGAAGGTCGCCGGTATGGTCACATGACGATGAATCTTTCAGAGTGCATAAATGCAGTGCTAAAGGGAACGAGGAACCTTCCTATAGTGGCTATTGTTAGGGAAACTCATGAGAGGTTGCAACAGCTATTCATGCGCAAATATTGTGAAGCGCAAACTCAATTACAAGACGGATAGATATTCGTACAACATCCGCTAGTATCTATACAGAAGAATAGAGAGAGCCTGCCAATGATGAGAGTCACACATTGTGATCATCGGGCATCCGTATTCAGTGTGGAAGAGGTAGAGCCGATGGAGGGATGGTGCCAGACACCATATCGTGTTCGTCTTAATACGCGTACATGCGAGTGTTGATTATTCCAGTCTTTGCATTATCCCTGTCATCATGTACTTGCGGCATATGCAGCTACGAGCATCGAATGGGGGAACTTGGTCGACCCCGTGTATAAGATGGCTTCTGTTTTCAAGATTTATGAGATGGACTTTCTGCTGATACCAGACGAGAAGATGTGACCTACATGGTATGGTGCATAGCTTAACAACACTCATAAGCCATTTAAGAGCAATCTGCTATAATTGGGGATCCTTATATGGTGTCCATCGAAACTAGAAAAATTGCATAAAGTACAATAATTAGGTACGAAAAACCAATGTTTGAAATAAAATAGAAAACAAAACATCTCGTACCTCATCAAAGGTGAGGCCATCGATACGACGGCGTAAACTCTGGATCCTACCATCGTGGCGATCCTTGCTTTGTTGTCCCAGTCTTGCCAACCTACGCACAATAAAAATAATTAACAGTATAAATTAATTATGTACAATTATTAATTTTAGTTACTATTTTTAAAATGTTAAATTAAAATATTAATAATAATTACATACCTAGCTGCAAGTGAAAATCTAATGACGTCATATTGGTGGACGAAATTGTGATCAAAATTCTTGTATCATTTGTGATCAATGTTCTAATTATGGCACTGGTTGAATTCACAACTCCGTTCAACTAACCAGCAAGTGTACTGGGTCGTCCAAGTAATACCTTACGTGAGTAAGGGTCGAATCCACAGAGATTGTTGGTATGAAGCAAGCTATGGTCACCTTGTAGATCTCAGTTAGAGAGATTAAAGGGGAATTGTGATTATTGGAATAAAATAGAAAATAAATAATTAACAAGGATAGAAATACTTATGCAGATTCATTGGTAGGAATTTCAGATAAGCGGAATGGAGATGCTGTAGAGCTCTCGGACGCCTGCTCTCCCACTGCTTCTACTCAATCCTTCTTACTCCTTTCCATGGCAAGCTTTGTATAGGGGTTCACCATCAACTGTGGCTACTTTCATCCTCACGGGGAAATATCCTGTGCGGCTGTCACTCGCACAGCTAACCAGTCTGGAGGCATCACCCATGGTTGATAGCTACATCCCATCCTCGCAGTGAAAGCTAATGCTCACGCACTCTGTCACAGTACGGCCAATCACCGGTTGGTTCCCTCCTCTACTGGAATAGAATCCCTCTTTTGCGTTTGTCACTAACGCCCAGCAGGTTACAGGTTTGAAGCACGTCACGGTCATTCATGAACGGAATCCTACTCGGAATACCACAGACAAGGTGAGACTTTCCGGATTCCCAGGATCCTACTTGGAACACCACAGACAAGGTTGGACTTTCCGGATCCAGATAAATGCCGTCATCTATCTAGCTTATACCACGAAGATTCTGTTGGGGAATCTAAGAGATACACATTCAAGCTTTGTTGCATGTAGAACGGAAGTGGTTGTCAATCACGCGCGTTCATGAGTGAGAATAATAATGAGGGTTATCTAACTCATCATCATTCATCATGTTCTTGAGTACGAATGAATATCTTGGAATAAGAATAAGATAGAGAACTGAATAAAAGAAAATAGAACTTCATTAATCTTTGAGGTACAGCAGAGCTCCACACCCTTAATCTATGGTGTGCAGAAACTCCACCGTTGAAAATACATAAATGAAAGAGGTCCAGGCATGGCCGAATGGCCAGCCCCCTAAAC
The DNA here is from genome assembly GCF_014773155.1 of Arachis stenosperma. Classification (NCBI taxonomy): domain Eukaryota; kingdom Viridiplantae; phylum Streptophyta; class Magnoliopsida; order Fabales; family Fabaceae; genus Arachis; species Arachis stenosperma. Next base: position 15,034,523 of record NC_080377.1, read on the forward strand.
GTGATCAATGATCTCCTAAGATGAAGAATAAAACAAAACTGAGACCAAAGATGTCAAATACATCAATAATTCATCCTATTTATAATAAACTAGCTCCTAGGGTTTACATGAGTAAGTAATTGATGCATAAATCCACTTCCGGGGCCCACTTGGTGCATGCTTGGGCTGAGCTTGATCAATCCACGAGCTGAGGCTTCTCTTGGAGTTGAACTCCGAGTTATGACGTGTTTTGGGCGTTCAACTCCGGATTATGACGTTTTTCTGGCGTTTAACTCCAGAAAGGAGTGTGTACTTGGCGTTCAACGCCAAGTTGCGTCGTCATTCTTCGAATAAAGTATGGACTATTATATATTGCTGGAAAGCCCTGGATGTCTACTTTCCAACGCCGTTGAGAGCGCGCCAATTGGAGTTCTGTAGCTCCAGAAAATCCATTTCGAGTGCAGGGAGGTCAGATTCCAACAGCATCAGCAGTCCTTTTGTCAGCCTTTTTCAGAGTTTTGCTCAAATCCCTCAATTTCAGTCAGAATTTACCTGAAATCATAGAAAAACACACAAACTCATAGTAAAGTCCAGAAATGTGAATTTAACATAAAAACTAAGGAAAACATCCCTAAAAGTAGCTTAAACTTACTAAAAACTATATAAAAACAATGCCAAAAAGCGTATAAATTATCCGCTCATCACAACACCAAACTTAAATTGTTGCTTGTCCCCAAGCAACTGAAAATCAAATAGGATAAAAAGAAGAGAATATACTATAAGGTCCAAAATATCAATGAAAATTAATTTAATTACATGAGCGGGACTTGTAGCTTTTTGCTTCTGAACAGTTTTGGCACCTCACTTTTTCCTTTGAAGTTCAGAGTGATTGGCATCTTTAGGAACTTAGAATTTCAGATAGTGTTACTGACTTTCCTAGTTAAGCATGTTGATTCTTGAACACAGCTACTTATGAGTCTTGGCTGTGGCCCTAAGCATTTTGTCTTCCAGTATTACCACCGGATACACAAATGCCACAGACACATAACTGGGTGAACCTTTTCAGATTGTGACTCAGCTTTGCTAGAGTCCCCAGTTAGTGGTGTCCAGAGCTCTTAAGCACACTCTTTAGCTTTAGATCACGACTTTAACCACTCAGTCTCAAGCTTTTCACTTGGACCTTCATGACACAAGCACATGGTTAGGGACAGCTTGATTTAGCCGCTTAGGCCTGGATGTAATTTCCTTGGGCCCTCCTATCCATTGATGCTCAAAGCCTTGGATCCTTTTTACCCTTGCCTTTTGGTTTTAAGGGCTATTGGCTTTTTCTATTGCTCCTTCTTTTTCTATATACTCTTTTTAGATCTCTTCTTTTTTTTTTTTTCACTGCTTTTTCTTGCTTCAAGAATCAATTCCATGAATTTTTCAGATCATCAATAACATTTCTCTTTGTTCATCATTCTTTCAAGAACCAACAATTTTAACACTCATAAACAACAAGATCCAAAGACATATGCACTGTTCATTCATTCATTCAGAAAACAAAAATTATTGTCACCACATCAATATAATTAAACTAAATTCAATAATAATTTTCGAAAATTATGTACTTCTTGTTCTTTTGAATTAAAACATTTTTATTTAAGAGAAGTGAAGGACTAATGGATTTTATTCATAGCTTTAAGGCATGGTTACACACTAATGATCATGAAGTAGAGACACAAAACATAGATAAACACAATAATTAAAAACCGAAAACAGAAAGAAATAAAGAATCAAGGAATGAATCCACCTGAGTGAGGGTGGCGCCTTTTTGAAGGTCCAATGGTGCTCTTTGAGCTCCTCTCTGTCTCTTCCTTGCTTCTGTTGAATGATTCCTAGTAATTTTTGTGTTCCTCCCCTTAGTTGCTTCAAATATTTTTGTGGAGGATAACTTATCCCCTGAGGTATCTCAGGGATCTCTTGATTTGCAGCCACATATTCTACCCCTGAGCTATGATGGCTTTGTGAGTCTTTCCATCTCCCATGACTCAGAGGTGGAAGCTTTTTGTCTTCCCTTTGAGGTTTCTCTGGCTTTAGGTGCCATTAATGGTAATGAAAAAGCAAAAAAAGCTATGCTTTTACCACACCAAACTTAAAATATTGCTCGCCCTCGAGCAAGAAAAGAAAGAAGAGAAGAAGAAGAAGAAGAAGAAAAATGGAGGTGAGTGAGGGGAGATGGATTCGGCTATATGGGTGGGATTGGGTGGGAAAGAATTTTGAATTTTGAAGGTGAGTGGGGTTTATGGGAAAGGGTGAGTGGTGAATGAAAAACAGAAGGGATGACCATGAATATAGAGAGATAGGGCGAGGTAGGTGGGGATCCTGTGAGGTTCACAGATCCTGAGGTGATCCTGTGGGGTTCACAGATCCTGAGGTGTCAAGGAATTCCATCCCTGCACCAAATAGGCATGTAAAATGCCTTTATGCAACATTCTGGCGTTCAAACGCCCATTGATGCACGTTCTGGGCGTTAAACGCCCATGTTATGCATGTTTCTGGCGTTGAACGCCAGTTTCATGCTTGTTTCTGGCGTTCAGCGCCAGATTCTCCTCTGTGTGCGCACCCTGGCGTTAAACGCCAGGTTGTTGCTTGTTTTGGGCGTTCAGCGCCAGAAGGATGCTCTGTTCTGGCGTTGAACGCCAGCCAGATGCTCCTTACTGGCGTTGAACGCCAGTCTGTGCTGCCTCCAGGGTGAAAAATTTTTTTTCTTCTGTTTTTGACTCTGATTTTAATTTTTTTGATTTTTTCGTGACTCCTCATGATCATGTACCTAATAAAACACAAAAATAACAAAGAAACAAAATAAAATAAAATTAGATAAATAAAATTGGGTTGCCTCCCAACAAGCGCTTCTTTAATGTCACTAGCTTGACAATGCTCTATAAGGTGATCAGGTCAATTTAAGTGTGGTATTCCCAACACCAAACTTAGAGTTTGGATATGGGGTTTGAACACCAAACTTAGAGTTTGGTTGTGGCCTCATAACACCAAACTTAGAGTTTGACTGTGGAGGCTCTTCTTGACCTTGAACTGAGAGAAGCTCTTCATGCTTACTCTCTTTTGTCACAGAGGGATGGCCATGTGCCTTAAACACAAGGTAGTCCCCATTCAATTGAAGGACTAACTCACCTCTGTTGACATCTATTACAGCTCCTGCTGTGGCTAGGAAAGGTCTTCCTAGGATGATGCATTCATCATCTTCCTTCCTAGTGTCTAGGATTATGAAATCAGTAGGGATGTAAAGGCCTTCAACCTTTACCAGCACGTCCTCTACTATTCCATAAGCTTGTCTCACTGACTTGTCTGCCAGTTGTAATGAGAACAAGGCAGGTTGTACCTCAATGATCCCCAGCTTCTCCATTACAGAGAGTGGCATGAGATTTATCCCTGACCCCAGATCACATAGAGCTTTTTCAAAGCTCATGGTGCCAATGGTGCAAGGTATTAAGAACTTGCCAGGATCTTGTTTCTTTTGAGGTAAAGTTTTCTGAATCCATGTATTTAGTTCACTAATGAGCAAGGGAGGTTCACCTTCGCAAGTCTCATTACCAAACAGTTTGGCATTCAGCTTCATGACAGCTCCTAAATATTGAGCAATTTGCTCTCCAGTTACATCTTCATCTTCTTCAGAGGAAGAGTAGTCTTCAGAGCTCATGAATGGCAGAAGGAGATTTATTGGAATCTCTATGGTCTCTATATGAGCCTCAGATTCTCTTGGATCCTTAATAGGAAATTCCTTCTTGCTTAAGGGGCGTTCCAGGAGGTCTTCCTCACTAGGATTTTCGTCCTCTTCCTCCCTTGTGCTTTCGGCCTTTTTGATCACATCAATGGCTTTGCACTCTCCTTTTGGATTCTCTTCTGTATTGCTTGGGAGAATACTGAGAGGGGTTTCAATGATTTTCTTACTCAGCTGGCCCACTTGTGCCTCTAAATTTCTAATTGAGGATCTTGTTTCATTCATGAAACTGAAAGTGGCCTTAGACAGATCTGAGACTATATTGGCTAAATTAGAATTGTTTTGTTCAGAGTTCTCTGTCTGTTGCTGAGAAGATGATGGATATGGCTTACTATTGTTCAGCCTATTGCGTCCACCATTGTTAAAGCCTTGTTGAGGCTTTTGCTGATCCTTCCAGGAGAAATTTGGATGATTTCTCCATGATGAGTTATAGGTGTTTCCATAAGGTTCACCCATGTAATTAACCTCTGCCATGGCAGGGTTCTCAGGATCATAAGCTTCTTCAGAAGCTGCCTCTCTAGTACTGTTGGATGCATGTTGCAAGCCATTCAGATTTTGAGAGATTATGTTGACCTGTTGAGTCAACATTTTGTTCTGAGCCAATATGGCATTCAGAGCATCAATTTCAAGAACTCCTTTCTTCTGAGGTACCCCATTATTCACGGAATTCCTCTCAGAGGTGTACATAAACTGGTTGTTTGCAACCATGTCAATGAGTTCTTGAGCCTCTTCAGGCGTTTTCTTCAGGTGAATAGATCCACCTGCAGAATGGTCCAATGACATTTTCAAAAACTCAGAGAGACCATAATAGAAGATGTCTAATATGGTCCATTCTGAAAACATGTCAGATGGACATCTCTTGGTCAGCTGCTTGTATCTTTCCCAAGCTTCATAGAGGGATTCACCATCTTTTTGTTTGAAGGTTTGAACATCCACTCTCAGCTTGCTCAGCTTTTGAGGAGGAAAGAATTTATCCAAGAATGCAGTGACAAGCTTACCCCATGAGTCCAGGCTATCTTTGGGTTGTGAATCCAACCATACTCTAGCTCTGTCTCTTACAGCAAAAGGGAAAAGCAAGAGTCTGTAGACTTCAGGATCAACTCCATTCGTCTTTACAGTGTCACAGATCTGCAAGAACTCAGTTAAAAACTGATAGGGATCTTCAGATGGAAGTCCATAAAACTTGCAGTTTTGTTGCATTAAAGCAACTAGTTGAGGCTTAAGCTCAAAGTTATTGGCTCCAATGGCAGGAATGGAGATGCTTCTTCCATCAAACTTGGACGTTGGCTTTGTGAAGTCACCAAGCATTCTCCTTGCATTATTATTATTAATTTCGGCCATCTCCTTCTCTTGTTCGAAAATTTCTGAAAGGTTGTTTCTGGATTGTTGTAATTTAGCTTCTCTTAATTTTCTCTTCAGAGTCCTTTCAGGTTCTGGATCAATTTCAACAAGAGTGCCTTTATCCTTGTTCCTGCTCATATGAAAGAGAAGAAAACAAAAAAAGAAAGAGGAATCCTCTATGTCACAGTATAGAGATTCCTTTATGTTAGTAGAAAAAGAAGGGGTATAAGAAAGAAGAAGGAAGGATTCGGATTTTTGGATGAAGAGAGGTGAAGAGAAGTGTTAGTAATTAAATAATTAAATAGAAGAAGAAAAGAGAAGAGAGATTTCGAAATTAATTTTTGAAAAAGGGGTTAGTATTTTTGAAAATTAAAGATGAATTAAAATTGAAATTAAAACTTGAAACAATTAGTTAATTAAAAAGAATCTTTGAAAAAGAGAGAGATATTTTCGAAAATTAGAGAGGAAAAAGTAGTTAGGTGGTTTTGAAAAAGATAAGAAACAAACAAAAAGTTAGTTAGTTGATTGAAAAAGATTTGAAATCAAAATTGAAAAAGATAAGAAGATAGTAAGTTTAGATAAGATATTTTGAAATCAAAATTTGAAAAAGATAAAATTTTTGAAAAAGATAAAATTTTTGAAAAAGATAAGATAAAAGATAAAAAGATTTAATTCAAAAATTTTGAAATTACTTACTTCACTAACAAGAAACTACAAGATAAGATTCTAGAACTTAAAGATTGAACCTTTCTTAACAAGAAAGTAACAAACTTCAAATTTTTGAACCAATCACATTAATTATTAGTGAATTTTCGAAAATTACATATAAAGATAAGAAAAAGATTTTTGAAAAAATAATTTTTTTTAAAATTTTCGAAAATAATACAAAATGAAAAAGATATGATTTTTAAAATTGAAATTTTGACTTAACTTGTAAGAAACAACTAATTTTGAAAATTTTTGACCAAGTCAATCCCAAAATTTCGAAATTTTGGAGGAAAATAAGGAAAAGATATTTTTTTGATTTTTGAATTTTTAAAGAAAAACACAAAAATGACCCAAAACATGAAAATTTTGGATCAAGACACAAAATGCATGCAAGAATGCTATGAATGTCAAGATGAACACCAAGAACACTTTGAAGATCATGATGAACATCAAGAACATAATTTTGAAAAATTTTTGATGCAAAGAAAACATGCAAGACACCAAACTTAGAAATCTTTAATGCATGGAAAATATGAATGCAAAAATGCACAGGAAAAACAACAAACAACACAAAGTAAGAAAACATCAAGATCAAACAAGAGGACTTATCAAGAACAACTTGAAGATCATGAAGAACACTATGAATGCATGGGATTTTCGAAAAAATGCAAGAAAAATTTTTAAAGCATGCAATTGACACCAAACTTAAAAATTGACTCAAGACTCAAACAAGAAACACAAAATAATTTTGATTTTTATGATTTTCTAATTTTTTTGTATTTTTATTAAATATTTTCGAAAATAATGTGAAGAAAAACGAAAAAGAAAAGAAAAAATTTTGAAAAAGTTTTTGAAAAGAAAATTACCTAATCTGAGCAACAAGATGAACCGTCAGTTGTCCATACTCGAACAATCCCCGGCAACGGCGCCAAAAACTTGGTGGACGAAATTGTGATCAAAATTCTTGTATCATTTGTGATCAATGTTCTAATTATGGCACTGGTTGAATTCACAACTCCGTTCAACTAACCAGCAAGTGTACTGGGTCGTCCAAGTAATACCTTACGTGAGTAAGGGTCGAATCCACAGAGATTGTTGGTATGAAGCAAGCTATGGTCACCTTGTAGATCTCAGTTAGAGAGATTAAAGGGGAATTGTGATTATTGGAATAAAATAGAAAATAAATAATTAACAAAGATAGAAATACTTATGCAGATTCATTGGTAGGAATTTCAGATAAGCGGAATGGAGATGCTGTAGAGCTCTCGGACGCCTGCTCTCCCACTGCTTCTACTCAATCCTTCTTACTCCTTTCCATGGCAAGCTTTGTATAGGGGTTCACCATCAACTGTGGCTACTTTCATCCTCACGGGGAAATATCCTGTGCGGCTGTCACTCGCACAGCTAACCAGTCTGGAGGTATCACCCATGGTTGATAGCTACATCCCATCCTCGCAGTGAAAGCTAATGCTCACGCACTCTGTCACAGTACGGCCAATCACCGGTTGGTTCCCTCCCCTACTGGAATAGAATCCCTCTTTTGCGTTTGTCACTAACGCCCAGCAGGTTACAGGTTTGAAGCACGTCACGGTCATTCATGAACGGAATCCTACTCGGAATACCACAGACAAGGTGAGACTTTCCGGATTCCCAGGATCCTACTTGGAACACCACAGACAAGGTTGGACTTTCCGGATCCAGATAAATGCCGCCATCTATCTAGCTTATACCACGAAGATTCTGTTGGGGAATCTAAGAGATACACATTCAAGCTTTGTTGCATGTAGAACGGAAGTGGTTGTCAATCACGCGCGTTCATGAGTGAGAATAATAATGAGGGTTATCTAACTCATCATCATTCATCATGTTCTTGAGTACGAATGAATATCTTGGAATAAGAATAAGATAGAGAACTGAATAAAAGAAAATAGAACTTCATTAATCTTTGAGGTACAGCAGAGCTCCACACCCTTAATCTATGGTGTGCAGAAACTCCACCGTTGAAAATACATAAATGAAAGAGGTCCAGGCATGGCCGAATGGCCAGCCCCCTAAACGTGATCAATGATCTCCTAAGATGAAGAATAAAACAAAACTGAGACCAAAGATGTCAAATACATCAATAATTCATCCTATTTATAATAAACTAGCTCCTAGGGTTTACATGAGTAAGTAATTGATGCATAAATCCACTTCCGGGGCCCACTTGGTGCATGCTTGGGCTGAGCTTGATCAATCCACGAGCTGAGGCTTCTCTTGGAGTTGAACTCCGAGTTATGACGTGTTTTGGGCGTTCAACTCCGGATTATGACGTTTTTCTGGCGTTTAACTCCAGAAAGGAGTGTGTACTTGGCGTTCAACGCCATGTTGCGTCGTCATTCTTCGAATAAAGTATGGACTATTATATATTGCTGGAAAGCCCTGGATGTCTACTTTCCAACGCCGTTGAGAGCGCGCCAATTGGAGTTCTGTAGCTCCAGAAAATCCATTTCGAGTGCAGGGAGGTCAGATTCCAACAGCATCAGCAGTCCTTTTGTCAGCCTTTTTCAGAGTTTTGCTCAAATTCCTCAATTTCAGTCAGAATTTACCTGAAATCATAGAAAAACACACAAACTCATAGTAAAGTCCAGAAATGTAAATTTAACATAAAAACTAAGGAAAACATCCCTAAAAGTAGCTTAAACTTACTAAAAACTATATAAAAACAATGCCAAAAAGCGTATAAATTATCCGCTCATCACATATCTTAGCGGACAAACTGACAGAAATCTATGGTAGATCTAGCACACAAAAGTGGCATGCACCCCGCAATGTCAGTTACATCACGCCCAGTAGCAGTACAGAGTGAGAAATACGTATGTGCTAGCAGTGCAGACCCCCAAGACAACTGCTGCAACAATCGAAATTCACCAGCAACGACAGCCATCTCAAAGTAACAAGTGTAGCTGACTTGTCCGTGAAAAGATACTCTTGATAAGCATCATCAAGTAGCACCTTGCATACTTACGGAGTGTATCTGAATCTGCCCCAAGTGGAATGTGTGAAATCCTGTTCTTCGGCTAGGTCATCCTCAAAGCGAAAACCTGCTTCTTATCCTCTGGTTGTGGTGGCGGCCTATCGCCAACCAAATCCTCAACCCACTCCCACATCGGGTGTCCATCGTACTGTTGAAAGTCTCTGGTACAACCCCCAATTGGCTCACCCTCAGTGTGCAGACCAATATAGTAAGCAACATCTTGGAGCGTAATGCTGACCTCACCCCATAAAAGGTAGAAGTTGTGGATCTCAGGCCTCCACCACTAGAGAAATATAGAGATCAAGAAATTGTCAAACATAAAATTCCTTAACTCTACTGCGTGTCCAAATCCAGCCTCCCTGATATAAGGCAAAACGATATCCGGCTGGGGGACACCCAAGGTCACACAGCGTAGCAACAACAATCAAGGCCTCTGCAATAGTTGTAACATTTACTCTCGCAAATTGATCTCATCTAACCCATTATATAGGTTTAATAATTGTTAAATATTATAAAACTAGTAGATAAATATCGTTAATAAAATATTGGGTTAAGTATTATTTTCGTCCCTAAAGTTTGGGTGAAAATTAAATTCGTCCCCGACCTTTTTTTGTTATTAATATCATCCCCAACATTACAAAATGTTATAAAATCGTTCTTTTGTCCATAAATAAAATTTTTTGGACAATTTTACCCTTAAACAAAAATAAAAAATATTAAACAAAAAACCATCCACCCCACCGCCATCCCTTAATCCCACGGCCCCACCCCTCCCACCTAAAATTGAAAAAAAAAAAGCCAAAAATGCAAAACAAAAGAAAAGAGAAACAGAGAGGAAGAAGAAATAAAAAGAAAGAAAGAAGAAGGAAATAAATCTCATTCGGCAAATGAATTTTTAGAATCAGAAACTCATCCGGCAAGAACCCATCTTGCAGCATGTCATAGAACAGCTGCACAACTTCCTCCCAATCACACTCGCTCAAGCACGCACCAATCATAGCAGACCAAGTGAACAAGTCTTCTCACGCATTTCATCGAACACGTTACGTGTCTCCTCCAAAAACCCACATTTCGCATACATGCTCACCAACTTGGTTTCCACAAAGGGTCCAAATTTGTCACAATTCTTATCCTAGCATGCAATTCCATACCCACCCATATGCAATCCCTGCCAATGCAGGACTATAGAAGGTTAACGTATGTGATCGGTCTCACCTTGGAACCTTGCCGAGCCAGTGAGTCAAGAATTTTTACAGCATCAGTTAAGGGACCATTGATGCATAGCTGGTTCAATTGGGCTTCAATTGATTTTGGGTGCGAGTCTTTTGTGACAGAAACGAGGTTGGAACTTGCATGGAACCTTATTTTTCTGTGGAACTCGAACTGGGTGGCACTGTAATGATACGAAGGGAGTGAAAGTGGAGGACTTGGTCTATTGGGTATGATAATAAGATTCCACTCCATTGATCCTCACTTCTTTGTTTTTTCTTTTTCTTTTTTTTTTGGAAATTCTGTTATGTAGTTGGGTTTTGCATAAGTGTGGGGAAGATGAGGAATGTGTGTTTTATTATTGTGAATGAGGAATTCTGTTATGTAGTTGGATTTTGCATAGTTGGGTTATTGTGAATGAGAAAGGAAGAGAAGAGAATCTGTGTTTGGTTATCTTTTTTATAATTTTTGTTTAAGGGTAAAATTGTGCGAAAAATTTTATTTATGGACAAAAGGACGATTTTATAACGTTTTATAACGTTGGGGATTATTTTAATAACAAAAAAAAGTTGGGGACAAATATAATTTTCACCCCAGATCTTAGGGACGAAAACAGTACTTAACCCTAAAATATTATATTTCATACATTAATATTTTGCACTATCCTAACCTAACTGGTAGTCTTCTAGATGATATCAATCTAACAATAGGTTTTAGCAAAAAAATATGATCTAACAACTATTTTATTTGAATAATATATTTATTTAGATAACTATATTTATTTAGTATATCCAATAGATTTATTTAATTTAACTAATATATTGTTTCACGTTTAACTATTATATTTATCTAAGTTAAATTAAAATTAATTTTAAAAATATTAACACTTACTCTACCTACCTAAGTTAATAGAACTTCTAACTAACAAAATCAAAATATCTAACACATTAACTAAACTAATAAAAGCTAAATACATAAACTAATTATTTACTCAAAATAAAAGAGGCAAAAAAAGCTAACCTCAAAATCTAAAGCTTCAACTCTGTGCCAAGTTACATTCAATCAGTTGATGTCTCCGTTGTGAACATATTGTCGGGGGCCATCTGTAATTCAGAAATTCGAACTGAAGGTATTACAAAGTTATTAGATTTTTCGAAACTCTTCAAATGAATGAAAATCTTAGCTGCAACTAATATATATAGGCCTCTAACTATATCTCGGGTGCTATAACTCCCTTTCTATGTTTGACTACATCTCAGGTACTAAGATCCAGATCATTTTTCGAATGCATCTCAAGTACTCAGTACCTGTTTTTCCACGTGAAATATATCCTGAGTGCATTTAGGATATGTTAGATTTTTGTTGTGTCATAGTCCGGGGTCTCAGTACATGTGATATGTCCATATTTAAATGTCGTTCTCAATACTCGAGATGTGGTACAATGTGTATTTAAGTAATTATTCTATACTTTATGTATTTTCGTAAATTATATAATTATTTAATTTAATTAAAAAATTCCATTTATTTATAGTTTTTATATTTTATAATTTACGTATTTCCAATCTCTCTCTCTCTCTCTATATATATATATATATATATATATATATATATATATATATATATATATATATATATATATATATATATATATAATATGTTTATTTATATTTATTTATGTGTAATTTGTAATTTATTTATGATTTATAAATTATAATTGATTTTAAAGAATTACAAATCATAGATTATAATTTTTCATTTATATTTATAATTTATTTATTCATTAATGTTAAATAATTATTCATCTAGATATGTGTTTATAATTTATATATTTTTTTATTTTCATATAAATTTATATAATTGTTTGATTATTTACAGTGTTGAGGTTAAAAATTTGTCAAACAGGTGATATTTATAATTTATGTATTTGTAATTATATAAGTGCATTTATTTATTTTATATATGTTTTATGTATTACATGTAATTATAATTTGTATATTTATATGATAAAAATATTGTTCTCTTTAATTTTATTTTGTGGTGTTATCATAGCAAAATTTTTTGTTGTGGAAGATAGTAATTTTGTCGTGAAAATAGAATTTAGTACAAATATTCCTATAAAAATTATCCAAAAAAATATTACATCTAATTTTTCTAATAACAAACTAACTAAATAATCAAATTACAAAAGATAAATAATCTGGTTTCTATTACCAACAATTTGAGTAATATATATTTTCTAAACACACTAACTAATCAACATAAATATTATTAATCTACAATATTATCATTTTTATTGTTACCGAAAACTTAAACTAAAAAATAAATACTTACATAATTAAAATGATGATCTTCAAGATAATGTACATCTTTTTATTCCGTGGCTTGGGTGGTATTTCTTTTTTTATTTTTTTTGTGGTCGTTGATAAAGCCAATTTTTTTTTTCTCAGCTCCCCATCTGATAAGAGATTGAAGAGTGAGTGAGTGAATGAATAAGAATGAATGATGAGAGAAAAAGAGATGTACATATATCAAATAAGATGAGGTGCTACATGTTTAACACGTTTATGACCCACAAATCCAAAGGTCTGATTTTCACTTACAACACAAACTGTTTGATTTTACCCTCCCACAAATTGGAGACCACTCCATACCCCTGTTAAATCCCTCTTACCCCAAACTTAGGTGCATTCAAAAATTGAAAAGTGCATTTATCATGTGTAGTAATTTAATTTCTATCTTGATAATAATCCGATATTTTAATTGCAATAATTATATCTCCATCAAAGTCATCTAAAAAATCACTTTATTTTCTTTCCGACCAAATCCCACCGAGCGCGTCTTCAGTAGGGTGAAGTGATGGATGGTCGTTGACTCCTCCTACTAAAAGTACATGTATACGGTGTGACTCTATTATGTATGTGTCATCAAATCTGGAATACAACAATCTAAATCTTCTACTTCAATTCGCACGAGGCGAGGGGTTCAATTTATAGTCGTCTTAATATCTCTTCACTTTACAATACAAAAGTCTTTTCAACACAATAAAAATCAATTTAAAATAATTCAATTTTTTTTATTTTTTAAATTTTATAAAATAAATTAAAAATTTTAAATCTAATTATATATATATATATATATATATATATATATATATATATATATATATATATATATATACTAGCTCTGGAACCATAAACAAATCTATCGGTGTCCCATATATAATTAAATATATTTAATTTCAATATTAATTAATTACTAAGGGTGAGTTTGAGTGAGTTTTTTTTTTAATTTTAAGTTTTTTTTAAGATTTTATAGAAAAATAAAAGTAATTTTATGTTTGGATATCTCATACAAAAATTTTTTTTATTTATCAATTATGTTTGGATATAATCATATAAAAGTATTTTATTTATTTAATTTATTACGTGAAAAGTATCTTTTTTTTTAAAAAATCTTTAAAATAAATATAAATTATAATTTTTCAAAAAAGATATTTTTTATTTTTTTAAATATTTTTATTTTTATTACTAAAAATTTATCAAATTCGATAAAACAAATATATTTTTTATTAATTTTTTTATCAATTTAATAGTACCTAAACAAATATTAAATCTTTTTATACCAAAGACTTGATTGTTATAGAAAATTAAGTGCTAGCCAAAACTTTTTTTTTAAAATTTTAATTTTTTTATTACATCATTTTTACTGATCCGTATGGAGCCGCTAATGTAACATAGTATCATAAAACCGATTTTCGTATAGAAAATTTTTTTTATTTGTCTTATGTTATTTTTTTATATATTTAAAATTTACTAAAAATTAACTTCTAGATTTTTTGGATTTTAAACTTTGATATCATGTAATGAAACTATTCATTCTAAAAATTTAAATTAATATAAAAAATAATATTAATAATTATATTTCTAACACATAATAACATTAAAATGGAGCTGAGATAATAATACCTATAAATTAGTATCTAATTTTTATTTAATTTATTTTTTATAATAAATTTTAAATTTTAAAAATATTTACTTTTATATTTTTAAATTAAATATTAATTTTTATTTTTTAATAATTTAAACACTATCTTTTAGATATGTTAGAAATTAAAGCACCATGTATATATATTACTTTATCATAAAAACATTTTATTGAAAGTGTCATTATCTAATTTAAATAATGTGACATATCAACCTTTCTTTATGAACCACTTTTTCCTAAGAAATTTCCGTAAAAGTTCAGTTTAAATGTTGTTGTTATTATTTTGGTAGATCTAAAAATTATATTAATTATGAAGTTTTAATTCTTGAAGTGTTGATAGTAGGATTTTTCGACAATTACGCGGGGAGTCACAGTACTACTTTTGTCCACTTGCACCAGGTAGCAACATTTTTTTATCTGTGGAACCATCACTGCTCTTGTCCTTTTATTATTAGCCATTTCCCATCCCAACATAGCAACTTTTGTATTAATAATTATTAATATAAGAAGAATGTATGGTTAACTATGTATTAATAGTTTAAGAAACATAAAGTTTAGGTGCAACGCTTAGCTAAAGGAATATTCTCCATATTCAACAATCGCTTAAGATGAGCTTGTAAGTTGGAAAAGAAAAGTTTTGGAGGGTGAAAGAGACGTTAACAACAGAGTTTAGATTTTTAAATTCCCTTTTGTTATTTACCGCACCTTTCCAAAATAATTAAACAATTGAGAGAAATTTAGAGGGTTTATTACTAGATATTTTTAACAACTTTATCATTTACTGTAATATTAAAGATAAAAAAGTAAATGATGATAATACAATAATTTTTTAGAGAGATAACATGTAGATTAAATTAAAATATGATAAATAAAAAACCCATTTTGAAAGATTTTTAAAATGGGGAATTTATGAGAATTTTTAAAGGTTAAAAAACATCCCGTATGAATTTATTAACAACATAAATTTATTATTATTATTATTATTATTATTATTATTATTATTATTATTATTATTATTATTATTATTATTATTATTATTATTATTATGCCTTAATAATTTGAATTTCAAATTATAGTATAGAGTAATTAGTTCTATTGAAGTCACAAGTTCTGTCATTGCATAAGTAGAATTTTTCAGATCCTGAAGGATGAAAAATGTGATACAATTTGATTCCATTGATTTGTACAACCTTTGTTGATGTTTTCTCAAAATTTCTTGAATAAGAATGGGTTATTCTTTGTTATTGGAACTCTATTAAATTTAACAAAGAAATTCTCGGTATAAATATATACCACTAGAACCCCTTCTTTAGTATTTTCTATATTATTCTATGGATATCTCGTGTCCTAGAAAAGCAAAACCCCTATGTCATGCAGTATTTTACTTTGGATGAAAATTCTAATATATATTTGTTAAAGTTAATCTAGTGATGCTTGTCTAATTTTGATTCTATTTAATATCATCTAAGAAGACTTGTAAAAACAAATGGGTGAGAGTGCTTCAGCATATGTAAAGAGCATTTAAACGATGTTGTTTGAGGTATGAATTTTGATGTTCATGCTTCTTAAGTGATTGGATCTTTATTTCATAAGAGAATTTATGAATCAGATGAATAATGAATTAGATCTATGATTGTATAAATATTTTGATGTAGAAAGTTTTATTAAGAAGAAATTTTTTGATGTTGTAGTGTTTATATATATAAATTGTTATTTATCATAGAAATAATTTTTATAATAATAAATAAAAGAAAATTTTGATATTAGAGAGATTATGACGGTTTAAAACAGTCACCAAACATAGAAAAAAGTAGTCATAAAAATTAGTAACTTCGTGACGTTTCAAACTATTGTTAAATATATTGTAATAGTTTAAAATATTCACTAAATATAGAAAAAAGTTGTCAAAAAAACTAGTAATTTAGTGACAGTTTCATAGCATCATTAAAAATATTGTGAAAGTTTAAAATAGTCAGACATATAAGAGAAAGTTGTCACTGAATTTAATAATTTGATGACGATTTTAAATACAACACAAAAAACACATTGACAAGTGTTACAAATTTGTGACGGTTTTATAGTCTAAAAACTGTCACAAAAAATTTAACAACACTCTTTACGAACAGTGGTCCAAAACTGTCACTATGCCTCCTGTTGACGCTCAAATCTGTTATGCTTTTTTAATTGTCGCAAAAAAATTTAACAATGTTCAAATTCGTGATGCTTATTCAACCGTCGCTAAAAGTAAAAAAAAACATTGCGAAAAGGAACATAATATTATGATGCTTGATAAGTTGGACTTTATACATGTCACTTGATAAACACATAAAAAAGGAAATAATAATAAACATAAACATTATTGTATTACAAAGGATCAATAGATTAGAAAGAGGATTGCTAACTTACAAAAATGATATGATTTTTCAATGTGTTCTGTAATAAATGCATGACTTTTTTTTTTGCGTAAAAGACCAATCATGCCCCCAATAAGATCATATAATTAAAAGTGCAATAGAACAAAAAGGAATCAAAATATCAAGATATATTTTTTCGAAGAACCTCTAATTTCCTATACATGTATTAGTTTTATATATACTCTATCAAATTTAGGGGTAAAACACACTAATAAATTATTTCAACCTCAAAATATTACGCCAATGTTCGCTTTTGATTTTTGTTACAACCATGTCTTGAATGATTCTATGTAAATCGAATCAATTAGATTCAATTTAGCATGAATGTTTACCAGTAGTAAATTGAATCAATTATATTTGATTTACTACTAATACAACATATATATGTAATCGAATCTAATTGATTCGATTTACTATTAACAAAACATATATAGTAAATCAAATTTAGTTGATTTGATTTAGTATTGATACAGATTATTGATATTTACTTGTTTATTTATTCTATATTAACTTTAAAACATATATATCGATAAGGAAATACCCCTATTTGGATTCAAATAAAATACCAAAAAATAAAATTGAATAAGAATAGAGATCCAACTTTTACGTTTTAGCTCAAATTCCAGAAAATCAACATTTTTATAAACATATGAATTTAAAACGAAACAATAAACAATTTCTAAAAATTCGTTAAAAATTATTTTTTGACTTATTAGCATCTAAAGAATCATTACCAGAATTTTTTATAGAGGTATTTCCTTATTGACATTTATGTATCAGTACTAAATCGAATATGCCGGTAGGTGTTTATTATTGCCTAAACATTACGTTTCACTAAACCCTATTACTGAAAGAATTTTCTGATGAAAAATTCGACACTAAATTTGGTGCTAATAAAATTAATTTTTGCGCCTCTGTTTACCAACATATTCAATTATGGAAATTCTAATCCGACAGTAAATTATTTGAGAGACAAATTTTCACTGGTAACTATCGAAAAATTTGTTGCTAAATTTGTCAGTGACGTCCGTCGCTCAATCCAATGGTATTCTGCATTTTTTTGTAGTGGACAATATCCAAATGCTAACCTTTGCATTGAAAAGTTTCCAAAAGCAACCTCTATTGAATGCTATACTTACAAATAGAAAGGTCTTATTGTCTCCAATTATTCCAACCTATTTTGTTACTATTGCAAAATCTCAGGATACTTTATCACTACTTGTTCTAATTGTCCACCATTCCCAAATCAGAATAAATATCAACTCTATCCTAACTCCTCTAAGTATATGCCTATAACAGCTATTGCTATTAGTGACACTTCCACCTTAGTCTTTACGTGTCTATCTTTTATCTCTTGAAGTGATTTTAAAAAGTCTTTTCTTACACAACTTTTTTTCTATGTCTGGTAATACTTTCGCTTCCCTATTCTCTCCTTTAGGTAACCTTAAATGATATTTTCATTCAAGGTACCTTGATCACTTGTCTCCTACACATCACATTTTTTCTTCTTTGTCTACCATTGACACAACACCTTCTATTCAAACTGTTGATGTATCTCTTATGCATATGAGTCATAAGGGTAAAATCACCGGGACTGAATGTGCGATCGAAAAATTGTTTGAGCTCACAAGACCTTCATGTTCCCTTTCCTTAAAATCTTGGTGATATTTTTCCATCTGTTACACTTTAATTGTACCACCATCATATTAATCATAGCTTT
Source organism: Arachis stenosperma (assembly GCF_014773155.1). Taxonomy (NCBI): domain Eukaryota; kingdom Viridiplantae; phylum Streptophyta; class Magnoliopsida; order Fabales; family Fabaceae; genus Arachis; species Arachis stenosperma. The sequence goes on from NC_080377.1 coordinate 15,052,672, forward strand.
TTAGAAAAGTTGTGTCCTCTTTGGTTGAGAAAGTTTTTAAGATTTATCGATAATGAGTCTCTTGATTGCATTTTTTGTCAAATTACAAAATAACTAATGTTATGCTTCAGTAATAGTAACACTTAAGTAATAGTTCCTCTCTTGTTTACTCTTCTTTTGATCTTATACACTAAGATGTTTGGGGTTCCACTCCCATTCCTTCTATGGGAGGGGTTCATCATTTTGTAGTGTTTATATTGATTATTATTCTCATTTTTTTGGATATGTGTGATTACCAATAGATCCTCAAATTTATATCAGCTTTTCTGCTAGGATTAAGACAATATAGGTAATAATTGATGATTGGATTTTTGACGGTTTAAAATTTCACAAATGAAATCTCGTTGAAGTATAGTCTCTAAACCAACAATAATCCTCTCATGCAAAAATTTGTTTGTCACAAGTACAAACCCCTAAAATTTATAAACCGAAGTATTTAAACCTCGGGTCGTTCTCCCTAGGATTTACAATAAAGTGTCTTGTTATTGGTTAGAAATGTGTTTTGGAGTTTTGGTAAGAAACATGGAAGTTAAATGCTAAAAAGTAAACTAATGGCTAAAAAGGTCTTGGCAAGGGTTGGTGGTCAAGAATCTCTATCCTAATTACTAACCACAATATGAGAATTGGCAAGGATTAATCTCATTAAATCATCCTCTAACTAGTAGTAAAGGAAAGTCAAATGAGCTATATCAATCCTAGTCCATAAGTCCTAACTCTCCACTAATTCAATTAGTGAGAACTAGAGTCAATGGATCCCAATCATCAATTACTTGGACATTAGTAACTCAAGAGTTCCTAAGTTACCTTTCCAAGCCAAGAACATAAAACTCTACTCTAAAATCCAACCAAGCATTTCATCAAACACTTGAAAGGCACAAAATAAAATCATAGTAAATTGACAACAAGAATGAAATCTAACAACAATTATTGAAAGGAATCAACAACAACAATTAAAAGAAACACATTTATTATGAATTACCTTGATTGAATTGAAAGAGAGTAGAAGAAACAAAAGTAGATCTACATCAAAACACAAGAACAACACAAAGAAAATTACAACAAAAGAATGAAAGAAGAATGAATGTAACAACAAGGAATTAAGAAGATAGAAGTAGAAGAAGATGAATTAAAATCTAGATCTAAGAACTAAACCTAATCATAATCCTAATCCTAGAGAGAAGTGAGAGCTTCTCTCTCTAGAAACTAACTAAAAGCTAAACTATGACTAATGATTAAAATATGTTGATTCTTCTTCAATCCTTGGCTTAAATAGCATCATAAATGAGTTGGATTGGGCCCACAAGGCTTCTAAAATCGCTGGCCACGTGTTGCATTAAGTGGGTCATGTGCCACCATCGGCGCGCCCGCGTACTATGCGCGTGTGCGCCCCTATGCACGATGAAACTATGGCAAATCTTATATCGTTTCGAAGCCCCGGATGTTAGCTTTCCAACCCAACTAGAACCGCATCAATTGGACCTCTGTAGCTCAAGTTATGATCAATTAAGTGCGAAGAGGTCGGCTTGATAGCTTTTTGGTTCCATCATTTCTTCATGAGTTCTCCAACTTTTACATGCTTTTCCTTCATTCCCTTGATCCAATCCTTGCCTCCTAAATCTTAAATCACTTAACAAACATATCAAGGCATCTAATAGAATCAAGGTGAATTAGATTTAGCTATTTTAAGTCCTAAAAAGCATGTTTTCACTCTTAAGCACAATTAAAGGAGAATATACAAAACCATGCTATTTCATTGCATAAATGTGGGTAAAAGGTTATAGAATCCCCTAAATCAAGCATAAGATAAGCCCTACAAATGGGGTTTATCAATCTCCCCACACTTAAACCAAGCATGTCCTCATGCTTAAGCCAAGAGAAAGCAAAGGGCATCAACATTTATTCAATGTAACCTATCTATATGTATCCTATCTACATGAATGCAACTAGATGCAAAATGATTCTACCTACTTGGTTAAAAATAAATCAATCCTCCAAGAGCATGTATAAACGGGTAGGGCTAAGGTCATATGACGATTCATGAATCCTACCAATTTTAGTATAAAAATGAAGTTCAAGTAGACTTGCAAGAAGGGTGCTCATGAAAGCCGGGAATCAAGGAGTCGAGCATCGAACCCTCACCGGAAGTGTTTGCACTCTAGTCGCTCAAGTGTGTAGGGTCAATTCTCTCAATTCTCCCCTAATCATACTTTCTAAGATTTGTTTTTCTTCTAACAATCAACATATATTTCATGCATGCATACAAGTATCATGAGGTCTTTTCTTTAGGTTGTAATGGGGCTAGGGTCAAGGTAGGGGTGCATATTTGGTCAAGTGAGCTTAAAATTTGAGTCTTTGATAAGCTTAAACTTCCCACCTAACCTATGACATTCTATACAATTGAGTTCTAACCTAACTACACATTTCTCACTTTTTCACATACTCATGTATCCCTTTTCATTTCACAATACTTATGCATTGATCTTTATTGGACTTTACTTTGGGGCATTTTGTCCCCTTTTTATTTCTTTCTTTTTCTATTTTTTTCCTTTTCTTTTTTCTTTTTCAAATTCATATATATATATATTTTTTTCTTTCTTTTTCTTTTGTTTTTTTCTCTTTTTTTTTTATACAAGAGCATCAATGCATAAGGTTTTACATTCGATCAATACATGAGTATGTACCCAATTCCCAATATTTTCAATAACAATACAAAACTACCCTTTTATTCACCCAATGTCCCAAGGTTCCCACACTTGAATGATACTCACATACACTAGCCTAAGCTAATCAAAGATCCAAATAAGGACTTTTATTATTTTCCGCTTTAAGGCTTGTAATGTGGTAAATTAAGAACAAAGTGGGTTAATCGTAGGCTCAAATTTGGCTAACAAAGGAAGATAGAAGGTAAGGCCACTTGGGTAAGTGAGCTAAATGAAATGATGGCATCAATCATATAAATGCATGTATACATGGAACAATGGACATAAAGAATCAAACAAATCAAAGATCACAATTATAGAGAGAGAATAATACACACAAGAAGAAAAATAAGTGGTTATAGGATGTAACCACACCATTAGGCTCGAATCTCGCAAGCTTGTGTTCTTAACTCAAAAACCATGTTCCAAAATACATTCTTTCAAGCAAGTTCAACAAAAAATTTTTCAAATTGGTAGGTTGCCCTAAAACGATTTCTTGGGAAAGAAATCATCATCCTAACCAAGTAGTCCTAACAAAAAAAAAGAAGAAGTGGTAAAAATATGTACAAATTCTAACTAACATGCAACCTATCATGCAATGCAATAACTAATCTAACAAAGAAAACTAAGAATTGGTGTTGGACAAGGAAATTGTTACCCATGGAGATCGGTCAGACGACCTCCCCACACTTGAAGATTGCACCGTTCTCGGTGCATGCAAAGAAGGACAAGGTGGATGGGTTGCTACAATTGATGAGCTTCTTCACAAGGTTGCGCGGAGGACTTTTTTGTTACCCCATTTAAAAGCTTTTCCTTTCTCCCTCCTTGGTGGCCAACCTAAACGGATAGAAAAGGAAAGGAATATTAAGCCTATGACAAAGATATCAAAACAAATAGAATATATGCGGGGGTTAATGCCAAGTAGGAGTATGGTTCTCTACTACATGGTAGCTACAACATGTAGAGGAGGAAACAATAAGAGAAAATGGCATATCAATGATACTTGATGCAAGAATAAGGTCAAAGCATGAAGAGCATGATGAGCATCAAGTTCGAACAAGAGAGATTGGGCCATGAAAGACAATATAAGGTCATATCAATGCACAAAGAACACAAGTGTATAAAAGATTGAACATTGATTTGAAGAAAAACATCACCCAACAATATGAAACAAGTCAAGAGGCACCAAAGTAATGCAAGGAATCCTCAACAATTGAGTAGGAAGATGCAACACCATTATTAAAATGACTTAAAAAAAACGAAAACATGCTACAAAAACTAAATGAAAATGGGAAGAGTAGAAGTATGCGAATGTGATAAGCAAAAGAAAATGGAAGGGGAGAAAAAAACTCTTTTTTTTTTTTACCGACGCGCACGCGTCATGCGTGCTTACGCATCGATGGGCATATTGGTTGAAGGACGCGTACGCGCCAGGTGCGCGCACGCGTGCGTCGAGTTAGGCTGGAGGCATAATGTTGGCCCAAAAGTGGCACAACTCTCGGGAAAAAGTACCGGGGGTGCAGATTGTGCAATCGACGCGCGCGCGCAAAGTGCGCGTGCGCGTGCATTGTGAATTTAAGATCATGTGCGCGTACGCGCCAGGTGCGCGCACGCGTGCACAGACTTGTGCCTTAGGCCTAATGTTCGCACAGTGTAGGCCTACCTCTTGGGTTTTTGGCTGGGGTAGAATTTTTGCATCCACGCGTACGCGTACAGTGCGCGTCCGCGTGGATGGTCGAAAAATGCTCAGGTGCGCGTACGCGTTATGTGCGCGCACGCGTGGATGGTGTTCTGTTTTTTTCAAAAAAAAAAATTTTCTAAGTTCTTGCACCAATCCAAGCCTTTCAATCCTCCAAACAGCTACCAAAACACCCTAAAACCTTATTTATCATATTATACTCCTAACTAAACTTAACAAACCAATAAAAATATGAAATTAAACTAATTCTACCAATATTTACAAAGAAAGAAAATGGAAAGATGTTACCATGGTGGGGTGTCTCCCACCTAGCACTTTTGTTTATTGTCCTTAAGTTGGACTTATGGGGAGCTCCTCTCAAGGTGGCTTGTGCTTGTACTCATCTTGGAACTTCCACCAATGCTTGAATCTCCAATAAGCTCCATTCTTCAATTTCAATATCTTCAAGCTTTGATGGAGTTCTCCACAAACCATGAGCTCCCAAATTTGATTTTCATTGTGCGATCCGGGATCCCACACTTTGTTTTGACACCCGTCCTTAGATTGATCGTCATTATTCCATCCGGGTGGTATGGCCTTGGAATTCTCAAAGAAGCTTCCAAACAACTTCCTAGACCCATGCCATTTGGTTCCACACCAACCATTGCTCTTGAATTTTGAGCTTACAACTGTCATGAGCTTAGAATGATGTTTCCAACCACTACACAACTCTCTTATACTTTTGACTCCACAAAGAGCTCTAAGTTGACCATCGTTTTCAATTAAACCATATTCAAGTGAGAAAGTAAGGCTTAGGGATAAGAGTTTTACCTACTCGAATGTTGTGTTGGATGGTGACTTGGGGAGGGAGACCTCCCCACACTTAGACAATGCAAGGTCTACTTCTTTAGGCTCTTCTTTAGTTGTTTCCACCTCTTCAAAAGCTTCTTCAATTTCAACCTTTTCCCTCTTGGTAGCTCGCTTTTGATGATTGGATTTTTGACGGTTTAGAATTTCACAAATGAAATCTCGTTGAAGTATAGTCTCTAAACCAACAATAATCCTCTCATGCAAAAATTTGTTTGTCACAAGTACAAACCCCTAAAATCTATAAACCGAAGTATTTAAACCTCGGGTCGTTCTCCCTAGGATTTACAATAAAGTGTCTTGTTATTGGTTAGAAATGTGTTTTGGGGTTTTGGTAAGAAACATGGAAGTTAAATGCTAAAAAGTAAACTAATGGCTAAAAAGGTCTTGGCAAGGGTTGGTGGTCAAGAATCTCTATCCTAATTACTAACCACAATATGAGAATTGGCAAGGATTAATCTCATTAAATCATCCTCTAACTAGTAGTAAAGGAAAGTCAAATGAGCTATATCAATCCTAGTCCATAAGTCTTAACTCTCCACTAATTCAATTAGTGAGAACTAGAGTCAATGGATCCCAATCATCAATTACTTGGACATTAGTAACTCAAGAGTTCCTAAGTTACCTTTCCAAGCCAAGAACATAAAACTCTACTCTAAAATCCAACCAAGCATTTCATCAAACACTTGGAAGGCACAAAAGAAAAGCATAGTAAATTGACAACAAGAATGAAATCTAACAACAATTATTGAAAGGAATTAACAACAACAATTAAAAGAAATACATTTATTATGAATTACCTTGATTGAATTGAAAGAGAGTAGAAGAAACAAAAGTAGATCTACATCAAAACACAAGAACAACACAAAGGAAATTACAAAAAAAGAATGAAAGAAGAATGAATGTAACAACAAGGAATTGAGAAGATAGAAGTAGAAAAAGATGAATTAAAATCTAGATCTAAGAACTAAACCTAATCCTAATCCTAATCCTAGAGAGAAGTGAGAGCTTCTCTCTCTAGAAACTAACTAAAAGCTAAACTATGACTAATGATTAAAGTATGTTGATTCCTCTTCAATCCTTGGCTTAAATAGCATCAGAAATGAGTTGGATTGGGCCCACAAGGCTTCTAAAATCGCTGGCCACGTGTTGGATTAAGTGGGTCATGTGCCACCATCGGCGCGTCCACGTACTGTGCGCGTGCGCGCCCCTATGCGCGATGCAACTATGGCAAATCTTATATCGTTTCGAAGCCCCGGATGTTAGCTTTCCAACCCAACTAGAACCGCATCAATTGGACCTCTGTAGCTCAAGTTATGATCAATTAAGTGCGAAGAGGTCGGCTTGACAGCTTTTTGGTTTCATCATTTTTTCATGAGTTCTCCAACTTTTACATGCTTTTCCTTCATTCCCTTGATCCAATCCTTGCCAACTAAATCTGAAATCACTTAACAAACATATCAAGGCATCTAATGGAATCAAGGTGAATTAGATTTAGCTATTTTAAGTCCTAAAAAATATGTTTTCACTCTTAAGCACAATTAAAGGAGAATATACAAAATCATGCTATTTCATTGCATAAATGTGGGTAAAAGGTTATAAAATCCCCTAAATCAAGCATAAGATAAGTCCTACAAATGGAGTTTATCAATAATCCATCCATTGGCCTTTTTCCTAATGATGTTGATAATACAGGTACTTCGACAAGTCCTCCTCCTGACCTTCACGACCGTACACCTTTTCGTGTCCTGATGACTCTGTTTTACTATCATTCCTCTTAATTCCACTCACATACTAGGGTAGGCTCATCATTTTGTAGTGTTTATATTGATGATTATTCTTGTTTTTTCTGGGTATGTGTGATTATAAATAGATATGAATTATCTCAAATTTATATCAATTTTGTTACTAATAAAAAAAGTTTTCATCCATTGGCCTTTTTCCTAATGATAATGATAATACAGGGACTCGGGCAAGTCCTCCTGTTAAGCTTCGTGACTGTGTACCGTATCTTGTGTCTTGATGATTCTGCTTTTATTGTCATTCCTCCTTATTCCACTCACATATTAGGGTAAGGAATCAACCTCATTTTTTTTATTATTGTTTTTCTTTTACCATACTTCATCTTCATAAACCTAGATCTTACCAAAAAAAAGTCTCTACAAATCCAACTTGATAGCAGACAATACATGAAGAAATCCATGTGTTAGATAAATGACACACTTGTGACTTAGTTGAACCACCTTCTTATTAGATAGTTCTGGAAAGTGAATGAGTATACAAGATCAAGACTCACTTTGATGACTCTATTGACTAGTATTAAGACACATATAGTTGCTCATAGATTCTCTCAGAAATATAATGTTGATTATGAAGAACCATTTTTTCTGTTACTTGACTTACATCTTTTCAAATTCTCTTTGCCATTTCAGTATGAAAATAATCTCTCAATCAAATGGATGTAAAAAAATCTTTATTTCCTTAATAATGATTGAAAATAAAAAAAGTCTACCCGAAACCACCTTTAAAATAATCTTATCCTTCTAACAAAAGTTATCTTTTTCGTAAGACACTTTATAATCTTAAGCAAGCTACTAAAAAATGGTTTAAAAATTTAGCACAATTGTTTATAATATCATTTTCATATGAAGTCTTCATAAAAATATTCTCTTTTCTTCACAAGACTAACTACAATGTTGTCCTTTTGTTGGTATATATTGGTGGCATGATCATTAACAAAATGATGTTAGTGGTGTCAATGATCTTAAGATTGCTCTCCATATTCATTTTGAGAAGAAAGATCTTGGATCTATTAATAATTTTCTTCTTTTGAAGTTATTTCATTGAATGATGGCATTTATCTTTCTCAAATAAAGAATGCACCTAATTAATCTTCTTGCTCGAATTGAGCTTATAGATAGTTGCACATATTTTATACCTCTTGAGTCTAATATTCATTTACTTCTATGGTTGATACCATATATGTTGAGCAATCCTACTCTCGTTTACATGCTTTGATATCACCTATCTTATTCATATTATTAGCCAGGATTATTAGTCCGATCCCTGCACTATTCATTATGCTATTATTTCTTAGATTCGCTGTTACATTAAAAGCATTATGTTCCATGTCCTTCATTTTTATGCTTATTCTTCTTTAATCCTCCAAGCCTATTTTGTTGTTGATTAGGTAGGCAATCCTACTAATATGTGTTCTACTACTAGCTTTTATTTGTTTTTTAATTATAGTCTTATTCTTGCGATACAAGAATGACATTTATTGCTCGATCAAGCATAGAAATGGACATGGTGGTCATTCAGTTTTTTTTTCAACTGAATCAATTGTGATATTAGAAGTGCTATTTAAATTATTCATAATGATACTTTTTATAATCACACCAAACACATCGAAAATGATTGTAAATTTGTTCCACAATAACTTTTTGTTGGTGTTATTTGCCTAATCTCTATTGGAATTTTAGATTAGACCGATCACCGATGATATCTTCACAAAATTTTATTCTAATCCTCCTACTAAATTTCAAAATTTAGTGTTCAAATTTAAGATAATTTCGTTAATTTTTACCAAAGATTAAGAGGGTTTAGGGTCTAAAAAAGAATAATAGAACTATTAGAATATTATTATATTTATTAGCATAATATTTTCGTTAATAATATAATATTATGTATTTATTATTTTGATTATTCTCTGATTTATTTATCATCCACACATGGGCTATACTTTATACATATTTTTTGATACAATAAAAATATATAGACCCCTTTTTCTAATATTTTTCTTGGTTTCTAACGTATTTATTGTTAAAATATGAAAGAAATTTAATATTTTGTAAATACAAAACTATTTATGTGCATATTTTTACTTAATTGTTTAATATATTGAACCAGATACTACACCATGATATTAAAATTTTAAGTCTAAAATTTGATCGTTATTATCTGATTTTTTTTAAATACTTACTACTTCAAAGCATTCTAAAAACAAGTCTGTAATTTACAGGAACATGTTAAATACAAAATTATTTTTTACCTCTTTTTAACAAATTAAACTTTTTTGAGAAATAATTTCAATCTAAATAATAATCCCTTGAACAAGAAAAGAGAAACCAAAAATTAATTTCTTTTAACATGAAATGAAAACAAAATGTGTCGCCACAAAAGTATAAAATTTTGTACTAAAATTCAGGAATTTAAAAAGTTAATTATTTTGTATTTTAAAGATATATTTTAATAGTATAAAACAAAAACTTGAAATTTTTAATATATTTATTATATTAAAAAATAAGTTTTGCAAATTTTTTGTTATAATTTTAAAATATGTTATTAAAACAGATAATAGTGGGACCTTAAAAATAAATAAAAGAATAAAATCACGTAAAAAATATGTATAAAATAGACAAAGGCAACGTGTAGCAAAAAATCTAATAATCTATGCACCAAAAGTAGAAAGTGGGCTCCAATTTGTGTTTTTTTTTTTTTCTTTTTTGTCTAGAAGTGAGCTACGTTCTATTGCTACTATAAATATGGAACCTTCTTCTCAACAACAAAAGCACTCACTAGTCCCTCCAAAACTCAGCAGCAACTCTCTTCTCATTTTCCCACCAACCAAAAATAGAAGTTAAAAGGAAGTTCTTATTCGAATACTGTATTATTGCATATATATCTCTTTGTTCCACCAGCACACTAACAAGTAACAACACAAAATTACTCAAGAAACTAGCCAACTCCACTACTAACAATGGTCGACGTGGACCGGAGGATGACGGGTCTGAACCCGGCTCACGTAGCCGGTCTAAGGCGACTCTCCGTCCGAGCCGCCGCCCCTCTTTCACCATCCGTCACCCTACGCAACGGCCTGCTCTCGTTCTCTTCCCTCGCAAACAAAGTCGCCACCCATCTCCGCAACTCAGGTATCCAGGTCGAACCGGGTCTCACCGACTCTGAGTTCGCCATCGCAGAGGCGGAATTTGGCTTCACCTTCCCGCCAGACCTCCGCGCCGTCTTGGCTGCCGGACTTCCCGTCGGCGCCGGATTTCCGGACTGGCGCGCCTCGGGCATCTCCCGCCAACTCCTCCGCTGCTCGCTGGAGCTCCCAGCTGCTGCGGTCTCCGTCCACGTGGCAAGAAACGCGATGTGGGCCAAGACGTGGGGCCCAAGGCCCAACGAGCAAACGAAGGCGTTATGTGTGGCCAGGAACGCGCTCAAGAGAGCGCCGATTCTTGTCCCAATCTTTGACCATTGCTACGTTCCATGCAACCCTTGCCTCGCTGGGAACCCTGTCTTCTTCATCGACGAGGAACGCATGTTCCGATGCGGCTTCGACCTCTCGGATTTCTTCGAGCGGGAGTCTCTGTTTCGAAGCTCCGACGCCGGGAATATGTCGTCACGGCGGAATTTCAATGTTTCCGGCGGAAAGAAGCCGCGGTGGATAGATTTCTGGAGCGACGCCGTCACGGACTTTCGTAGAAAATCGTCGTCGTCGGCGGCGATGGCTTCGCCGGAGAGGTTTTTGGACATTCGGCGGTGGAAAGTGCCGAAGGGCGTGGAGCAGTATATAGAGCGAATCGGGTCGTGTTTGAAGGACGGTGGATGGAGCGAATCTGAGGTATCAGAAATGGTTCAGGTTTCAGGTTCCGGTTTGGGCTTGGATCCAGGTTCGGATTTGTGTTCGGGTTTGGATAATCAGGGGGTATTAGATGCTTTGTTGTTGAAAGCAGATAGGTTCTCAGACTCGCTCCGGAATTCTGGGTGGAGCGCCGAAGAGGTTTCGGATGCTCTGTGGTTCGATTTTCAACCGGGGAAGGACCAGAAACCGGCTAAAAAGCTGTCATTTGAACAGGTTGAAAGGATTGGGAAACTGGCGGAATCAGTTTCCCGGTCACTATACGTGGAAATAGATTTAGGATCAGTTAAATAGTGGGATTTTTTTTCCCCTTTCTTTTTTGTCTGAGGCAGCGGCCAACGGCCAACGGTGGTATGCATATTTCCTTTTGTGAATATTTTTCGGAAATGCGAATCCATTGTTGGCCAACCGGGGTGTGCCTTCAAAACATATGTGGAAAATGATATAGCAACGTATATGGTCATCCTTATATGTAACCTCATATGTAAGCTAAATGAAAATGTTGATACTCAATAATCAATGGTTAGAGCAGCTTAAATAAGTACTAGTGTAAGATTTTAATTTAATACATACTTTGGACTCTTATTCGATAATTTGTTATTTTTTGGTTTTTTTCTGTCATGCGCTGATTAACTTGTTGTAATTCTGTTACCATCCGAAAAAGTTTGAAAATTTTGAGACCTAAAGGAAAAAAGGACTTTTGTTTCTAGGTCCCACGGTGGGAGCCAACTATTCTTGTAGAGGTTGGCCGCTGTATAGCTCATCCGCCAATGAGTATCTGCAAGCTTTTTATCGAGATGAGTTATACTTAGACAATGAGAGGACAAGGAGTGGACACCTACAAAAGACACTCTAACACTCAAGTTAGTAAAAGAGTAATAAACTTTGCGAATTACAATGTGTCTTAACGATTTTTTTACCTTCCTGATATTTGAAATTAAAATGTATTTAGTTATATTTTCGAAAATCTCGTTTTTATGAGGAATGATAATATTTTAAAACATTATTATACATTTTCGTATAACCGAATTATAATATTTATAATTGAGTTATAACGTTTTAGACGAATTATATCTGTAACATCAAAACTTATGAAAAAAATATTTTTTGTTAAAAAATCCTTTACTCGTCATTGTTACTTTTTTTATGTATTTTTTTACTATTTTCATATGTTTTTACTTCTTTTAATCTTCAAGATCAATTTATTTGTTGCTTAATTCAAAATATGAAAGGTCAGAAAGAATATGATTAATTTTTAGAATATGATTGGATAGAATATTTTTAAATTTCACTTTATTTTAAAGATTTAACTAACTTCAATTCTAAAGATACATATTAATATTATAAATTAAAAAAGTATTTTATTAAAAATATTAAAAAAATTAAAAAATAAAATATTATTTTAATTTTTAAAATTTGAGTCAAATTTTGATTTAGTCTTTAATATTTTAAACGTTTTATTTTTATTCCAAAAAATTTTAAACAGGTTCAATATTGTGATACAATTAAATTTACACAAATAATTAACAGAATGAATGACGTGAGCATCAACAACATTATTGTTAAGATATGTTGTTAAGTTATATCTGCTTCCTCTTTTCAATTTTCTTCTTGTAAAAAATTTCAAATTTTATCCATCTGTTTTGTCGATTTTTAACAAATCGATGGTGGTTCAATTCTAATGGTCTGGGAGCGAAACCTACTCCTCTTTGCGGGTACCAATCCTTCTAAAAGTACATCAAAGTGTTTCCTATTAAATGAATTTCGGAAATAAAAATAAATTATACCTTGTGAATTGAAAGAGAAATAAAGAAGAGACAAAGTTTTCAAAAGGAAAATTGTTCACAAATAAAAATAATTGCATTGAAATTAAAAGAAAGCAATAAAAAGCCTTTGATTGAATCAAAAGACTATAGCGTAAAAGATTAAAGTGCAAAAAGGATAAATTGTACAAAGAAAATAAAGAACAATTGAGAAATAAAATTACTTGAAAGGTTAAATTTACAAAAAAAGTAAATTGAGAAGATTAAAAGGTGAAAGAAATCCTACAGAAAAGTTACTCGATTGCAAACTCAGGAAGTCGCTGGAATGTGAGTATACTTGAGTGTTTTCTGAGTAAAAGTTCCAACCCTTATTCACTAATATTGCAACAAAGACCAACTCAGGTAACACTTAACATTTTATCTGTGTCTAATTTTAAATTGAAATAGTTTTTTTAATTCAGAATTATGTACCTTTCATATCAGCCTATAAATGCTGTTTATTCAAATACATCTTCTGTGATATTCGACCAACCAATTCTGCAACAATATCCTGACCAAGGGCACTGTTTTTCCATTCAAGCCACAGAACCTACTCAACCACTTATCACTATTTTTCCCCCTTCTCACGTAACACCAATAGTTGATTTGACAAAAGGTCTTCCACAGCATTTTCGGACTCAAATTCTCCAACTCGAGTCAATTTCACCCAACAACCAGGCTACACTTTTTGCAGAGAGTCAAGCAGCTCCAGATTCCAATTCTCCCTCTCGAGTTGTTGAAAAATCAAATTCAAATTCGTCTTGGTTCAGGGTTTTGGAAACTCCTCCAAAACTGCCCAGTCCTCCTCATCGAGTTGACTTTCAAACTCCCTTTCGACCAAGACCTGGAACATCAAGTGCTCCCACCACTCCTTCAAGTGTCACTTTAGCTGACTTGATCTCTGTTTTAAATCGAGTCATCCAAGAAAATAAGGTACCTGTACCAGTGCCTACACTCTCAAGACCGGTCATATCAAGACCCTCATTCGAATTAAATGCTAACACTCGAGAGGAGTTTTGATCACTCATAAAGCTTTTGGATTATCCACCTACCACATGATGACGTAATTCTTAATCAACTCCTGGATGATCTTTTGAATTCTTTCTTGGAGCTCCCGGCTAACACACCAAATTCTGCCTCAATTCAAGGATTCAAACAACTTCTTAATGAGAGCATAGCATCCCATTTTCAACTCCAAGAAACTAAAACTGAAGAAACCAATATCAAAACTAATATAGAGAGTTATTTGGTAGCCGCTCAACCAGTCCAAACTTCTCGTGAAGAGTTCGATCTGAGCATCGCCCAGGCTATTTCTATTCAAGCTTTCCATGATCAAGAAGAAGAAAAACTTGAAGCGGAATTGGCTCAAATCAATAAAAAGTTTGCCAAAGTACGACAAAATCAAGCTACTGTAGCCAAACCCTTGGCGGCCGCCCAACAAGAATGAGAACACCTCATTCAAGAAATTGTTTCCATCGAGACTTGACGGGAAGACTATGAAAAACAACTTGAAAAAGTCCAATTTGACAAGTTCAAACAAATCGAGATGCTTTCGATCCTGGAGAACAAAAGTGTGAAGTTAAGCTCTGATTTAGCCAAACTAGTAGCTCCTTAAATTTCCTTTCATTTTAAGTTTCACTTTATTTTGTAATAGTTTCTATCTTTTCTAGACTTATTCATGTTGAATTTCTAATTCTGCCAACAATAGTATTGTTTCAAATATTTTCCATTAATCGAGTTAATCACCTTTCCTAACTTGATATCTTTAATCTGATAGGCGTTTCCAGAATACGTCCCCATTACCTGAAAAGGACCTTCTCAAATATGGGACCATTTACCCAAAAATCTCGATTTCTTTTCCATCGTTAAAATGACTTTTAAAACTAACTCGCCTATTCTAAAATATTTTTCTTTAATTCGATGATTGTAACTTCGAGCAATACTTTTTTTTGTCGAATCATATTATTGAGTGCCAGGATTTGCTCTGAATCCAATTTATTTAACTCATCAAACATTGCATTCCAATAATCATCAACTGGCAAATTATTCTGTTTTGATACTCTTAAAGTATTCAAATTAATTTCTAATGGTAACACTGCATCATGGCCATACACCAACTTATAAGGTGAAGTTCCCGTCGAACCTCTTGGCGAATTTCGATAAGCCCATAATACTTGGCTTAAAGTTTCATGCCATGTTCGAGGCTTATTTCCGATATGCTTTTTAATCAAACTTATCAGGATTTTATTCGCTGCCTCCACTTGCCCATTAGTCTGCGCATAATCAGGAGTTGAAGTAACCATATTAATACTCATCGAGGCCGCAAAATTTTTAATTTGCTGACCAGTAAACATAGTTCCTTGATCAGTACTTAATGTCTGAGGAATTCCAAATCGATGGATAATATGTTCCTCGACAAAGTCTATTATTTCACTTTGACCAACTTCTATTAGGGAAACTGCTTCAATCCATTTCGTGAAATAATCAATGGCTACTAAGATAAACTTGTGTTGTTTTAATGAAGGAGGACGAATCAACCCAATCAGATCTAGAGCCCAACCTCTAAATAGCCATGGCTTTATTATCGAATGTAATTCAGCCGCTGGAATCTGTTGTACCGAACTATGTTTCTGACATTCTTGACACGCCTTTGCATAATCAGTACAATCTTTTATCATAGATGGCCAATATACATGATTTCAATACAACACCCATTTCATCTTTTTCCCTGCCTAATGGGTACCACATATTCCATTATGGGCTTCACCTAAGGCAATGTTCTGATCATCTCGACTTAAGCATCTCAATAAACTCCCATCAATCCCTTTTTTATACAATTCATCAGCTATTAAGACAAAATTCATTGCTTGTAATTTTATCTTTCTGTCGACTGCAATATTCGGATTTTTATCTATACACAAAACTTCACTTTCATTTGCTGGCACTAAGATTTGATGGATACTAGCTAGTTTCTTAATAGTTTCTAGACCGATTCGATACCTCGAAGCAATTTGGGCTAACTCATTAGCAATTTCATTATGAATCCTAGGGATATGCACCAAAGAAACTTTTCTAAAAGACGTTAATAATTCCCAAGCAGTTACTAAATATTTTTGTAACGTCTCATTATTACACTTAAACTCCTTCGATAACTGCTTTAAAACCAACTGTGAATCCTCTAAAATTTGAAACTCTAACGCTCCTTTGCTAATTAAAATTTAAAGACCCAAAATTAAAGCCTCATATTCGGCCACATTATTGGAACAAGGATACTTTAATTCAAACAAAAATTCTGATGGAATACCTTCCAGGGAAACAACAAGGATTCCAACCCCTGCACCATCCTTATGCTTTGATCCATCAAAATATAATTTCCAATAGTTGACTTCTACATCAATTATATTTGCCCCCTGGTCATGCAGGTCTTTCGAATTATCCACAAGAAAGTCTACAATGACCTGTCTTTTAATAGCATTTGCTGGTACATACTGTAAATCGAATTCTGTCAACGCCAACATCCATTTCTCCAAACGTCCCCTTAACATAGGAAAACTCAACATATATTTAATAAGATCAGTTTGTGCTATCACTTTCACCGATTTAACCACCATATAACACTTTAATTTCATACAAGCATGATATAGAGACAAGCACAATTTCTCGATCTGGGAATACCTCGTTTCGATGTCAGTTAAAACTCGACTAAGATAATAAATTGTCCGTTCATGCCCATTTTAATCATCTTGAGCTAACATACACCCTATAGTATCTTCAGACGCTGCAATATATAATTTCAAGGGCTCAGATGGACGAACATTCGCCATAATTGGGGCTTTAGACAAATAAGTTTTAATTGAATCAAATGCCGATTGATGTTCTGCTGTCTATTTAAATTGTGAGTTATTTTTCAACTTTACTAGAGGTGCAAATACTCTAGTTTGATCTGAAAGATTCGAAATGAATCGTCAAAGATAATTTACTTTACCTAAAAAGGATTGTACTTCTTTCTTCGATTTGGGTGCTGACAGTGACAATATTGCATCTGCTTTATTTTTGTCAATAACAATCCCTTTTTTATGAACAACAAAACTCAAGAAATTTCCAGCCGATACACCAAAAGCACACTTCAAAGGATTCATTTTTAACCCTTTCTTTCTCATAATAAGAAATGCCCTCCTTAGATGATCGATGTGTTGACTTATCGAAATCGATTTGACCATAACATCATCGATATATACTTCCATAAATTTCCCAATAAATTCATGGAAAATAGTATTCATTGCTCGCTGATATGTTGCTCCAGCATTCTTCAAACCAAAAGGCATAACTACCCATTCATAAGTACCTAATGCCCCAGGACAACGAAAGGTAGTTTTTGCCACATCGTCTTCTGCAATGAAAATCTGGTTATATCCAGAATAACCGTCCATGAAACTAAGGATTTCATTCCTTGCTGCAGAATCGATTAACATATCTGCGATAGGCATAAAATACTCATCTTTTGGAGTAGCGTTATTCAAATCTCAAAAATTGATGCATACTCTTAACTTCCCATTCTTCTTCATAACGGGGACGATATTCGACACCCACTCAACATAATGTGTAGTTCGAATAAATTTTGCTTTGATCAAGCGTTCTATTTCTTCTTTAATCTTTGTATTAATTTCAGGAGCAAAATGTCTTGGAGTTTGTTTCACAGGTCGAGCATTGGGTTTCAATGCTAATCGATGTTCCACTAATGAACGATCAAGACCAGGCATCTCATGATAATCCCAAGCAAAACAATCTTTAAACTCATGCAAAAGATTAAAGAGTTCATTTCGAAAAGGATCAACAAGATCTTTACAAATATATATAATTCGAACATCATCAGGAGTCCCTAGATTAATTTCCTCTAAGGGATCTTGAGACTCAAACCCTTTATAGTAATCATCATCTTTTATTGAGTATTTCTCAAAACCCAATGGTTCTAAATCATAGATGCAATCAAAAGTGAAATCAATAGAATCATCAGAAACAGAAAAAATTTGATCATTAATTAAATCTTTATTACTTCTATTTTCTACACAATGAGCCTCTGCTATTAAATCGGTAGTCCAGCTTGCATCATTAGTTTCATTACAAGAAATAAGAAAATCATAACTAAATTCGACTGGAGATGTCGAATCGAACACATTACAGCTAATAAGATTACCAACCCTATCAAATTCAACTTCATTAGAAGAATCATCTTTATTTTCTAAAAACTGAAAATTATTTAGATAATTATGCAATATTACCAGGTAATCGGAAACTTCCTCAACCTGGTCCATAGAGCAATTTTTTCAAGATCTTCAAGAAAGGCAGTCCTAATCAGTTGGCTCGAAGCCAAAGTTTGGATAACGTAACTTCACCGAGAGACCTTCCGAAGTCAAATAGCACCCTTCACAATTATAAGGATTCAGTGATCGATCAACATTTAAGGGCTTTAATTTACGATTATATATCCTGAAATCGACATGCATTTGTTCAACATTAAAACTCGAATCTGGTTTGACAATTTCAGGTTTACCCTCCTTAGTCTACAGAAGCACGCTCTGATGCACAGTAGAAGGTACGGCTCCCACACCGTGTATCCAATCTCGCCCCAACAAGGCATTGTAATTGGCTTTCGATGGTACTACCACAAACACTAAATGTCTTTCTGATGACCCCACCTTTACAGTCAAGGTGACCAACCCTCTCGCTGGTGTAGAAGTCCCACTAAAATCAATCACAACAATGTTGGTAGGAACCAGATCATCAAGATGCTTCCCTACTTTTTCCAATATTCTCTCAGGCAAAAGACTAATTGCTACCCCACCATCAATCAATACTTTATTTATCTTGAATCCATTCAAAATGGCAATAATATGAAGTGGGCGCAAATGGGACATTTGCCTTTCAGTAGGCCTAGAAAAATACCCCGATTTATCTTCAATTCGAATAAAGGAGAAAGCCTCATCATCTTCTTGATCATAATCTTCATCTAGATTGCTTTCACATTCTCCAAGGAACTCAGTTGGGATGATCGAAATCGTCCCTATCATGTCATCATCTCCTTCATCAAAATACTCTTCATCAACATCGACATTTTTATTTTTGTCGACTCCCAAAGACTGGGCCACCGCTTTGCCTTTTTCCATCTTTGCAGGCAATGGAATCTCCTTGGGATAAGTCTCTCCATCAGAAGGAAAGACAATTCGAGAGTGCACAAAAGGCGTTGCCCCCTTGCTTATCTCCTTGCCTGCCTCTGGCTGAAGTTTCTTACTCTGATTGAAACTTCTCCTTCCACCTCTTCCTCTTGGATAACCCCTGGCTCGACCTCAATAGTATAAATACTGATTTCGAGAAGGTGCTCGATGCCCCCATTGAGGATTACGTTGATACAAATGATCATGCCTCTGAAATTCCTGACAATTCCTAATCCACTGAACACCTATAGCCTGGGATCGACTTAAAGGTGCAGTTACATCATGCTGAGGGATCTTTGAACTAGAACCCTCCACACGTCAAATTGGTTGCCTCTGGCGTGCTTGCTCCTCCCTATGAGCCAATTTTTTTTCATTCTTTCCTTTTTAAAGATTATTGCCGCTTCAGCATCAAAGACAGCATTACACCGTGGATACAGAGATATGTCCCGGTTTTTAATCTTTTGCTGAACCAAGAAATCCAGCAAACCATCCCCTGTTCTATGGTATGCAGATCTCACCTGTGACTCAAAATCATCAAAAGCCACATCAAAGTCATAGGATATGCCAACCATATTCACCCCTAGGCAAGGTTCGACATAACTAGCATCAACTTCGAAGGGATCTACATCAACCTTCATCTCTTTCTTGCCATCGTCGAATTTCAACCGTCCCTCCATTATTGCTTCTTGAATCAAATCCCTGAAACGGACACAACTGTTAGTCAAATGACTTGTTACTTGGTGAAATTTACAGTAAAGCTTTCCTTTTAAATCTTTCACGGAAAGTAAAGTTCTACCCTCAGGCAAAATTAATTGTTTATCTTTAAGCAACACATCGAAAATCTGATCAGATTTTGAAATATCAAAACTATATTTCTGTCCACTTTTTAGTTTCGAATCATTCGACTTTTCACCACTAGGAAGTTTTTTCGATAAAGAACAAACATATGAAGGACCTTTCTTAAGTTCGTCCAAATCAACTTCAATTTCGAAATCGAGTTCCTCCTCTGAGGACTCCATGTTTACATAAGCAACCTTTTCTTTTCGAGTAAAAGGTTTACTCTTTGACCTCTGCTGATTTCTATATTTTTCTTTCTCTTTTTTCATGAGTTCGGTCTGTCGAACCTTTTCAGCCAAATGGGACAAATCAGGAATATGCACATTAAGCAATTTTCTGCGCATATAGAATCCTAACCCCATGGTTGCTATTTTCACTATCTTACTTTCGGGTAATGTCACATAGCATCTACTTCTAGCGTTTTTGAAACGTATTAAGTAATCATCAATGGTTTCACCATCTTCATGTTTCAAAGCCACTAAATCAGTAACTGCTACATTCATTTTCCCTCGATAAAACTGAGCGTGGAAAGCGGTTTCTAACTGATTTCATGTTGTGATCGAATTTGGCCTGAGATTCGAAAACCAAGTAAATGCATTCTTTGTTAATGAAGAAGGAAAAAACTTAATTTTCAAATTTTCATCATTAGCCAGGTTCCCAATCTCGACCAAATAACGAGCAACATGTTCAGTAGTTGATTCTCCAACTTCACCAGCAAATTTTGTGACTATTTTTGGATTCTTCACCCCTCTTGGCACTTCAGCCATTTGAACAACCTGAGAAAAAGTAGACATAAAATGTGGTCGATTCATAAAACGAACATTCAATCCAACCCGATTTAACACTTCTTCCACAATTCTAGTGACTTGATAACGCTCACCGCCATGATTAGCACGTAATCTGGCTAAGACGTCATCAGTATTTTGACCTCAGAGAACCACGTAAGGATTTTCTTGATTTAAAACATTATTTTTATTTTGAAAAATATTTTCTGCTCCTTCGTTATTTCCCCTGGCATTATGCCTATCACCTTCATCATAATCGACAATTCGAGCAATTCTTTCGACTTGTCTAGCAAGACGCTCGAATTTTGATTCATGATCTGCCATCATGGGATTCATAATTGTAGTCATTTGTTGGGTCAATAAATTGACCAAATCATGGTGATTTTCCTCCACTTGTTGTCGATATACTTCCATTGAATTGGCAGCATTCGAAATGGAGCCCACGTTATAATCACGAGAATACTCAGAATATTATTGTGGATTTTGAGTATTATTTACTCCATTTGCATTCCCAAAGCGGATAGGCAGAACAAAACCACCCACCGGTGGGGTGCAACCAGGAGGAAGGCCGTAAGGAGGCCAACCAGCGGTTAATGGAGGTTGATATGGTGGCACAGGAAACACGTGGACGAATATTACGTCCCATATTTCCAGTCTGAACAGTCGTAACTGCGATACTTTTAGTTCCAATTGCATCCCCCGAACGTGAAGACACGTCGGCCTGTTGCATAAATACTGGTATGCTATCATTAGTGGATGAACCACCATTCACAATCGATATCTCATCAGCCATGTGAATGATTTTCCCACTCCGTAATCGCATACACTAAGTAATACTGGAAAAAGTTATTTGACACACTTCGATTAAAAACTGTCCCACTGGACATGCCAATTTATTTTGTCGATTTTTAACAAATCGATGGTGGTTCAATTCTAATGGTCTGGGAGCGAAACTTACTCCTCTTTGCAGGTACCAGTTCTTCTAAAAGTTCATCAAAGTGTTTTCCATTAGATGAATTTTGGAAACAAAAATAAATTAAACCCTGTGAATTGAAAGAGAAATAAAGAAGAGACAAAGTTTTCAAAAGAGAAATTGTTCACAAATAAAAATAATTGCATTGAAATTAAAAGAAAGCAATAAAAAGCCTTTGATTGAATCAAAAGACTACAGCGTAAAAGATTAAAGTGCAAAAAGGATAAATTGTACAAAGAAAGTAAAGAACAATTGAGAAATAAAATTACTTGAAAGGTTAAATTTACAGAAAAGTAAATTGAGAAGATTAAAAGATGGAAGGAATCCTACAGAAAAGTTACTCAATTGCAAACTCAGGAAGCCATTGGGATGTGAGTGTGCTTGAGTGTTTTCTGAGTAAAAGTTTCAACCCTTATTTACTAATGTTTCCTAGTATTTATAATTTATCTAATGTAACTGACAATTAATTACAATTAATTGCGAAATTAAAGTTTTGAATGTAATTACTCTTGATAACCGTTCCCGCCGCTTGACTGTAGACGTTTCTCATAATTTCCTCGCGTGATGAAAGTCACTAACTGTTTCACTATCATGACTCTTCGACTCACCTATCGAATGTCATATTCGATTACTTATCTCGAATCTCTCACTCGATTAGGCTTATCCGATTGCAAAGTCAATCGAAAACCCAAACTGCGCTAATCACTTCCAACCTCACGCTTACGCGTACACCTTCTCGAAAAATTGTCTCTGACTTGCTCCGAATCAATTTACTTTTATCGAATATATTTTTTCGATCAACACCATCAATCATCAATGCTTCAGAATAAAAAAAACTTTTATGTTTAAAACATAAAATTTTTTGGAATTGAAATATAACGTTTAATAAATTTTGGATAACACTAAATCTATTGAAAATTTTGGAATTAAAATATAACGTTTAAAATTTTTTGGGACTAAAATATGACATTTATTTGAAATGTTAGGTACTGAATTAGAATTTTTTCTAATAATTGGAGATTAAAATAATATTTTATCTAAATTTAAATTTTTATTATATCTTTAAAGCATATGTTAGTTAAATCTTATTTTAAATATAAAGAAATTAAAATATTGTAATAAAATTATCTTTAATTTAAAAATATATTATTTGATTGAGATAATTATATTAATTTCATTTAAAAAAAGTTGTTTATAAAAAATAGTTAAATTATTTTTATTTATAAAATATATAATTTATTTATTAATTTTAAATGTTAGTTGATGTATGTATATAAATACGTTTTAAAATAAGGTAAAAAAATAAAATAAAATTAGGTAACAATTAAAATTCCATAATTTTTGTAATTAAATTCCTCTTGAAATTTCTTAAAATTTAAAAATACTTTCCGATAACACAAATTTTTTAGTTTTAAAAATTTTAAGTGGTCTTAAGGTTTCCCAATACCCGGTGCACGTGTGTACGAGCATACAGGGATTTCTGTAAATTGCAAAAGCTGAAGTTCCCAATCAAAACATTCATGGTGCATGCTGCTGCTAACTATGCGCAACACGACAATCCACATGATCCCAATCCGGGGACATGCCACCAACAAATACAAATATTTTTATGCATTATTATGTTTTCGGAGAAACTTCCAAATTGTTTTTTTTAATTATTTATTTTGATATGTGAATTGCCATTCTCACCACTCAAAAGGGATAAGAGAGACACAACCGAAGGGGGAAGGTGTGAGGGAGCAAAGGCTCTTTTTTGATGAAGTAAACTAAAACAAAGATGAAAATGCACATTTGGAATTTGGAAAGCAAAGGCTCTTCCAAATTCACATTTAGCCTTAATAAGCTGTTTGATTTTCATGAATAATTCTTCTGTTCAAGTTTAATGGAAGAAAGTCATAATAAGTATTTAATAGGATAAATTAATAAATAGATATAATTAAATAATTTTTAAATTTTATTGTACTAAAATAAAAATATTTAAGATAAATTTTAAAAAAATTCAATCTTGTTGCGTTAACATCTTTTATAATGGTCACTGTTTTGACACTAATATTTATTTTATAAAAATATTATTCTTACACTAAAATTAGCCACTAAAATTAACTATTAATATATTTGTATATAAATAAATGTGTGATTTAATTTATTTTTAATTCAATATGTATTTTATAATGATAGCTAATTTTGATGGTAAATTTTAGATACACGTAACATAATTGATTTTTTGAATAATCAAAGACAAGTTTTTTTTGTTTTGTTAATTAAAAATAATTTAAATATACAATTAATTTGTAATAACTCTAGTTTTGTACCAGTGCCAAAAGTGTTTGGTATAATAACATTTTTATAAAAAATAAAAATTTATTTAAATCCGAAGATTATTATTCTTTTCGTTTTGAATTTCTCGAAGCTGAAACAATTTCTTTGGAATATGAGAAAGGAAGTAGCGTACGGCATGCACGGTGTACCTGTTTCTGGACGTTCTTTTGCAATTCGATGGGTGTTTTTTTATATTAGATTATCGATGAACAACACTATCTACCACTATGATCGAGAGTGGAATATGGTAAAACATGGATCAAAACAATCCAAAAGCAATTGAAATCAGCAAGGAGTAATTTTTTGTATGAGAATTTCCACTCTCCTTAGTCTATTTCCAGTTCCATTCCTTTTATCCTAAACAAAAATGTAATTATATATTCATATATGAAACAGGTAAGTAAGAACTCTCAAGTACTGGTTCCTAAAATTAATGTTTACTTAGTTAAGTGATAAGTAAATAGTTTTTAATATTTTATTTATTGAAATAGGTAATTTCTAGTTTTATTATCGAAACTTATTATTTTACTTATTTCGTTTACAATGTAAATAATTTAATTTTGAGTATATCCCGTTTACAATATAAACGACATAAAACACATCATGAGTTACACGTATCACGTTTGTACACCTGATATGTGAGATAGAGTGAGATTCACGTATTCGTTTACAATATAAACAAGATATAGTACGACATAAATCAATCAGCTATAAAAGAATATACAAACCATTGGTATTCTCCACAAACATATCAATCATTCATCTCATCCGTTTCTTCGGTAAATTTAGTAGAAATGTCTAGTGTTAGTGGTTATTTTGTTGTGACGGTGTATTCTAGCTGTCACATGAGAAACAGTGATACTGGAGTTATATTTGAGTGTGAAAATTCTATTCTGCTGCGTACTTGAAGAGCATATTCTTTGTTTGAGTTAAAGAGTTTGATATTGATGCACGTCAGGGTAATAACAGAAAAGATCAGAGGTTAGAAGAGTTGGTTATCGGATGCTAGCACTGATGGGAAATAGAGTATTTCAGTTTTGTCTATTTTGGCTCGATAGCGATGAGCATGTGCCACTCATGTCAGGTAGGGATGTAAAAGGATCATCCCGAACCTGATGCGTCTGTGAGCCCGGAAGTGGTGGTGGTGGTGAGTCCTCTGCTCCGGCTAGTATGTCCCTTTGTTTCGCATACTCTGCTTCTTCCTCAGACTCGACGTTTAGTCGCTCTGCAACTGCTCCACGGTCCCTCACACCCCTCTCCCTCTTAGTTGGCCTCCGGGTGTCTGCTCGAATCTTTCTGGCATGCCTACGACGATCAGGAGCACTCCGGGGAAGGTCAAGCACGTCCCTGGGCTGACTGACGGTAGGCTGCACGTCATCCAATAGTGTCGAAAGCCTGAGATCATCAAGCATGCTAGTACCAGTCCTAGTACTCCTGCATAAGCTAATAATCTGTGAAGGGATAAATAGAGATCATGTGGCCCTCATCAAACTTCTGCTTCCATCCATTGTACCACTGCTCATGATGCTTAGGCCACCACATGTGTTCACCGGGTCTCTAGGCACTGGCTGCTCCCTACCAAACTGGCATTTCACCCGATCAACATGGTGAAACTCCACAATATTAAAGCAGACGAGGGGAACAACAGTCATTCATCGGAGGACCTTCTTTTCGTACTAGTCCCTACTTTATTGGGTCATACCTATCAACCTGTTCACATATGCAACAACCACATTCTCTCCTTTTATGCAATAAAAGGTTGAAAAAAGTTACCTCACAGCTAGAGGAAACGTTCGGACCTAATATCGGGTGGACACCACTAAGAAAACCTATGGTATATCCACAAAACTAGGAGCGGAGTGCATTCGGCTATGTCCATGGTATCTCAATGTGCTGCATGGCAATGATGGCATAAAGAGTGGTACGTCCATGCAAGCACAACGAATCCCAAGATGTACCACGACACCTCTGAAAATCTGCCAATAGTGGTAGCCATCTAATATGCACCTGAATGTTTGACTTGTCGATCATCAGGTAACCACCAATTAGCAACAGGATATAACACCTCGTGTACTATCGGAGGATGGTTGCATCGGCAATAGCTGCAGTATGTTAGACCCAGTCTCGAAACCATGTCATCTTGATGGAAAACGATTCCTTCCTCTGCGCACTCTGTTGTTAAGCATGAGGAGGTCTGGCACCTAGAAGCTCCTCTACCCACTCCTAGGTCAAGTGTTGGTACCACGTCTGAAAGTCATGCAAGAACCCACCCACTGACTCTCCGTGCGTAACCCTAGGTGGTACGCAATGTTCTACAGGGTGATCGTGCACTCATCCCAAGGCAGGTGGAAAGTGTGGGTCTTCGGACACCAACGCTCCACGAATGCAGTAATCAGGGAGTTGGCAAAGACAAAGTCCCTAAGCTGCACCATGTCGCCGAAGCCAACCTCCCTCAAGCAAGGGACAATGGCGTCTGGTGCAAGAGTGTGACTCACTCTCCTAGGGAGTAGTAGGTGTGGCCTCTATTAAAAGATAAATCTATTTCAATTATAAAGAATTTTATTTTGACATAATAAAGATAAAAATTAATAATAAACAATTATTTCACATTTCAAAATAATTAACTATAAAAATTCAATATTTAAATAATTTATCAAACATCAATGCAACATATTGAAAATTAAATTGACTATATAAAATTTGATTTAAATACATGCAAAAATAGAATTATTTAATAAATAAATCAAAACTAATAATTACAATTAAATTAATTAATAATCTCAATTAATTTAATTAATTAACATTTACTAATTTTTACATTCCACACAACCTAACAAATTCTAATAACATGACAACCTAATCTACATGTATAACAACATTGAATCTATAAAAGTACTCTAACTATAATTACATGCTCAATTACTTAAAAGGAGGAAAAGTATCAAAACTAACCTCGAAGTCGATCGCTCCCGCAATGTGCCAAGTCGTGTTCAGGCGATTGATGTCTCTGTTTTGTGCGTTCACGCACGCCATAGAGTCTGAGTATCTCACAAATATCTAGAGAAATGTTCGAGAAAAAGAGAAATGAAGGTAATAGACAAAGAAAATGACAAAAGAGGTGCTATGAACGAGTTCCTTATATAGGCACGTCTAAGTCTTATCTCGTTTACAGTGTAAACGAAATAAGATTGTGCATATCTGGTTTACACTGTAAACGAGATAATGCACTTTTCACAACATGTTTGCAAATGTGATACAGGCAACAACAACGTGTCTTATCTCGTTTACGGTATAAACAATATATGCACAACCTTATTTTATTTACACTGTAAATAAGATAAGTAAAGCAAAATAAATTGGTAAAAATGTTATAAATTATTCATTTTTGTTATTAAAATATTTATTTTATTTATTTAAAAAAATCCCAAGTTGTGTGGTGCCACTTTTAAAATAGGGGTATGGTGCTATTGCAATAGTCTATCATAGACGTTCAATGGTAAATTCTTTTTATTACTTATAACTACAAGTTAACAAGTAAAAATCATTTTATTTTTTTAAAAAAAATAGAAATTTGTATTTTTTATTTTTTGTTATTATGTTTTTCATTTGAAATCAAATTTTTAATCTTTTTTTCTGAAAGCTTTTACTTCGTTCATCTTTGAAAACCCTTTGGCAACCAAGAAAAGGTGGCCCACCATCTAATCTGGGTTGTGTTCCACCCGCCCATTTGGCATCGAAGCACTGCCAGAGTCCGACTTCCACCATTCCCACTCCGCGTCGCTCACAAGGTTCTTGGTTCTATTTTGCGTGCTTCGTTCTGGCCGCTGTCATTGTCACCGCACCTTCTTTCCCAACTTGAAAACGTGATCATCTCCTTCTCCATTTTACTACTCTCTCTCTCTCTCTCTCTCTCTCTTATTTCCCTTGATAGTACTAACAAAGTTCTAATTTAATTTTTTATGTTAGAAATTACCTATTATTTCTGGTCTAAAGTTCATATTTCGCCGTGCAATTCTTGATTTTTTAGAATCATTATTTTTTATGGAATTGAAATTAATCGTTGAAAAGAAAATTTTCACTTTATAAACAGCATGATTTAGCTCTTCTAATTCTTCAGTACCATACTGAGGTGCTGGTGGCTGAGGTGGATGCTGAAGAATTGGCTTCGACAATCTCAGCAGTACTCCAAACGAACCCACGTACCAATCATGGTACTCAGCCGATGGTAGTCCCAAGTCGGAAGGAGGTGCAGATCCTGCAACCGAGTGTTGTGGCGGTTGCCCCATTCCTCTATCCATCCCGCATGTAAAACTCTCAAGTCATGAAGTTGCACTCCGCAAAGAGTGATGCAATGCTCTTCTAGTCTAATGACTTTTGCTAGTTCCGGTGCGGGTTGTGCATACCTGAACTGACGCATCACTCGGTTCACAAGGTGCCACTCGACACACTCGAACGGCAATAACGAAGAAACAGTGTCACACACCTCAAGGTGTCCATGTAGCTCGTCGTGTATACTCAATCCTTCATACGGCCGCCAGACAAAATACAACATATTATTAGAATATTAGAAACTTAATATTCTTATTGGATATTAACACACACAAAGCAAAAACATTAATCTCGTCCATATAGTCTATTTTCTGCTTAAATGCCGTTGTGGTATTCGATAACCACGATGTGGATCGTGCGGAATGACTCCACCTGCAATATATAACATTGAAAAAATTAAAAAATGCGTCGTCAATTAAATATGCATCGTCAATAGAATACACAACTAAAATAGGAATTGTTACCTTTGAGCAATTGGTACATTAGCCGCTAGAAGGTATTGTCTTGGAACGAGCGCAATACACACGGCATTTGCTCCTATGCGCAAACAAACAAAAGATTAAGAGGGTTATCCATATCCTCGCAATCATACCGTGATGCACGGCACAGTGCCCTATAAAGATACTGAGACATGCTGCCCCCAATTGTAAGTGTGGATCCGCTAAAAATTACGGAGCAATAGTGGATATTTCTCGTGGGCATAGGCCGTTGACTTATCTGCAAATAGGGTCAAATCCAGCAAACAGAAAATCTGGCATCTGACGTATCTCTAAATAGAGTCCAAAGTGTCCAACGGCTCTGTGTCTCTGATACGGTGAACTCATGCCATCTTTATATAAGATTTGGAGAAAATACTCACAATGGGTTTGCTGTCAAAAATTGCGATGCTCTAGCTCTGTAAGAAGTCTCTATTTAGCCGCTCACAACCTCTCCATCAATCGGTAAGCTAAATATACGAGCCACGTCCTCCAATGTAACGATAACCTCACCCACCAGTAATACAAATGTGTGAGTCTCTGACATCCATCTTTCTGCGAGAGAAAATAGTAAAGGGTAAAATCTTCTGATCACTCCAATTCTTGAAACGTAGTAGATTTCTATTACTCGTAAAGGCGTTCTCTACCATCGAATTCCACGTCTCCAGTGGATCAAGTTGACAGACCATAAGATTTCTGTTAGGCTGGTACAACAAAAATATATTTATTCGTTAAATACACATATTAGTTTAAATGAATGAATATTATAACAAATAATTATTTATTAATTATACTACTTTACATAAATAAAAAATAAAATAAAAGATATTATATTATACTATTTATTTACTAGTTTAAATACCTAACTAAAAAATTTATTTATTAATAATTATATTATTCGTTACTTTTAATAAACATAAAATAAAATATAAAATATTATTATCCTCAAATAATTATTGTAACAAATAATCGAAGACAATTATTTTTTGATATTTATATTATTTATTTGTTTTCGTAAATAAAAAAGTATTTATAAATATTTTTATTACTCATCAAGTTAACTAAATACAAATTAGAATAAAAATATATTATGACAACAGAAAATTAAAATACAAGAAAAGAAATTCAAAAAATAATAATATTTATTTATTTATTAATATTTAAATTATTTATTAAATCTACAGAAAAATAATTACATTATAACAAAAAATTTTTAAAAAAATTATATATTTATATTTATATTATTTCGTTATTTACTAATTACAAATATAAAATAAAATAATATTATACTAAAAAATAAAAATATTATTCAAAAATAATTTAATATTTATATTATTTATTAAATTTAATAAATAATACTAAATACAAATAAAAATAATAATACTAAAATAATGATGCTATATCATCGTATGATACTAACACTAAAGAAAATAATATTAATTAAAATTAAAAAAATCTAAATACAAAAAAAAATAAAATTTATCAACTTATATAAATTGGATGATCCAAATAATTGATAATATATGTTTCTGGTAGCGTATAATTACATGCCATTTTTTATTAATACAAACTTATAATCTTTTTTTATACATATAATCACTCTTTTTTTCACCTTACTATTAACTTTCTTTTTCTTCTTTATTGTATAACTCCTCTCTTCAAATCCTTGTCTTTTTCTACAATCTCATTTTGTCGAATGGAGGGAGAAGGTTGAGTTCAATTTAAAGAGCTTCAACCTTATGTTCCTTGTTCGTGGAGAAAGGAGGTGTCTTCTGCATGTAAACACAGCTCTAAATCTCTAACACGTCCTCCCCGTGTTGAAAAAATATTTGCAACTCATTGAAAACATGCGGCGAATCTCTACGAAAGCTGGATAAAATCTCTTACCAGCACGTCCCTCACATGTTGTCCAGGAGCCTCCACGTTTACGACGAACTCTGAAAAAACTAGTTGGAATCTCCGCGCAGCACGTTCCCGTGTTGCCCGGGAGCCTCTATGCCTATGACGAGCTCTCGTAAACACTGGCGCTGCTGTGCTAACACGCCTCCCGCGTGTTGAGTTCATCCACAAATCTGTAAAATACTCCAATTGTCAATATTGGACAAAGACACCATTACCCTCTTCATATGAAAAATAAATTCCACTATTTTGTATATTGAATAAAAAATTAATGATAAAAATGTAGTTTAGATCTTAAAAGAATTAATAAAATATTTTAGTCTTTAAATATTTAATTCCAAATTTATCATTTTTTATACAATTAAACATAATGGTAAGAATCAGACCCGATCGACCGATTCGACTTAAAAACTAATAAATCGAATCCTCAATTGGTCCGATTTGGTATTATGACTGTTTAAGGACAAGAATTGATCAAAATTGGTGGAAATTAAACCAATAGACAACTGGTCTCGAACCGCTCAATCTGAGTCTCTTTGTTATTACATGCTCCTCTTGCGTTCTAAGCTATGTTATTCCTCGTTACTTTATATGCTAATTATTAATTATATAATAAAAATATACAATAATTTTGTTAATATTATTTTAATTTTATACTCACTTATATTTAAATTAATTATATTTATTGTTCATAATTATTAATATAAATGTTATTAAATATGTATAAATAAAAATATCAAATATTTTTATTAATTACAATATCATTATTTTTTTATGATTATATGATATTTATTAGATATTATTTTTTAATAAATAAATATAGTATATAATAATATAATAAATATAAACTAATTAGTTAGTTATTGAAATAAAAAAAATAGTTACTTTAGTATAAAAATAAAATTAAAAAATATTTATTATGAAAAAATACTAGAGTTTTATATATTTATTTAATGATAACTGGATTATAACTTGTTGATTATAATTTGTTGAAATTTGTTTATTTTTAAAATACTAGTGAAGATATGTATTTTAAATTTTAATTTTTTTATTATTTTATTTTTTTATTTATGTATGACCAGTTCTATCGGTTTAAACAGTAATTTATCAGTTAAACCAATAAATCAGTAAACTAATAATCTGACTAATTCAATCACCAATTCGATTTTGACAACGATGCAATTAAATATCCTTAATCCTAAAAATTGTTCTTTAGTCTTTTTTTTTTAAAAATTAATTTTTCAAAAAATTAAAAAGTTTTTTATTTCAAATTTCTAATTTCTAACCAAATAGATTAATTTATTTTTTGTAAATAAAATGATATTATTATTATTATTATTATTATTATTATTATTATTTATTGTTTTTCATAATCTTCCACTCTTCTGAAAGCTTGCTAGCTTCTACAACAGACCCATCCTGCCAACAAATGAATAAAAGAATTGTTCTCGTACGGTTGATTTTTTTTTCCATTGACCATGTGATAAAAAATTTCACATTATTTTTTGGATAAAAAATAGCATCTAAAAATATTGGTAGCCCATCAGTTTTTGAAAATATTATGGACCATGTTATAAGATGCCCAAACAAGTCTAATAACATATTTATTATCCACAAAAATTCAGTAACCTTTTTTTCAGGTTGTCCATTACTGTTTTTAAGTAGATTTTTTTACGACTGACAAAAAAAAAAAAGTAGATTCTGGAAATAGATTCTCTCTGATTTTTTTAATATCTGAGAAAATAAAATATGATTTTTCACTTTTAATTCTATAAATAGGATCAAAAATAAATATAGAGAAAGTCTAGAGGGCCAGCAGATTTTGAGGTTTTTAGCCATTAATCAGCCATCAATGATGTTTTTAATGGTTTGAGATTGTATCTAATGGTGGAGAATCATTTAATTTTCTTTTGATGGTTAAGTGCTGGCCAGAGTTTAGCAAAAATGCTGCCCCCTAGCACTCCTCATAAATATAAGAGAAAACGTAATAAAGGATTTAACACTGCATACTATCTAATTTTTTTTTTCACTGGAGAAGATTCACTCCCGATATTTGATGGTATAATAATTCTACATAGATCAACACAAATCAATGGTATCTAACATAAGTGGCACGGTGCCACTAATTTAACGGTGTCACCACAGATTTCACCTCAAATGATATTTAAGCTTGCCAACAATGTATTTTCTTGCAATGACAAGTGGCATGAAACAATTTACTTTTAATATATTTGAAACATTTTACACTTACCAAGTACATTATATATTTTTTTAAAATGAATGCTAAAAGCCCCCAACCTAGAGTTTCCACTTTCCAGTGCTTTGCTAAGGTAGAAATAGTGCCCTATCTGGGGTTTTATTCTTTTGTTTCTTGTCACAAAAATTCAACTTTTACAGCACTGTTTCATCCAAATCCTAGCATGAGTGTGAAAAGAGTCGAGTTCTCTCAACATGGTCCTGGTAATTCTGATTTGTTTGGAGGAAAAGGATGTCACAAAAGGGGGTTGGTGCTTGCTCTAAGAGTCTAATAGGGAGACTTTTTGCTGATAAAGTCTTTTCTTTTATTTTTGGTATTAACTGATAAAGCCTTTGTTTATTGATACCTTAGACAATGCTCTACGCGCAAAGTATTGTGTTTGGTGATAATCAGTTTAAGATAGTAGATCTGGGTGATAATCAGTTTCAGTTCTTTTTTTTTTTTTTTTGGATAAATTGGAGTCGATCAGAATTGAGAAAGGGTCTCTTTGGTTATTCAACTTGTACGTCTTGTACATTCGTAGGTGGGCTGAAGTGGAGGATATAGAGGACAAGAGAATTAAATCCTTCCCCATATGGATTCAATTCTGGGAGATGCTGGAGAGATTGAAAAAAATGAAGGCTGGAGTGAAACTGTGAGTATAATAATCAAAATGGTCATATTATTGGATTACTGGATCTTTGATTCAACCATTAGATCATCAGTTAAACCAATTGATCTGATTATAATTAATATATAAAATTCTACCTCTTCTTTTCATAATAAGTATTTTTAGTTGTTTTTGTTTGTATCAAATTAAAATTTTGCACTTCAATGTATTTTATTTGAAGGCAAATTCTCTGGTATGGATGCCCAAAATAATCCATACGTTTGGATCATGCGTGTCAATCTTCGGATTCTGACGCGTGTATGAATTGAATGTATTGAAAGTACTGCATTTTGAGAGTCCTGATGCAAGACAGTGACAGGAGCAGAAAAGAGCAGTGCTTCTCAGAAGTGATCGCTTTTTGGTTGGAGTGATTATGTTGCTAACGATAATTTATAGTTGTTAATCTTTTTTGGCAAGTGGGCCAAAGGATGAGCTGGATGGAGTTTTTGGACGATAATGTGGGTCTTAATGCTTGGTTTTTAAAATAACAATGAAATTCTTGAAGTGCTGCATTGTTTTTTGTGTTTAATTTGGTTGTTATTTTGGAGGAGTTCTTCTATATGTCCAAAAGGAACTCATAGCAATGACCCCCAAAAAAAAAAGAGAAGTCATAATATTACTTCGTTGACAAATTCTATTTTTCATTTTTTTGGATGAGCGTAAAAAGAAATAGAATAAGAGAATTTGGTGACCTTTGGGTGAGCTGTGACTCTGTGAGCATATATTTTTCTGGGTTATTTTTAATAAAGAAAAGAGTGACTCATTTTACTCTTTCCCGCATGAGTTCATTCATCTTTTTAGTTTCTGGTACTAGTTTAATTTTTATTTTCTATTTTTCATAGAAAAGACATTACATATGAGAAACGATTTCCATAAATAATACAAATAATAACCATAGCTTTAGTGCAATTAATGGCAATACCACCAAGCACTAAGATAAAATAAATTAGTAAAAGAAACACTATTATTACTTACTAGACTCTCCAAACTAAGCCATTATAGCATAAGTTCAATTTGACGACTAGTGATCTCTCTTTTTATTTCTCAATTAAATTCCTTCAATTTTTTATTTTCAACTACTGATGGCTAAATTACAATAAAAATAATTGAAATATGTCTCCTTAAAAAAAAATGTATGTGTATTGATATTATCAATGGTGTTAGACGAGTAATACTCAAGATATTACCATATTGCTAAAGCAATATTAAGAAATTTAGGATTATTGAATTTAGGAATTTAGAGTTTTAAAATTTTTGGATTACAAGTCTTATTTATTTTTTTTAATATTTTTAGAGCTAAAAATTGATCGAGAATACTATTGTTTCCTTTTCTTTTTTTTTTGGTCATTGCTATAAAATTTTTTTGGACATATAGAAGAACACTTCCAAAATAACAACCAAATTAAACATAAAAAATAATGCATCATTTCGAGAATTTCATTACTATTTTAAAAACCAAGCACTAGCGGCCCACATTATGGTCCACAAAAACCCCAGCTCATCCTTTGGCCCACTTGTCAAAAAGATTAACAATTATAAATTGTCATTAACAACAAAATCACTGCAACCAAAAGGTGACTACTACTGAGAAGCACTGCTCTTTCCTGCTCCTGTCACTGTCTTGCATCAGGACGCTCAGAATGCGGTGCTTTCAATTCATACACGCGTCAGAATCCGAAGATTGACACGCATGATCCAGACGTATGGATTATTTTGGACATCCATACTAGAGAATTTGCCTTTATTGAAAAGAGAATTAGAGATAAATAGAATTTTAGTTATTAAGAAAAATAATATTTTTTTATTTTTTCCAAAATTTATAGATATAATTTAATCAACTTAATAAAAAATTGCAACTCATAAGCAATTGGTACTCTTCCTTACAAAAGGGGCTACGTTCGAAACTTAGCAGGTGTTGTGTGACTCGTCGATTCGGTTATTCATACTAGGTTTGACTAGTTCAATGATTTGAGATTGGGTTCACCGGTTCAACGACTGAAACGGTCCTAGACCTACTCTTCATCCAATTCTACTCTTTAGTCTTTATTAAAGAAATTCCCGCTATTTTCTTTACCAAAATATAGATTTGGCATTTTCTTTGCTACCCAAGTTATTATCTTCAGTCAGTAATGCTCCCGCTTGCAAAATTATAAGAATATGAATCTCTAAAATACTGTCTTTTTACATATGGGAGGCAACAACCAACGACTACCTAAGAATTATTGAACAATTTGGTGCCGTTGCAAAATACTCTATTCTAAAAAGAGTGCATACAGAAGCTATACAATTCTAAGTCTTTGGCTGTATAACATTTTCTTTGACTTACAAATATTTACCTAAACAGAGAGCCATTCACACTTTCACCAGAATTTGTTCTCCTTTCTTCTCAGATCTTCTTGGTACTGATCTAGTCACCTTAATGCGGAACGAAGCCTGCAAAATAACTTGGATGCTTAGATATGTCATAGGAAATTAGGTATGCAACAGCTATACAAACTTGCACATTTGGAAGTTGGATACTCATATACACAAAGAATATGAACCTAAATCTTTGCTAGGCAGATTTAACATAATTATTTTAGAGTAAAAGTAACTATTGAAATTGGAACATCTAAATGGGAAAACTATACAATGGTCAATTTTTATATGAAAGAAATTATGCACTAAAACTTGTTTAGGTTAAATGCTAACGGACTAATTGTCTAGTTTATTAAAAGATCAGAAACTTCACTTATTGATAACAATCAGTTTCTGGTACTAGCCCGCTTAAATAAACCATTTTTAGACAGTATAATTAATTCTAATCTTCATCATTATGTTTAGTGATCTTAAATTAAATAAACTAAATAAAAATTACAGTAGCACAAAATGGAAGACCAAGTAGATGTAGGCAGGTGATAAGTGAAGAAAAGTTCTGAAATATATAAAAGTTGGACTAAAAGGTTGGATCTTTCTCAAACAATGATTGATGCTATGTAACATGAATTTTATCAAACTGCTGATGTCCAATATGAATAATGCAATGGCCTACTAGGACCTCTAAAGGGTTCATCAGTTACCTTAGTAGAACCAAATTCAATAACATTAGTCGGGTGGATACGTGCAGGATAATTTGGAGGTACCCGATATCGCTTTCCCTCAATGCTGAAAACATAAAGAGAACGACAGTCAATACATTTTTAAACTACCTAAACTTCAAAATATAGTAACACTTTTATACTTTTACTTACTCTGTTATCCAGGTGCCATGTTCACTCCGCAAATCAGTCAAAAAGAATAGGCCATCCTTATAGTTAATTCGAGCATGGATTTCGGAAACCTTAAAAGTGGAGAAATTATGTTGCATGATGATCAAGCTCTCAAGTGGAACCATTTTCAATTGAGGTCATAATAAATTGTTTTACCTGTGGTGAAGGTATTGTAACTGAACAACCTGGAGATTCTTCTGGTGGTGCACTCCTGCAGTTACAGAAACTTATCAGACAATTGGTTTGAACTTGCAATCTTACAAAGATGGGAGGATATGAGATCCTCCTAAGAGAATATAGTAAAACAGTTTTCGAATCTCTCAACATGTCCAAGAGAAAGTCCTCTAGAAAAGATTATAAGCTTTACACAAGACAGAGGCCAATCGTCTAATCCTTTTAGACAATTGAGAATGGAACAATGCCTACATTTTCATCTTCATTCCAGTATGCATGATATAACGTGCACAATTTAGCAGCTATTATGGCAGTATGCAAAATATTGTATGTAGGTCCAAGACCTCAGGGCTCATGCATACCCGATTATACACGGCTTCATCTCATCTTGATTCAAACGTATAGGTTTTGAAAGACCTGTTTCATCTCCACATGGTAACAAAATCCACCTATTCAAAAAAGAATGAACATAAGAGTTATGAGATCTAAAAATTCCATACTAAGTATAGTAAGGATGACACTCAGCATATTCAGTTAGAGACGTACTCTCCGTTAATAGCACGCTCAAGCGCATCATCATCTTCAAACCATTGCCGTAATTGGTCATTTGCCTGCATGATAATCAAATGACACTTTAGAATCCAGATCGCAACGAACCTAATAGATATGACTATATAAATTACCAGATAAAAAATCTTCTGAGCAGCAAAAGTACAAAAGTAAAATTTGAGCAACGTACTTTGTCTGAAATCCTACAGCTTAATGGTCTCCCTTCAAGTTTAGAGCTGCAAAAGTGTTACAATCTCTTATTAGGTAATCAGTTGGCACAAATCAACAAGTAGTTGATAATGCAATATAATATTTTTCCTAATTAGCACCAAATAAAAACATGAACATTGTTTCCAATGTTATCAGTTTGCAGGAACTTTCATCATCCATGAAGTTTTTCAATTGGCTCGCATACCTAACATGCAGTTATGCTGATTTCACCAAGTGAAGGTTATTAGAAAAAGGAAAGTGAACTCTTGGCATTACCTGTTGCCCCCTAAGACCCAGCTCAACATAGTAGGCATCATGATGTCGACGAAAAATCTTCCTCCAACCCTTCCAGG
Organism: Arachis stenosperma; assembly: GCF_014773155.1. Lineage (NCBI taxonomy): Eukaryota > Viridiplantae > Streptophyta > Magnoliopsida > Fabales > Fabaceae > Arachis > Arachis stenosperma. The sequence continues at coordinate 15,090,671 of NC_080377.1, forward strand.
ATGTGGTATCCGGAACTTGGTCAAGAACTGAAAGCGATAATGAGATAGAAGTGGCACGCATATATATCAATTTGAACTGTCAACTTCTCTGAATTCTGACTTATCTCGTTAGTAAGAAATTCCTACCTCTAAAGGACCAAGACCAACACCCAAATATGCCTTGTAGGTGGAAGCCATCAAAGCAGCCATTCTTGCCATTCCGTGAATAATGGCAACTCGAAATCTTCTTTCTCTCTCATAGCTTGATGAAACAAAGGCACCATGAGTCACCAAATTTTGTTAATAAATAAATGGATTCAACAATGCAAGGAGATCAACTCATTTCGACAAAATTGCTATTTCAGTATTCATTTTCGTATTTGAAGAACAAACCGTAATTTACCTCCTTAGGGAAGAATCAATATCAATTGGAGACCCTGATTTTACACTTTGCTCCCATGCATTCTCCAACTCCCATGCTAGTTGATAACTGTCCTGTAATGACAAAATAAGCTTGTTAGAAAGAACTTTTGCGCCAATGTTCATGTTTCACTACTAGTTCCCTCTGAAGGTGCCAAGAAAAAGTAAATGTGGGAAATATATTTTAATTTTAATCATGTTTCATTAATTTCTGTCTATGTCCATCTCAGATCAAACGAACCGTGGATAACTGAATACTAGTTCTGAATATGAAGGGAATTGCCGGAAGCCTGTAACTTTGAAACAATAATGATAAATACATGTTGTAATGAAGGGGGTGAAAGTAAGTATATACCTCAATAGCCATGCATCCTCCTTGGCCCATATTTGGCTGCATAGCATGGACGGAATCACCAAGCAAAGTAACTCGACCCTTTCCCCATGTTAACGTTGGTATCCTGTCGTATATGTCTCGTCGCAGAATTGCCTCTTCTTCTGTGGCCAGTATCAGATCTAATGCATTGTCACACCAACCCTCAAAGATCTTTAGCAACCTTTCCTTCTTTCCTGCCAAACAGTAAGAGAAATGATATCAAATGTTATTATTTACAATCTTCATTTCAAGCCTGCCAGTCAGTCTGATTCACAATCTACATTAAAATACTACTAGATTGCTGGTACAAAGTTAGAACCATTGTATATCATGCCAAGCAGTGGAGTTCAGTCATCAGAATAAACAAGCAGTAACATTGATAGAACTGACTTGAGCATCAATTCAAGAGCATCTTTTTAATCATACACCCGTAAACTCAGAAGAGATGACAAATTTTTAAACACTTGAAGAAAACATACCATTGGGACTATCAACGCCACCAGGTGGCTCTTTGTGAAAGGCATACCATTGCATCTTTCCAGCACCAACGTCCGAAGATACAAAGTATTGTTTGTGTCCCAAGAATACTCGGTACCTTCCAGCACAGGGACAAAAATGCATAACCTTATGAAAATACATACCAAAGCTGATAATATTAAAGTAGGATACCTAATTCATGAATAACGATTACCATACCCAACAGATTCGATGTCAGCAGGGACGAAATCTGCAATACCAGTATAACATGTATAGCCAGAGTAAACAGCTTCTTTTGGCCCAAATAATTGCTTCCTCACCTATAAAAAATTATTATAATAATGTTATGTTTTATAAAACTAAAATGCATAGTTATGAGAATATGATGAGAAGCAGAGAAAATTTTAGTAAGACCTTGGACCATATCCCATCTGCTCCAACCAAGAGATCTCCTTCGTATTTCTGACCATTCTCTAGCTCTACTGTTACCTGAAATTGAAAAATGCTGGATGAAAAGACTAAAATTCCAATACAACAATTATATCTGATCACAGTCCATTGATGCGGTTCATGAAATCTCAATATAAAAGCTTTCTCTAAATACCTTGCTTCCATCATCCACAAAATTAACAACATTACTTTCATTCATAATGACATCTTCCCCAACTGCGCGGGCAAGAATCTGCTGTAAGGTCATTCGACTAATAACCCTTGTGACTGGAAGTCCACGTTCCACTGCAGGAGTGAATGTATCGAATTTGACGTACCTGATAACCAACTATACATCAATCTATGGTTCATAAAGAAATTTGTTGGACTTGTCTGCTCTAACTTAAATATTCTTTCTTAAAATAGAAATTCTGACTTCCCCAACTATACACCAATCACATCCGTTCTGACTGGGTAAAAGGTTTTACACAGTTCATGTAATCACAACCCTTTTTTTTTTTTACCATTCAAGCTATAAATATAAAAAGTAGTTATTTTTGTTAATATGACACAACTAATTGCATCAACATCAAATTCTTCTACTGTTATCAAAATTAAATTCTTAATTGCATAACAACTAAACATTTAAAAAGATATAAAATAGAAAATACAAGTTCCGGTGTGAGAGAGATTGTAGAAGGAGCAAATAACGTACCAAGAGCCAGAAACTCCGTCGACGAGGCCGTTAATCCTATCACCGGTAACGCAACCAACTCTCATAACTTCTTCAGCGACATCGGAATCAATGGCTTCCAAAGCAGCCAAAGCGTTACTCTGAATCTGAATTGGACCCCTATACTGCCCCTCTCCTCTCACAGCACTCAAATCTTTCTCAAACACCATTACCTCGAAGCCTTTTCTCTTTGCAGCCAAAGCAAAAACCAATCCACCGATTCCTCCACCCGCCACGAGAACCCGAACCTGTTTGCTCTTCTGAGAGCCAGAGCCTCCATACGACGCCGTTTCGTTCGCTTGAGTAGGAGTCGATGTAGTAGCGGCCTTAACTGTGAAACGCACCGTTTTGTTCTTGTTAAGTTTCCTTAGAGAAGGTGAGGTTTCTGGTGGAAAAAGAAGGTCTTTGTTTATTGGAACTGAGAATTGAGTGGTTCTTGAGAAAGCGTTAAGAGAGTTGTAACATAAGGTGGAAGAAGCCATGGTTGCTTGGGAACTAAACAATAAGTGTGTGTTTTTATTTTAACTTCTTTTGGCTCAAAGATTCAAAGCTTCAGCACTCACAGTCTCATAGCAATAACTTTTGGGTTTTGCTAAGCTATTCAGATTAATTTCCATACACAAGTTTTTATTAATTCAGATAATCGTTAAATCTTAAAAAATATTAAATAATAAAAAAATGTTATGACAAATTATAGTCTCCTTAACTGATGCCGTATGAAATAAATAGTTGTTTTTTTATTTTAAATATAAAATAAAAATTTAATTTTAATACATTAACAATGTAAATTTACATCATCGTCTAACTATTTCTGGTCCTAATGATTATTCACGCCATAATTGTTGAAAGTAATTATTTAATGTATTGATGTGGTAACTATCTATTTAGATGTTTATATAGTTTGCTGAATGTTCATAAAAATAAAATAGAGTTGCTGAAATTTTGATTGAAATTGCAAAACTAGTGGATATAAAGGTTTTCTTCTAAGAATTATTCTACCAACTTTTATGATAACGTTTTGTCATTTTGTGTTGCTCTCGCTCAAGGCAAAAGTTAAAAAGTATTTATTATGGTGTCTAAACGATAATATTTAAAAAAAAAATTAAACATCAAATAAAAATATCATAAAAATTAAAAGTTCGAGTAGCGTAAAATCAACCACAAATATAGCTTATTATTATTATTATTATTATATGGCTAAAGTTTTTTGAAAAACTTGTATATATTTTTTCAAAATTATAAATTTTTTTGTAATATCATGTAATTTGATAAAATTAATGGTTACAATAATTACATACTACTGATACACATTAGACTAAAATTTACACAATTTAAAAATTTTGTTGTGAAAAATCTTAGAATTCCTTGTCAAACTGTGCATCAACTTCGATCATACGTGTGGCATTTCATCTATTTTGGTCTGAGATCACACGAGGTTCTATGTTACAAGTTTGGCCACGTAAGCATAATGTCAGATACCGCACCACCTGCGAGATCAAAATATCAAATTTCATTGGCTTCAACTATTTACTTGTATGGATAAGGACGTCTATCCATTAGTTTTTGTTGTTTTACTATTATTAAATATCTAAAAAAATTGTGCAGCATATTAGTCTCCGGAAATTTTGATGCCAAGCAACTACTCCTTTTGATATATAATAATTGTTTGAAAATAAAAAAAAATATCGGTAGTCCTAATTAAATAACAAAGAGATAGAAGTTCATAAAACAAAATAAATTTTGTTCATACCCTGGTCCAATAATGAAGGCCCATGATCAAGCAAAAGACCAAATCCAAAGGGTTGGGTCTCACCAGTACCAATTTTCATCCTACGAAGTCGGTACTCACCACGACTTGTTCTAAAGAAGTCGGGCACGAGGGTTAGCTGGCGGATAAACACTCATTCAAATGAGTAATTGCCCCTAGAATCTCTCTAACCACTTCCACGAGCCATATTCTAACCTCCTTAAGATAATGGGACGGTTAACACCCTAAAAATATGGCACTACTCCAAACGGTGGTTATTGGTTCACCACTATAAATACACTGACACCCCTCAAGTATCTCTAAGTCCAATACCCTATAGACCTGCTCACACTCTTGCTAACTTAGGCATCGGAGTGTCTTTGCAGGTACCACCCCCTATTCTTTCACGAGCACAAGTCGGACGGGGGTCCCCGAGTTGCAGATCCATTCGAAAGCCTCCTTCACACGTTTGGGCCAACCAACGCCATCTAGCCCATCAATCTCCGGTTACCCACCGTAACATTGGCGCCGTTGCCGGGGACCCGAGAGATCAACCACTGATGGCGGACAGATCCCCCGAAGAGGGTCATGTGGAGTCAGATTCTGAACAAGAGAATCTGGACACAGGTAATAATGATGCAGACTTGACCCTCCACCAGGGAACTACTGATCAACACAGGGAAGGTACCTCCGGAGTAAAAAATTCGAAGGTAAACTCTTCAGAAGGGCGCGAATCAGAGAAAGAGGGACCATCCCATGCAATTGAACTCATGGGATTAGTCCACAGTCGCCTGGAACAGTTAGAACAAGAACGGGAGCGACAAAAGGAGACCGAAAAGAACCTAAAGGAGGAGATGGAACGATTTAAAAGAGTTAGAAAGAAAACTCTTAAAGTTAGAATCCTCCCTCAAAGGCCAGAACTCCCGTGACGAGCAAGAAGAACCGCCCCTAGGAGGGGAGGATCCTTTCAGTGAGGACATAATGAGGGCAAAAGTTCCGAGGAACTTCAAAAGCCCCGATATGGACCTCTACGATGGAACCACGGATCCGAAGCATCACTTAAGCAACTTCAAAAGTCAGATGTACCTAGCTGATGCTTCCGACGCTACGCGATGCAAAGCTTTCCCGACCACTCTATCGAAAGCAGCGATGAAGTGGTTCGACAGCCTCCCCCCGAGGTCGGTCACCAGTTTTGAAGACCTCTCAAGGAAGTTTTTAATGAGGTTCTCTATCCAGAAAGACAAAGTGAAACATGCACCGAGCCTCCTGGGAATAAAACAGGAGGTCGGAGAATCCTTACGAGCCTATATGGAAAGGTTCAACAAAGCATGTTTAGAGATTCAAGACCTGCCCACAGAGGCAGTCATAATGGGGTTAGTCAATGGACTTAGAGAAGGTCCCTTCTCACAGTCCATATCTAAAAGACACCCCGTCTCTCTAAGTGATGTACAGGAAAGAGCTGAAAAGTACATCAATATAGAGGAAAATGCTAAGCTGAGAGACTTGAGTTGGCAACCTGGGCACCCTCCCTCAACAAAAGAGAGGGAGAGGGAAACCAAGAAAAAGGAAGAACTCGGTCTCGAGAGGCCAAGAAAATACCACTCTTATACTCCTCTGAAAGTTTCTATAGTGGATGTATACAGAGAGATTTGTAATACTGAAAGGCTGCCGCCCCCTAGACCCATTAAAAATAAAAAAAGGGGGAGCCGTAGCGACTACTGTGAGTACCATAAAATATACGGTCACTCCACAAATGACTGCTACGACCTTAAAAATGTGATAGAAAAGCTGGCTAGAGAAGGTCGGCTTGACAGGTATCTCATAGAAAGGTCGGACAGTCATGGAAAGAGAAAGCAAGATGATATGGATAGAAGAGACCCACCACCGCAGACTCCGGAGAGACATATCCATATGATCTCAGGGGGGTTCGCGGGAGGGGAACTCACCAAATCCTCTCGCAAAAGACATCTCAAAAGAGTCTACCAGGTCGGAGAGGAGTCATCCGACCTCCCTACCATTTCATTCACAAAAGAAGATGGGCAAGGAATAATCCCTGGACACGATGATCCAGTGGTAATAACTATGATCCTGGCAAATGCCCATCTCCACAGAACCCTAGTAGACCAAGGAAGCTCAGCGGACATCCTTTTTAAGCCCGCTTTTGACAAACTAGGGTTGGATGAGAAATAATTAAAAGCCTAACCAGACACCTTATACGGACTAGGGGACACACCAATAAAACCACTGGGATTTTTGCCCCTCCACACCACTTTTGGAAAGGGGGAAAAATCAAAGACTCTGAGTATAGACTTCATAGTCATTGATGTGGGGTCAGCATATAACGCTTTAATCGGCAGAGCTACTCTTAATCGACTCGAAGCAGTGGTATCCACCCCCCACCTTTGCATGAAATTCCTGACCTCAGCGGGGATAGCAACGGTAAGGAGAGATCAAAAGTTGGCAAGAAAATGCTACAATGAAAGCCTAAATCTGAGAGGAAAGGGCAGAGAAGTTCACACAATAGAGCTCGGCGGTGCAAGGGTCAGAGAAGAGCTGCGACCACAACCGGGAGGAAAAACCGAGGAGATACAGGTCGGCAAAGAGGAAGGGAAAAATACTCACATAGGAGCCAACCTAGGGAAAACCCTAAAACAAGGGTTGACTAAGCTCCTAAGAGATAACTCCGATCTCTTCGCCTGGAAGGCCTCCGACATGCCTGGGATAGACCCCGAGCTCATGTCCCACAAACTCTCGGTCTACCCGGGGTCCCGACCTGTACAACAAATAAGACGCAAGCTCGGCCCAGAACGAGCCCTAATAGTGGAAGAACAAGTACAGGCGCTCCTAGAAGGTGGCTTCATCAGAGAAGTCAAGTACCCAACATGGCTAGCCAATATAGTGCTAGTCAAAAAACAAAATGGCAAATGGAGAATGTGTGTCGACTATACCGACTTGAATAAGGCATGTCCCAAGGACCCTTATCCACTGCCAAGCATCGATACCCTAGTAGACTCCAGCTCGGGGTATCAATACTTGTCATTCATGGATGCCTACTCGGGGTATAACCAAATCCCGATGTACGAGCCAGACCAGGAAAAGACATCATTCATCACACCCAGAGCTAATTTCTGCTACGTGGTCATGCCATTTGGATTGAAAAATGCAGGAGCCACATACCAAAGGTTGATGAATAAGGTGTTTTCCTCTCACCTTGGGAGCCTAATGGAAGTATACGTCGACGACATGCTGGTAAAGACCAAGAAAGAAGTCGACCTCTTGTCAGACCTCTCACAAGTCTTTGACACCATAAGGCTGCACGGGATGAGACTAAATCCCGCAAAGTGCGCCTTCGCGGTGGAAGTAGGGAAATTTCTAGGATTTATGCTAACACAAAGAGGGATCGAAGCCAATCCCGATAAGTGTAGAGCCATCCTAGAGATGAAAAGCCCGACTTGTTTGAGAGAGGTCCAGCAGCTGAATGGCCGACTTGCAGCCCTCTCCAGATTTTTGGCAGGATCAGCACTAAAATCCCTTCCACTGTTCTCCTTATTGAGAAAGGGATGTCAGTTTGAATGGACCCCTGAATGCGAGGAGGCGTTCCAGGAGTTCAAAAAGTTCTTAAGCCAACCTCCTATTCTGACCCGACCCGTAGCTGGAAAAGACCTCGTCCTATACTTATCTGTAGCAAACAAGGCTGTCTCATCAGCCCTGATAAAAGAAGACGAGGTCGGCCAACATCCAGTATATTTCATCAGTAAAGTTCTACAAGGCCCTGAGCTAAGGTACCACAAACTAGAGAAGTTTGCCTACTCCTTAGTAGTAGCCTCACGAAGGCTACGGTCTTACTTTCAAGCTCACTGGTGCACGAAATTGTGATCATCAATGGCGCCATCAACATGGTACGCTCATTTCAATCTCAACTCTTTATCACAACTCCGCACAACTAACCAGCAAGTGCACTGGGTCGTCCAAGTAATAAACCTTACGCGAGTAAGGGTCGATCCCACGGAGATTGTTGGTATGAAGCAAGCTATGGTCACCTTGTAAATCTTAGTCAGGCAGACTCAAATGGTTATAGATGATATATGAATAAAACATAAAGATAAAGATAGAGATACTTATGTATATCATTGGTGAGAGCTTCAGATAAGCGTATGAAGATGCTTTGTCCCTTCCGTCTCTCTGCTTTCCTACTGTCTTCATCCAATCCTTCTTACTCCTTTCCATGGCAAGCTGTATGTAGGGTTTCACCGTTGTCAGTGGCTACCTCCCATCCTCTCATTGGAAATGTTCAACGCACCCTGTCACGGCACGGCTATCCATCTGTCGGTTCTCAATCAGGCCGGAATAGAATCCAGTGATTCTTTTGCGTCTGTCACTAACGCCCCGCCCTCAGGAGTTTGAAGCACGTCACAGTCATTCAATCATTGAATCCTACTCAGAATACCACAGACAAGGTTTAGACCTTCCGGATTCTCTTGAATGCCGCCATCAGTTCTAGCTTATACCACGAAGATTCCGGTTAAAGAACCCAAGAGATAAACATTAGAGCCTTGTTTGCTTGTAGAACAAGAGTGGTTGTCAGTCACTTTGTTCATCAGTGAGAATGATGATGAGTGTCACATAATCATCACATTCATCAAGTTCTTGAGTGCGAATGAATATCTTAGAATAAGAACAAGCGGAATTGAATAGAAGAACAATAGTAATTGCATTAATACTCGAGGTACAGCAGAGCCCCACACCTTAATCTATGGTGTGTAGAAACTCCACCGTTGAAAATACATAAGAACAAGGTCTAGGCATGGCCGTGAGGCCAGCCTCCCAAAGTGATCAAAATATCTAAAGAACAAAAGTTTCCAAAGATCAGAAGATGAAAATACAATAGTAAAAGGTCCTATATATAGAGAACTAGTAGCCTAGGGTGTACAAAGATGAGTAAATGACATAAAAATCCACTTCCGGGCCCACTTGGTGTGTGCTTGGGCTGAGCTATGAAGCATTTTTCGTGTAGAGACTCTTCTTGGAGTTAAACACCAACTTTTATGCCAGTTTGGGCGTTTAACTCCCATTTAGGTGCCAGTTCCGGCGTTTAACGCTGGGAAATCTGAAGGTGACTTTGAACGCCGGTTTGGGCCATCAAATCTTGGGCAAAGTATGAACTATCATATATTGCTGGAAAGCCCAGGATGTCTACTTTCCAACGTCGTTGAGATCGCGCCAATTGGGCTTCTGTAGCTCCAGAAAATCCACTTCGAGTGCAGGGAGGTCAGAATCCAACAGCATCTGCAGTCCTTTTCAGTCTCTGGATCAGATTTTTGCTCAGGTCCCTCAATTTCAGCCAGAAAATACCTGAAATCACAGAAAAACACACAAACTCATAGTAAAGTCCAGAAAAGTGAATTTTAACTAAAAACTAATAAAAATATACTAAAAACTCAACTCAAACTACTAAAAACATACTAAAAACAATGCCAAAAAGCGTACAAATTATCCGCTCATCACTCACACAATAAGAATCCGTACGAACCAACCCATGAAGCAAATCCTCCAAAAGACGGATGTTGCAGGGAGAATGGTTAAATGGGCAATAGAGCTCTCCGAGTTCGACTTAAGATATGAAACTCGGACGGCGATTAAAGCCCAATGCCTCGCCGACTTCGTTGCAGAATACGCAGGGGACCAGGAGGAAAAACCAACTACATGGGAACTCTATGTAGATGGATCCTCCAATAAAACAGGAAGCGGTGCAGGCATAATATTGGTAGATGAAAGAGGAACCCAGATAGAGGTTTCCCTAAAATTTGAATTCTCAGCTTCAAATAATCAGGCAGAGTATGAAGCCTTGATTGCTGGATTGAAGCTGGCAGAAGAAGTCGGTGCTACAAAGGTGATGATATACAGCGACTCACAAGTGGTGACCTCCCAGATAAGCGGAGAGTATCAGGCAAAGGACCCAAATATGAAGAGGTACTTGGAGAAAACTATGGAGCACCTTGGGCGCTTTGCAGAAACCGAGGTTAAACACATAACTCGGGATCTAAACAGCAGAGTGGACGCCCTATCCAAGTTAGCAAGTACCAAGCCAGGAGGGAACAACAGAAGCCTGATCCAAGAAACCCTCCAGGAACCCTCAGTGGTAAAAATAGAAGACAAACAAGAAGTCCTTGAGGTAGTCGGTTTAAACCTCGGATGGATGAACCCCTTGGTCAAATACATAAAATTTGACATCCTTCCAAAAGAGGAAAAAGAGGCCAGGAAAATCCGGAGGGAAGCACAACATTACACTTTGGTGAGAAATATTCTCTACAGAAGGGGGATATCAACACCATTGTTAAAGTGCGTACCGACCTCAAGAACCACCGAGGTGTTAGAGGAAATTCACAGTGGAATCTGCGGAAATTATCTCGGAGCAAGGTCATTAGCCAGGAAAGTAATCCGAGCTGGATTCTACTGGCCGACCCTACAGAAAGATGCCACAGAATTTGTGAAAAAGTGCTAACCATGTCAGATGCATGCAAATTTCCACGTGGCTCCCCCAGAGGAGCTCATCAGTATCACTTCTCCATGGCCCTTTACAAAATGGGGAATGGATTTATTAGGTCATTTTCCCCAAGCACCAGGACAAGTCAAATACCTGATCGTGGGAATAGATTACTTCACAAAGTGGATAGAAGCAGAACCATTGGCCACCATCACCGCTCAAAGAAGTCGGAGGTTCCTCCATAAAAATATCATCACAAGATATGGGATACTTTATTCCATTACTACAGACAATGGAACCCAATTCACCGATTCTACCTTCAGAAGCCTAGTAGCCAGTATGAAAATAAAACACCAGTTCACCTCGGTGGAGCACCCGCAAGCCAATGGGCAAGCCGAGGCAGCCAACAAAGTCATACTGGCAGGGCTAAAGAAAAGATTACAAGAGGCTAAAGGAGCCTGGGCTGAAGAGCTCCCACAAGTGATATGGGCTTACAGGACAACGCCCCAATCCGCCACTGGAGAAACGCCCTTCCGACTAGTCTATGGCGTAGAAGCAATGATACCCACAGAAATCAATGAACAAAGCCCAAGGGTAATTTTCCATGACGAGATCGGGAACATATAGGGGCACAAAGAAGAGCTCGACTTGCTCCCCGAAGTCCGAGAAGAAGCCCAGATAAGAGAAGCAGCGTTGAAGCAAAGGATGACTACAAGGTACAACAAAAAAGTCATTCGAAGAACATTTGCCCCGAATGACTTGGTCTTGATCAGAAACGACATTGGAGTCAACAAGTCAGGGGAAGAAAAATTCGCTGCTAATTGGAAGGGACCATACAAAGTTAATGAGGTCTTAGGAAAAGGTTATTATAAAGTGACCGACCTGAACGGCACCGAGTTACCAAGGTCGTGGCATGCTTGTAATATGAAAAGGTACTACAGTTAAAAGCGAACTCTACCCCCTGATGTACTCTTTTCCCAATTTCATGATTTTTTCCCAAAATCAAAGGGTTTTTTCTGGAGGAGGATTTTTAACGAGGCATCATAGTAGGGGCTAAGGGAAATAGACTGTCAAAAACCCTTAGTAGCAATAAAGTATCTCCCTAATTAATAAAGATCTTTTTCATCTTGCAAACATCTCTTAAATTCCTTTTTTGTTTTCTCTTTCTACGAAACGCGCCGACTTAAGCTCGACAAAACGTGAAAATCCCATGAACCGACCTAGAGGGTCGTCAGGATAAAACGACGAGGTACAAGTCGGTGTAAAGAGGTTATAGAAGTTGATCATGAGGAACTCGAAAACATTCCGACTCATAAGTCGAAATGGAAAACCGAGTAAAACGAAAATGAATCACGAAAATAGCCTAAGTCATGAAAACTCAATAAATCAAAATTGAGTACTAGGAATAACAACAGAGATCGAAAAACCCAAGAAAATTTTAAAAGCTGTCCTAAAAATCCTTGAAAACAAAAAGGTTTAAAAAGACAGACAAGCCAAGAGTTTTCAGAAGAGATTAAGGAAACTTCTGAAACCAGAAAAGCATGCACGCATAAAGGAAACTTAAACCCTTATCCAAAAAAGGGTAGTTATTTAAAACCCTTATTAAAAAGGGTATTATAAAGTGTTTTGTTTACGGCCTTAAAAGGCCAAAAAATCGTTCAACACATCACCGCCAACACAAATAAAGAGTTTAAAAAAAAGGGGGACCCACAGGCTGGGCCCCCAAATAGCCAATAAAATTTACTTTTTTGGAAGAGGAGTAGACGGATCACCACCACCAGAGTCAGGAAGAGTGGTGCACGAAATTGCAATAACACTTTTGCAATCCCGCACAACTAACCAGCAAGTGCACTGGGTCGTCCAAGTAATACCTTGCGTGAGCAAGGGTCGATCCCACGGAGATTGTCGGCTTGAAGCAAGCTATGGTTATCTTGTAAATCTTAGTCAGGATATCAAAAATTATCAGGATTGATTGTGAAAAGCAAAAGAACATGAAATGGGTACTTGTTTTTGCAGTAATGGAGAATAGGTTGAGGTTTTGGAGATGCTCCATCTTGTGAATCTCTGCTTTCCTACTGTCTACTTCTTCAAACACGCAAGGCTCCTTCCATGGCAAGCTGTATGTAGGGTTTCACCGTTGTCAGTGGCTACCTCCCATCCTCTCAGTGAAAATGTTCCTATGCTCTGTCACAGCATGGCTAATCATCTGTCGGTTCTCGGTCAGGCCGGAATAGAATCCAGTGATTCTTTTGCGTCTGTCACTAACGCCCCGCCTGCTAGGAGTTTGAAGCACGTCACAGTCATTCAGTCATTGAATCCTACTCAGAATACCACAGACAAGGTTTAGACCTTCCGGATTCTCTTGAATGCCGCCATCAGTTCTAGCTTATACCACGAAGATTCTGGTTAAGGAATCCAAGAGATATCTACTCAATCTAAAGTAGAACAGAGGTGGTTGTCAGGCACATGTTCATAGTTGAGAATGATGATGAGTGTCATGGATCATCACATTCATCCGGGTTAAGAGCAAGTGATATCTTAGAATAGAAGCAAGCATGATTGAATAAGAAACAGTAGTAATTGCATTAATCCATCAAGACACAGCAGAGCTCCTCACCCCCAACCATGGGGTTTAGAGACTCATGCCGTGAAAGGTACACAAAGAAACGTGTAAAGTGTCATGAGGTACAGTTACAATGTCAAAAGATCCTATTAATAGTAGACTAGTAACCTAGGGTGTACAGAAATGAGTAAATGACGTAAAAATCCACTTCTGGGTCCACTTAGTGTGTGCTTGGGCTGAGCAGTGAAGCATTTTCGTGTAGAGACCTTTTCTGGAGTTAAACGCCAGCTCTCATGCCAGTTTGGGCGTTTAACTCCAAGTTTTATGCCAGTTCCAGCGTTAAACGCTGGAATTTCTAAGGGTGATTTGCCATGCCGGTTTGGGCCATCAAATCTTGGGCAAAGTATGGACTATCATATATTGCTGGAAAGCCCAGGATGTTTACTTTCCAACGCCATTGAGAGCGCACCAATTGGGCTTCTGTAGCTCCAGAAAATTCACTTCGAGTGCAGGGAGGTCAGAATCCAACAGCATCTGCAGTCCTTTTCAGTCTCTGAATAAGATTTTTGCTCAGAACCTTCAATTTCAGTCAGAAAATACCTGAAATCACAGAAAAACACACAAACTCATAGTAAAGTCCAGAAAAGTGAATTTTAACTAAAAACTACTAAAAATATACTAAAAACTAACTAAAAGATACTAAAAACATACTAAAAACAGTGCCAAAAAGGGTACAAATTATCCGCTCATCACAACACCAAACTTAAATTGTTGCTTGTCCCCAAGCAACTGAAAATCAAAATAGGATAAAAAGAAGAGAATATACTATAGACTCCAAAATATCAAAGAAACATAGTTCCAATTAGATGAGCGGGACTAGTAGCTTTTTGCCTCCGAACAGTTTTGGCATCTCACTCTATCCTTTGAAGTCCAGAATGATTGGCATCTATGAGAACTCAGAACTCAGATAGTGTTAACGATTCTCCTAGTTAAGTATAATGATTCTTGAACATAGCTAGTGTATGAGTCTTGGCTGTGGCCCAAAGCACTCTGTCTTCCAGTATTACCACCGGATACATACATGCCACAGACACATAATTGGGTGAACCTTTTTAGATTGTGACTCAGCTTTGCTAGAGTCCCCAATTAGAGGTGTCCAAGGTTCTTAAGCACACTCTTTTTGCCTTGGTTCACAACTTTATTTCTTTCTTTTTCTTTCTTTTTCTCTCTTTTTTTTCGAAAAATATATTTTTTTTTCACTGCTTTTTCTTGCTTTAAGAATCAATTTGATGATTTTTCAGATCCTCAATAACAGTTCTCTTTCTCCTCATTCTTTCAAGAGCCAACAATTTTAACATTCTCAAAACAACAAATTCAAAAGACATATGCACTGTTCAAGCATTCATTCAGAAAACAAAAAGTATTGTCGCCACATCAAACTAATTCACTGGTTTCAAGGATAAATTTCGAAATCCTGTACTTCTTGTTCTTTTGTGATTAAAGCATTTTTCATTTAAGAGAGGTGATGGATTCATAGGACATTCATAGCTTTAAGGCATAAACTTCAAATTTTATTAATTATGAATTAAGAACAAGACTCAGAAGATAAATATAAGATGAAACTAGAAATAGAAAACAAAACAAAAAACGAAAAAATAGGCTCCTAATGATAGAGGTTTTCACAGAGTTAGGACTCAACAACCTTGATTTTGAGAAGTGGATGCTCCCTCAGCTTGAGAGGAGAGCTTTTGGCGTTTCATCTCTTGGAGTTCACGCCCTTGCTTCTCTTGCTCCTTCAGCAATTTGCAGAGCATGCAGTTCTGATTCTGCTGTTCTTCCTTAAGTTGCTCCATAGTCTCTTGCAACTTGGTGATAGATGCTTCTAGGCTGGCCCAGTAGCCAATTTCAGGAAATTCAGGGAGGAACTCCTGCGCCCTCTTTTTGATAGAGTTGTCTTGCACTTGTCCTTCCATTGACTTCTTGGTGATTGGGTGTTCAATGGGTATGAATTCATCTACTCCCATTTTTATCCCAGCCTCTTTACAGAGCAAGGAGATCAAGCTTGGGTAAGCCAGTTTGGCTTCAGTGGAATTCTTATTTGCAATTGTGTAGATCTCACAAGCAATCACATGATGAACCTCCACTTCTTTTCCAAGCATAATGCAATGAATCATCACTGCTCTCTTGATAGTTACCTCAGAACGGTTGCTAGTGGGCAGTATGGAACGCCCAATAAAGTCTAGCCAACCTCTTGCAATTGGTTTGAGGTCTCCCCTCTTGAGTTGGTTTGGGACACCCTTAGAATTGGTTATCCACTTAGTTCCAGGGAGGCATATGTCCTCTAGAACTTGATCCAACCCTTTATCTGCTCTCACCATTCTCCTATTAAAGGAGTCAGGATCATCTTGCAGTTGAGGTAACTTGAAGATTTCTCTTATTTTGTCCAGATGGAAGTACATAACTTTCCCTCTGACCATGGTTCTGTAGGTATGGTAAGCGGTTCCAGTCATTCTCTGCTTATCTGTTAGCCACAGATTTGAGTAGAATTCCTGAACCATGTTCCTTCCAACCTTTATTTTAGGATTGGTTAGAACTTCCCATCCTCTCTTTCGAATTTGCTCTTGGATCCCCGGATATTCATCTTCTTTCAGATCAAATTTAACTTCCGGGATCACTGACCTCAGACCCATTATTTTGTGATAATGGTCTTCATGTTCTTTGGTTAAGAACTTCTCTTGATTCCAAAGATTCTTTGGAATAGTCTCTTTCTTTCCTCTTAAATTGGTTTGTTTTCCCTTAGGAGCCATGATCTTGATGAATCTTGGCTTAGTGATCACGGAAAAGCACACCAAACTTAGAGGTTTGCTTGTCCTCAAGCAAAAGAAAGGAAGGAAGAGAGAGGGAGGAAAAGGAAATTCGAATGGTGTGGTGGAAAGAGGGAGCCAAACGTGTATTTATAAGGTGGGGAGGGGAGTTTTCGAAAAAAAGAGAAATTTGAAAGGAGATTTGAGAAGATATGGAAAGAAATTGAGAAAAAAGGGTGAAATTTTTGAACAAAATTTTGGAATGATTTGAGAGATTTGAAGAGTGATTTTAGATTTTTGAAAATTTGAAAGTGAATGATGAGAGATTGAAATGTATTTTTGTAGAAAAATATGGGTAAGAAAAGGAAAGTTTGAAAAAAATCTGATTTGAAAACAAAATTGTGGTCCCCCCACCTTGCTAGCGTTAAACGCCCAGAATGGCACCCATTCTGGCGTTTAACGCCCAGAATGGCACCCATTCTGGCGTTTAACGCCCAATTGATGCCCCCCTGGCTGGGCGTTAAACGCCAGAAATCCTTTATCACTGGGCGTTTTTCTGAACGCCCAGGATGCTGCACACCTGGCGTTAAACGCCCAGAATGGTGCCCATTCTGGCGTTTAACGCCCAAAATGGCACCATTCCTGGCGTTAAACGCCCAGAATGATACCCATTCTGGCGTTTAACGCCCAAAATGCCCCTTACTAGTGTTTTTTCGCCAGTAAGCTCTTTTTCTCTGCTTTTTGAGCTGAATCCTTCTGTAACTCTGTGAATTCCTTCATTTTTGATACTTGCCTCTGTAAGAACTAATCATATAACCTCCTAATGACTGGGTTGCCTCCCAGCAAGCGCTTCTTTACTGTCTTTAGCTGGACCTTTACTGAGAATCACTCAAGTCTCAGTTTTGAGCATTCCTGCTCAAAATTGCTTTCAAGATAATGCTTGATTCTCTGTCCATTAACAATGAACTTTTTGTCAGAATCAATATCCTGAAGCTCAACATATCCATATGGTGACACTCCTGTGATCACATACGGACCCCTCCACCGGGATTTGAGTTTTCCTGGGAACAATTTGAGCCTGGAGTTGAAGAGCAGAACCTTTTGTCCTGGCTCAAAGACTCTGGTTGACAATTTCTTGTCATGCCACTTCTTTGCCTTTTCCTTGTAAATTTTTGCATTTTCAAAGGCATTGAGTCTGAACTCCTCTAGCTCATTTAACTGGAGCAATCTTTTTTCACCAGCTAACTGAGCATCCATGTTTAGGAATCTGGTCGCCCAGTAGGCTTTATGTTCCAGTTCCACAGGCAAATGACAGGCCTTCCCATACACCAATTGGTATGAAGAGGTTCCTATAGGAGTCTTGAATGCTGTTCTGTATGCCCACAGAGCATCATCCAAGCTCTTTGCCCAATCCTTTCTTCGGGCTATCACAGTCCGTTCTAGGATTCTTTTTAGCTCTCTGTTAGAGACTTCAGCTTGCCCATTTGTCTGTGGATGATACGGAGTCGCCACTTTATGGCTAATTCCATATCTAACCATGGCAGAGTATAGCTGTCTGTTGCAGAAATGAGAGCCCCCATCACTGATTAGTACTCTGGGAACACCAAATCTACTGAAGATGTGTTTCTGGAGGAATTTTAGCACGGTCTTGGTATCATTAGTGGGTGTAGCAATTGCTTCTACCCACTTAGATACATAGTCCACCGCCACCAGAATGTAAGTGTTTGAGTATGATGGTGGGAATGGCCCCATGAAGTCTATTCCCCATACATCAAACAATTTTATCTCTAATATCCCTTGTTGAGGCATGGCATATCCGTGAGGCAGGTTACCAGCTCTTTGGCAACTGTCACAGTTACGCACAAACTCTCGGGAATCTTTATAGAGAGTAGGCCAGTAGAAGCCACACTGGAGGACTTTAGTGGCTGTTCGCTCACTTCCAAAATGTCCTCCATACTGTGATCCATGGCAATGCCATAAGATCCTTTGTGCTTCTTCTCTGGGTACACATCTGCGGATCACTCCGTCAGCACATCTCTTAAAGAGATATGGTTCATCCCAGAGGTAGTACTTGGCATCTGAAATTAATTTCTTTCTTTGCACACTGCTGTACTCCTTGGGTATGAACCTCACAGCTTTATAGTTTGCAATATCTGCAAACCAAGGAGCTTCCTGAATGGCAAAGAGTTGCTCATCTGGGAAAATCTCGGAGATCTCAGTAGAAGGGAGGGACGCCCCAGCTACTGGTTCTATTCGGGACAGATGATCAGCTACTTGGTTCTCTGTCCCTTTTCTGTCTCTTATTTCTATATCAAACTCTTGCAGAAGCAGCACCCATCTTATTAGCCTGGGTTTTGAATCCTGCTTTGTGAGTAAGTATTTAAGATTAGTATGGTCAGTGTACACAATCACTTTGGATCCCACTAGATAAGATCTAAACTTGTCAATGGCATAAACCACTGCAAGTAATTCTTTTTCTGTGGTTGTGTAATTCTTCTGTGCATCATTTAGAACACGGCTAGCATAATAAATGACGTGCAGAAGTTTGTTATGCCTCTGTCCCAACACTGCACCAATGGCATGATCACTGGCATCACACATTAACTCAAATGGCAATGTCCAATCTGGTGCAGAGATGACTGGTGCTGTGACCAGCTTAGCTTTCAGGGTCTCAAACGCCTGCTGACACTGTGTGTCAAACACAAATGGTGTGTCAGCAGCTAGCAGGTTACTCAGACGTTTTGCAATTTTCGAAAAATCCTTTATAAACCTTCTGTAAAATCCTGCATGCCCCAGAAAGCTTCTGATTGCCTTAACATTGGCAGGTGGTGGTAATTTTTCAATTACCTCTACCTTTGCCTTATCCACCTCTATTCCCTTGTTTGAAATTTTGTGCCCAAGGACAATTCCTTCAGTCACCATAAAGTGACATTTCTCCCAGTTTAAAACCAGGTTAGTCTCTTGGCATCTTTTCAGGACAAGTGATAGGTGGTTAAGACAGGAGCTGAATGAGTCTCCATATACTGAGAAGTCATCCATGAAGGCTTCCAGAAATTTCTCTACCATATCTGAGAAGATAGAGAGCATGCACCTCTGAAAGGTTGCAGGTGCATTGCACAGACCAAAAGGCATCCTTCTGTAGGCAAACATGCCAGAAGGGCAGGTAAATGCCGTTTTCTCTTGGTCCTGAGGATCTACTGCAATTTGGTTGTAGCCTGAATAGCCATCCAAAAAGCAGTAATAATCATGACCAGCTAGTCTTTCTAGCATTTGGTCTATGAATGGTAAAGGGAAATGATCCTTTCTGGTGGCTGTATTGAGCCTTCTGTAGTCAATACACATACGCCACCCTGTAACTGTTCTTGTAGGAACCAGTTCATTTTTTTCATTATGAACCACTGTCATGCCTCCCTTCTTGGGGACAACTTGGACAGGGCTCACCCAGGGGCTATCAGAAATAGGATAAATAATCCCAGCCTCTAGTAATTTAGTGACCTCCTTCTGCACTACCTCCTTCATGGTTGGATTTAGCCTCCTTTGTGGTTGGACCACTGGTTTGGCATTATCCTCCAACAGGATCTTGTGCATGCATCTAGCTGGGCTAATGCCCTTGAGATCACTTATGGACCACCCAAGAGCTGCCTTGTGTGTCCTTAGCACTTGAATCAGTGCTTCCTCTTCCTGTGGATTTAAAGCAGAGCTTATAATCACTGGAAAAGTGTCACCCTCTCCCAGAAATGCTTACTTCAGGGATGGTGGTAGAGGTTTGAGTTCAGGTTTGGGAGGTTTATCCTCCTCCTGAGGAATTTTTGAAAATTCCTTTGCTTCCTCTAGTTCTTCTTGATCAGGTTGAGCATCCTTGAAGATGTCCTCAAGCTCTGATTCTAGGCTTTCAGCCATATTGATCTCTTCTACCAGAGAGTCAATAATGTCAGCGCCCATGCAGTCATTTGGTGTGTCTGGATGCTGCATAGCTTTTACAGCATTTAACTTGAACTCATCCTCATTGACTCTCAGGGTTACTTCCCCTCTTTGTACATCAATGAGAGTTCGTCCAGTTGCTAGGAAAGGTCTTCCTAGAATGAGAGTTGCACTCTTGTGCTCCTCCATTTCCAGCACCACAAAGTCAGTTGGAAAGGCAAAGGGCCCAACCTTGACAATCATGTCCTCTATTATGCCTGATGGGTGTTTAATGGAGCCATCAGCAAGTTGGAGGCATATCCTGGTTGGTTTGACTTCTCCAGTCAACCCAAGCTTTCTGATAGTGGATGCAGGTATTAGATTGATGCTTGCTCCAAGATCACATAGGGCTGTCTTGGTGCAGGCGCCCTCTAATGTGCATGGTATCATAAAGCTTCCAGGATCTTGAAGCTTTTCTGGTAAGCTTTTCAGAATGACTGCACTGCATTCTTCAGTGAGAAACACTTTTTCAGTTTCTCTCCAATCCTTCTTATGACTTAAGATCTCTTTCATGAACTTAGCATAGGAAGGTATTTGCTCAAGTGCCTCTGCAAACGGAATCTTTATTTCAAGAGTCCTTAGATAGTCTGTAAAGCGGGCAAATTGCTTATCCTGTTCCGCTTTGCGGAGTTTCTGAGGATAAGGCATCTTGGCTTGATATTCTTCAACCTTAGATGCTGCAGGTTTATTTCTTACAGAAGTGGTTGAAGAAGCCTTGTTAGAGGGATTACTGTCAGCACTCTCAGGTGTCTGATCTCCCCTTGGCGTCTGAACGCCAGGATTGGGTGGAAAATGGGCGTTTAACGCCAACTTTTCCCCCTTTTCTGGCGTTTGAACGCCAGAACTGGGCAAGGAATGGGCGTTTAACGCCAGCTTTCCTTCCCTTTCTGGCGTTTGAACGCCAATAACATTCCTCTCTGGGCTCTTACTGTCCTCAGAGGGATTTTGAACATTGGTTTGGTTATCCTCTGTCAATTGTTCCTTGTTTGGCTTTTTGCTCTTTTGAGCAGTGGTATTCAGTGTTCTCCCACTCCTCAGTTGAACTGCTTGACATTCTTCTGTTATCTGTTTAGATATTTGCTGTTTTGCTTGATTCAACTGCAGTTCTATGTTCTTGTTAGCAACCTTAGTATCATGGAGCATTTCTTTAAATTCTGCTAACTGTTCTGTCATCAGGAGCAATTGTTGATTAAGCTCATTCATCTGTTCTTGAGGATTAGGATCAGTGACTAATGCCATGACTTCCTCTTTTGGAACGAACTCATTGCTAGAATATAAGTATTGGTTTCTAGCAACAGTGTCTATAAGCTCTTGAGCTTCTTCAATTGTCTTCCTCATGTGTATAGATCCACCAGCTGAGTGGTCTAAAGACATCTGAGCTTTTTCTGTGAGCCCATAGTAGAAGATGTCTAACTGTACCCACTCTGAAAACATTTCAGAGGGGTATTTTCTAAGCATACCTCTATACCTCTCCCAGGCATTATAAAGGGATTCATTATCCTCTTGTTTAAAGCCTTGGATGTCCAGCCTTAGCTGTGTCATCCTCTTTGGAGGGTAAAAATGATTCAGGAATTTGTCTGACAACTGTTTCCATGTCTTTATGCTTGCTGTAGGTTGGTTATTCAACCACCTTTTAGCTTGATCTTTTACAGCAAATGAAAATAGTAATAGTCTGTAGACATCCTGATCGACCTCTTTATCATGTACTGTGTCAGCAATTTGTAAGAACTGTGCCAGAAACTCAGTAGGTTCTTCCTGTGAAAGACCGGAATACTGGCAGTTTTGCTGCACTATGATAATGAGTTGAGGATTTAGCTCAAAGCTGCTCGCTTTGATGGGAGGTGTACAGATGCTACTCCCATATGCAGCTGTAATGGGGTTAGCATATGACCCCAGAGTTCTTTTGGACTGATCAATCCCTCTTAGGTCCATAATGGACAAAAGGGAAGTGATAATGATTGCAAATAGATAAATTTTGTTTTTTTTTTTGAATTAAACGAAAAAAAATTAAAATAAAATAAAAGGAAATAAAAAAAAATTCGAAAATCAAAAAGAAAACAAAATCAAAGCAAATTGAGAACTGAATCAATTAGTTAATTAAAAAGATTTTGAAAAAAAGCAATTAGAAAGATATGATTGAAAAGTTTTATGAAAAAGATTTGATTTTTGAACAGAGGAAAGAGAAAAACCACAAAAAGACACCAAACTTAAAATTTTTAGAAAATCAAACACTAATTTTCGAAAATTTTAAAGGAAAAACACAAAGAGGACACCAAACTTAGAATTTTTATGAATCAAAAAGGGACTAAGAACATGCAAAATCGAAAATTTTAAAAGAAAAACAAAAGCATGCAATTGACACCAAACTTAGAATATGAAACTAGACTCAACTAAAAGACTCTAAACCAATAAAAATAAAACAGTCCTAATCTAAGCAACAAGATAAGCCGTCAGTTGTCCAAACTCGAACAATCCCCGGCAACGGCGCCAAAAACTTGGTGCACGAAATTGCAATAACACTTTTGCAATCCCGCACAACTAACCAGCAAGTGCACTGGGTCGTCCAAGTAATACCTTGCGTGAGCAAGGGTCGATCCCACGGAGATTGTCGGCTTGAAGCAAGCTATGGTTATCTTGTAAATCTTAGTCAGGATATCAGAAATTATCAGGATTGATTGTGAAAAGCAAAAGAACATGAAATGGGTACTTGTTTTTGCAGTAATGGAGAATAGGTTGAGGTTTTGGAGATGCTCCATCTTCTGAATCTCTGCTTTCCTACTGTCTACTTCTTCAAACACGCAAGGCTCCTTCCATGGCAAGCTGTATGTAGGGTTTCACCGTTGTCAGTGGCTACCTCCCATCCTCTCAGTGAAAATGTTCCTATGCTCTGTCACAGCATGGCTAATCATCTGTCGGTTCTCGGTCAGGCCGGAATAGAATCCAGTGATTCTTTTGCGTCTGTCACTAACGCCCCGCCTGCTAGGAGTTTGAAGCACGTCACAGTCATTCAGTCATTGAATCCTACTCAGAATACCACAGACAAGGTTTAGACCTTCCGGATTCTCTTGAATGCCGCCATCAGTTCTAGCTTATACCACGAAGATTCTGGTTAAGGAATCCAAGAGATATCTACTCAATCTAAAGTAGAACAGAGGTGGTTGTCAGGCACATGTTCATAGTTGAGAATGATGATGAGTGTCACGGATCATCACATTCATCCGGGTTAAGAGCAAGTGATATCTTAGAATAGAAGCAAGCATGATTGAATAAGAAACAGTAGTAATTGCATTAATCCATCAAGACACAGCAGAGCTCCTCACCCCCAACCATGGGGTTTAGAGACTCATGCCGTGAAAGGTACACAAAGAAACGTGTAAAGTGTCATGAGGTATAGTTACAATGTCAAAAGATCCTATTAATAGTAGACTAGTAACCTAGGGTGTACAGAAATGAGTAAATGACGTAAAAATCCACTTCTGGGTCTACTTAGTGTGTGCTTGGGCTGAGCAGTGAAGCATTTTCGTGTAGAGACCTTTTCTGGAGTTAAACGCCAGCTCTCATGCCAGTTTGGGCGTTTAACTCCAAGTTTTATGCCAGTTCCAGCGTTAAACGCTGGAATTTCTAAGGGTGATTTGCCACGCCGGTTTGGGCCATCAAATCTTGGGCAAAGTATGGACTATCATATATTGCTGGAAAGCCCAGGATGTCTACTTTCCAACGCCGTTGAGAGCGCACCAATTGGGCTTCTGTAGCTCCAGAAAATCCACTTCGAGTGCAGGGAGGTCAGAATCCAACAACATCTGCAGTCCTTTTCAGTCTCTGAATCAGATTTTTGCTCAGAACCTTCAATTTCAGTCAGAAAATACCTGAAATCACAGAAAAACACACAAACTCATAGTAAAGTCCAGAAAAGTGAATTTTAACTAAAAACTACTAAAAATATACTAAAAACTAACTAAAAGATACTAAAAACATACTAAAAATAGTGCCAAAAAGGGTACAAATTATCCGCTCATCAAAGAGCGCCACTAGGACCGGGAAGAGAGGCATCCATAGGAGATGAAGAGGAAGTCGGAGGAACGATAGAAGAGCTCGAAGCGTCCTTAGGGCGAGGAGGTGACTTGATGATCCTTTGTCCCCGAGTCTTCAATTCTGACTCGGAAACGATCACGGGGGCAGGAGGATCCACAATGGCACCATCAATAACAACTTTGTCAGGATCCAAAGGAGAAAGATCCAAGTCAGGAGAAATGACTCCGACTTGCTCCTTAAAAATCCTCCAAGCCTCCTTGGCCGCATCAGCAATAGAGTCCTCCAACTCGGTATAGGCCTTCAGAAAATTCAGCAAATCATTCTTCACAGACACAAGATCTTCAAATAAACTTTGATAGCTGGCCTGTGCTGTTTTCCTCAAGTCCATCTCCATGTTGCATCGGGCTTGCAACTTCCTCTCCTTTTCCCGGAGGTTATCTCTTTTCTCCTTCAACTTGGCGACTTCCTCCTTCAACTCCCTCTCATGCTCTTGAAACATAAGAAGCCTCCCTTCCAGCTCTTCGACCTTCGAGGTCATTCCCAAAGAGCTGAGGGGAACCTTCTCAAAAATATCTAAGAGTTTGCCGCAAACCCTGCCACCTTGAGACTCTCCTCAACCAGAGTGGTAAGATGGCTCCGAACAGAAACATCATTCATGCTTATGCGAACATGGGGGTAGATGTTCTTTCGGACGAATGCAAGAGCATCCGCCTTAACCTCGGAAGAGCCAGACTCTAAGGTCTTGCGCTTCTTCTTCTCTGGCTCAGGAGAAGGTCGGACGGAGGGGGGCGGCTGAGAGGAAACCGAAGAAGAAATCACAATGGGTTGGGAAGGAGTTCCAACGTTCCGAGGAGGAGGAGGAGGAGAGATAACCGCCCTGGCGCCACCAGTCCTGGCGCGGGACCTTGCTCTGGCCTCCTGGACTCTCTGATAAGACTCCTGAGCATTTGTCTTCGCCATCTCTAAAAAAACAATAGATAATAGATTAAGACAAAGTCGGAAAAGTTAATCAGACAAGTCGGAAATCTAACAAACAAATGAGAGCTACCTAGCTGTGCCTGGACAAAGGTCGGAGACCCCTGGAAAAAATTTTTAGTGTCCAAATATGGGGCCCTCCCCCACGCTTCTCGGAGGAACCCCACAATGGCTGCTTCTACCTCATCCAGGTCGTCCAGACCATATTTCTCGCAGGGGGAGGCCTCCAGCCAGTATAAAGGAAAGCGGGGAGAAGAATTATCATCCAGAAAAAAGGGGTGGTGACCCTCTACAGCTTGCACTTTGAAAAAATAATTTTTGAAGTCATGGAAAGATTCATCAAAAAGGGTGAAAACTCTCCGACCTTGTATGGCTCGGAAAGACACCCACTGTTGCTTATTGTTTAGCCCACTAAAGGGTTTGTTCATATGGAAAAGATAGAAAAAAAAAATCCTCAAAGAGGTCGGGAACTCCAAAGCCTGGCTAATAAATTGATAAATTTTCAAAAAACCCCAAGAGTTGGGGTGAAGCTGGGTAGGGGCAACTCGACAGTGGTGCAAAACAGACATCTCAAAATTTGAAAAAGGAAGAAAAACACCCAAACGAGTGATCATACATTCATACATAAAGAAAAAATGAGGGGCCGCCTCGTCGCCCCTCCTAAAACAAACCCGGTCTTCTGGACCCGGGACCACCAACTCATACTTCGGCTCGTCCTCCTCAGAAGTACAAATTCTGTGGCGAGTACGAAGGTGGGTGATAAACTTAGTATCGACCAAGGGTTCCTCCCCTAGGACCGTGACATCAACCCACTGAGAAAGAACATCTACGGAAGCCATTTCTTTTCTTAAAAAGGGTGACAAAAAACCTACAAGGGAAAAGAAAAGGAAAATCAAAAACACGGTCTTTAAAGGGAGGGAATACGGAACTAAAGTCTACAAACCAACCTATCTATCTACAAAATAAAAGCATGCAAATATAAGGTATGTTACAGAAGAAGAAAAAGCTAACCTTTATCTGAAAATGAAGGTTGGAAGAAGCGAAAATCTTCGGAACACAAGAGTGCAGCACGAACCAATGAAGAGGAGGTTTGAAAAATCACAGAAACGAAACAATGAGAGAGAGGGAAAGTATTTATAAGTACGTTAAGGACACAATGGTAAAACCGGGGCAGTCATTAATAAGAATGCACCGTTACCAAGACCATCAATCCCTACGCACATCCCTAACGGACACGACGCTTGATTAGACATAACCGTCAGAACCAAAAGGCTACGAAAAGTCACGTCGGTTTCAGACCATCACGTCGGTCCTCCTACAAGTCGGCTACGACCCCGAGTAGAATACTCGAACCCAAATCTTGAAAAAATTGGGCTCGAGTAGGGGCACTGTTCATACCCTGGCCCAATAATGAAGGCCCATGATCAAGCAAAAGACCTAATCCAAAGGGTTGGGCCTCACCAGTACCAATCTTCATCCTACGAAGTCGGTACTCACCACGACTTGTTCTAAAGAAGTCGGGCACGAGGGTTAGCTGGCGGATAAACACTCATTCAAATGAGTAACTGCCCCTAGAATCTCTCTAACCACTTCCACGAGCCATATCCTAACCTCCCTAAGATAATGGGACGGTTAACACCCTAAAAATATGGCACTACTCCAAACGGTGGTTATTGGTTCACCACTATAAATACACTGACACCCCTCAGGTATCTCTAAGTCCAATACTCTCTAGACCTGCTCACACTCTTGCTAACTTAGGCATCGGAGTGTCTTTGCAGGTACCACCCCCCATTCTTTCACGAGCACAAGTCGTACGGGGTCCCCGAGTTGCAGACCCATTCGAAAGCCTCCTCCTTCACACGTTTGGGCCAACCAACGCCATCTAGCCCATCAATCTCCGGTTACCCACCGTAACAAACTTTAACTAATATCATTATTACTAGAGGGGACAAATTCACTGTATTATTCAAAATTTCAACTTTTACGTAATTTACTTTAGTACAATTATAATCAAGAATATGGTATGCACTTTGCAGCGGCAGAATTTATATTGCATGCAAACGAAATCATATAATAGGTTAAATACATTATGCATAATTCATGTTTAGCAGATTAAAATATAGGTGAGTGGTTGTCAAATGACTAATACCTACAAGGGAACCCATGCCAAATGTCATTGATTTTCTTTTTTCGGGCACTAGGATATTCACCAGGTGGAAACTCTAACTCTTTAGGTACTGTAGAAGCACAAAGTAAATAACTATCCCAAAAAAATAAGTTTCAATTTTTTTTTCAAATATAATCTAATTTAAAAAAGATGATTAAAGGACACAAATCCTTATTCATATGTATAAATGCTTTTGATTTCAGTTTTTCATTTTACGTTTTTTTTTTATTATTTGGAAACGAGTTTTTCATTTTATTTATTATTTTTTTGTCAGATGAGGTTTTTATCAAATCTGGGCCGTAACAGCAAAGCGAACAAACAACAGAGAATGGGCTAAAATTTAATAAAATTAGAAATTACACTATCCCAGAAAGAAAGCATCTTCGTTATCCAAAAACATGAATTCCTCATAATACCGAAAACAAAGAAAAAACTTCCTCATGGTCTCATGGAAACGTTATATGTTTTTTGTTTCATTTGCATTTTTCTTCTTCTGTTTTATTTTCTTCTATTTCTCTTCTTTATTTTTTTTTATTGAAGTTTTGAAAAATATAAAAAATAAATAAATAAAGAAGATAAGATATGTAAACGGAGAAGGAAGAGCAAAAGAAAAAACATAAAGAAAAAAGACAGAGATGGAAAAGAAGACATAAAAAAAAAATTAAAAAGACACGTAAATTCTATTATTAAAAAAATACGAACATAATAGAACTTTGGATTTAGTTACTAAAAAAAGTGTTCCCCATCATTTCTGACCAACTTAGGAGCATAATGCTTACTGTTTTACAAATCTTCAATAATTTTTTAAAAATTTATTTTCAAAGCATAACCTTTATTATTTTTCAGAAATTTTTTTGTAAATATCCAATCAACTGTTTGACCACTTTTACAAAAAAAACTATACACTCTTAAAGTCATATAATCATAATCGTTCTCTTATTAATATAGCATACGTATAAAACAATTTTATACTCACAAAATATTAAAATTAAATTCCTTAGAATGACAAAACCAGACATAACAATTCATTTTTTATAAGACATCTTAACAATTCAAATAATTTTTATGTTTTTACAAAAAGTCATATCGTCTTGGATAAAAAAAAGTTGTCATTTTTTTTAAAACGTCAAACGATTTATTTTTGAAATAAAAGACAGTTGAATATGTGATTTAACACGGTAAACTAACAAAGGGATAATTATATTTTTCATTTTTCTTAAAATAAAGGAAAAAAAAGGGAGATGATGTGAAAAGAAAGGGTGTGTGTTTTGAGAAGCGGCCCACTGCATGTGAGTGAGAGAGAGAAGATGACAAGTGGGAAGGATGGGTGTGTGGGAAGTGTACACAATGGTGTCTCTACTCATGTCCACTTCCTGTTCCCTGCAAAACCGATTTCTTCCCACTCATTATTCCCAGCTCAATCAGTGGTTCTTGTCCTAACAAAAATTCAATTACACTCAACTAATGTGACATGTCTCACCACATTGCTCGTATCCTGTGTCCACATTCTTGGCATCTCCATCGCTGCAAATATACTTGCACTTACTACCTTACAAATATAACCGATTATCTAGGAATTCAATTCCGATGCTTTCGACTACAGTTAATTAATAAGTACTTGCCGATCATCACATATTTCCTTTTCTTCCTCCAACTATGCTTAATTGTAATAGATTGTTTGGTGTTAATTCAATACGGTTAATCTTCATTTTGATAGCTTGGTGTAAATAAACGTGTTAGTCATTTTAGTTTCTATAAATTTTATTGAGCTAAATTATTAATTTAATTCGCGTTAAGAAGTTGAATGTTAAAAGTAGTAGAATACTATATAAATCTTAAAAATTTTGTATGCGATATAGAATATCAAAAATGGTAATTGTACATTGTAAGAATATAATTAAGATTAATTAAGATCAGTTAGTATTAATTATATTTATTTAATATATTTATATATTTATTATAAGATATTATAATTTTATTATTTTAATTCTTTAAGCATTTATATATATTTTTGTATATTCTATCATGGACAACACACTCAATAATGTATAATTATTTTTTTTATTATTCTATTGTTTTTAACAGGATATCAAGAGCACAATTTTTTTTATAAAAAATTAGTTTATAGTTCTTTATTCTCTCTTTCCATAATGTTTTGTTTTTATTTTTCGTTCTTCTTTTTTGACATTGTGTTTCGTCACTGGCCATATCATTGTCTTCATCTTGTCGTTACGAGTCCAACGAACCAACTCCGTCGCTAGTAACCTCCTGAAGCACCGCCGCAAGTCCTTGTCCATTGTTATTTTTTTTCACTTTCCAAATGTATCTAGCATCATTGGATTCGCCGCCATATCAACGTTTCAGAAGCTCTCCATGTGTCGCTACTTGCAACTCTCATTGATTCTCGCCCAACCCACATTTAGACCCGATCCGACCCATTTCGTTGACCCGCACGCCAGCTCCGCTAAGTCCACGTGACGTGTTCTCCTTATCCGTTCAGGTGCTGCCACATGTCCTTCATTGATTGACGTGGCAACTAACGCGGCACATAGTTAGATCCCTCCTAAAGTTTTTTGGTGAGTTTTTTCCGATTTTGCCTTTCGTTTTCTCACCCTTTTCTCTGATCTTGCAGTTTCTTCTCTCTTTTAATCTTAGTATCTACTATTATGAAAAAATCAAATATTTTTCAGCCTATTCTTGTTATCCTTAATGGTTCCAACTATGCTCATTGCGTTGAAATCATGAGAGAATTTCTTAAAGGACGCAAATTATGATGCTATGTGATTAGTGATATTGTTTGTCCTGTTAAGCCAACTGTGACAGAGAAATCAAAAGATGAGACTTCCAGATCCAAAGAGGATGCTCATGACAATTTTGCAGAAAAATTAGAAGATCGGGATAATAAAAACCACCAAATTATCACTTGTTTTGCAACACTTCTGATCTACTCCAGGAATTTATCTACAATTTGGGATTTTTAAAACTACTAAAGAGGTATGGGATAATTTGGCAAAATTTTATACTATTTCTGATCTCTCCCATCAGTACCAACTGCTAAAGGAGATTCATAGCCTTAAGCAAGAATGTGGACAAGTAATTTTTTATTTTCTTGCTCAAATAAAAATTATTTGGGATCAATTGATGACCCCTTGTAAGCCTATTCTTAAAGATACAACTGATGCTAAGGCATATGAGGATTATCACAATCGAACGCATCTCATATAGTTCCTCATGGCTCTTACTAATAATACGAACTGGTTAGAGCTTCGCTTCTTTATCAAAATCCCTTGCCTAGCCTTAGAGATGCACTTCCTCATCTTAAGTATAAAGAAACGCGCTTGGGATTGACTCTAAAAGTGAAACTGTCTTTGCAGCCAAGACAGAAAAGGTAAATTTTGTCAAAACTGTAACCGTTCTTGGCACCTCTTCTTAGACTATCCTTCTATTAAATGTCGAAAATATAAACAGAAAAGTCACATTGGCTCCAATTGTCCAAAACTGTTCTGCCATTATTGCAAGCTCTTGGGACATTTGATTACAGTATGTCCTACTTGCCCACCATATTCATATTAAAACAAGTATTAATCTCATCCCAACTACGCTAAGAATGTGTCTGCTTCTACTGAATCAACCTACATTCTGTCTCTCCATTCGACATTGAGTCTCTTCTTAAGCAACTTCTCTCATTTTCTTGTAATACCTTTGCTGCTCTTTCGACTCCTCCAAGTAATTATAAAAGGTATTTTAATTTTGGTTGCTTTAATCACATGTCTCCTTTGCGTCATCTTTTTTCATCTTTGTCTACCACTACAAATACACCTTCTGTCAACACTACAATGGTTCCCTCTTGCATGCGATACATAAGGATTTTATTTCAAAGTCAAATCTTAATCTCCCTGATACTTATTTTGTTTCAAAATTAAACTTTAATCTTATCTCTTTTGGTCAATTTTTTTATCTCGGTTTTGATGTCAATTTTTTATTTCTGGTTGTCGTGTGCAGAATCGTCAGACGGGACAGATCATCGAGACTGGATATAAAGTCAGAAGATTGTTTGAGCTCGAGAATCGTCATGTTACTTCTACATCAAATCTCTGTGCTGTTTCTTCTCCATCTACACTTTACTTGTGGCATCACCGTCTTGTGCCCACAGCTCTTAAGAAATTGCGTCCTCTTTCAAGTGTTTTAGGTCAAGATAATAATGAGTCTTTTGATTGCATTTCTTGCCAAACTGCAAAACAACCAACTTTATCTTTTCATAATAATTCATCTCTTGCTTGCTCTCTTTTTTATCTTATTCACTCTGATGTTTAGAGTCCCTCTCCCACCGCTTCTATAGGAGGGGCTCGATATTTTGTAGTATTTATTGATAATTATTCATGTTTTACTTGGGTTTATTTGATGACTAATCGTCATGAGCTGCCTCAACTTTATGTTAACTTTGCTACTATGATTAGAACTCAGTTTTCTAAGGTCATTAAAATCTTCCGACACAATAATGGTATAGAATATCGTGACTCCAAACTTTTAAATTTTTTCGCTGAATAGAGTACTTTGTTTGAGTTTTCTTGTCTTGGTACCTCTCGACAAAATGGAAGAGTCGAATGCAAACACCGTCACATTTTTTACTCTGTTCATGCAATGCTTATTTCTCCTTCGTGTCTTGAGCGTATTGGGGTGAAACTGTTCTCACTGATGTTCTCACTGTTGTTCATATTATCAATAGAATCCCTTCTTCTGTCCTTGATAACACTACTCTCTTTGAACATCTTTATCATATTTCTCCACATTACGACTCTCTTCATATTTTTCGTGGTGCCTGTTTTGTCCTTCTTCAGCCTCATGAACATAATAAAGTTGAGCCTCGGGCTCGAATGTATTATTTTCTTGGTTATGACACTGAACACAAGGGTTATCATTGTTGAGATCTTATCTCTCAACGTTTTTGTATATCTCGTCATGTTGTATTCTGGGAGCATCACATATTCTCTAGTTTCTCCTCTTTTGAGTCAATTCCTTCTACTCAGTCACTATTTTTCACTAACCCCAATGTTGATCTTTTTTCTAGTGATAATACTATAGGTTCTATCTCAAGCCAAACTCTCGAGCCTCCTACTCTTTCGCCTTATCTATCTTCCGATGATTCCAGACTGGACGATGATCCTACTCCTACTGTCATGCATCTTCCCTCTACTCATTCTTTTAAGGTAACAAATCCACTTTTTCATCTTCTTAATTATCATTATTTTCTACTATTTTTCATCACCATGAACTTAAGTTATTCTGAGGAGTCTCCACAAATCCTAATTGACAACAAGCAAGGCAGAATAAATTCAGGCATTTGAAAAAGCACACACTTGGAACTTGGTTGATCCTCCTTCTACTCAAGAAGTTGTAGGTAGTAAATAAGTATTCAAGATCAAAACTTTCTCTAATAGTTCTATTGACCGTTATAAGGCACGATGAGTAGCTCAAATATGTACACAAGAGTATGGTATTGATTATGAAAAAACTTTTGTTTCTGTTGCTTCTTTCACATCTGTTCGCGCTCTCTTTGCCATTACTGTGGTAAAAAAAAATGGTCTCTCAATCAGATGGATGTGAAGAATACATTTCTTAATGAAGATTTGAAAAAGAAGGTCTATATGAAACCACCCCTGCAATATCCTTGTCCTTTTAGAAAAGTTTGTCTCCTTTGTAAAGCACTTTATAATCTTAAACAAGCTCTTTGTGAATGGTTTGAAAAGTTCAGCACCAGTATATGCAATGTCGGTTTCACTTGCAGCCCTCATGAGAATATTATCTTTATTCGTAAAAGTGAATATGGGGTTGTTCTTCTACTTTTTGTATGTTGATGACATGATCATTACTGGAGATGATGTTAATGGTATCTGTGATCTTAAAGCATCCTTTCACCATACTTTTAAGATGAAAGATCTTGGTTTTCTCTGTTATTTTATTGGCCTTGAAGTCATATCCTCATATGGTAGTATCTATCTGACTATCTCTCTCAAGTTAAGTATGCGTCTGATCTTCTTCCTCAAGCCAGAATTACAGATAGTCACATTGAGTCTACTCCTCTTGAACCTAATATTCGGTTTATTCCTATGAATAACACTGTTTTGGATAATCCTACTTTTTATTGACAGTTAGTTGGAGATTTCGTCTGACTGTCACATGATTAGACATCACCTATTCAGTTCATGTTTTTAGTCAATTCTTGTCAGCTCCTCGTACTATTCATTATGTGACAATTTTTTACATTCTTTGTTAAATCAAAAGCACCATGTGTTCATAATCTTTATTTTTCTATCTATTTATCTGTAACCCTAGTTCAAACATACTAAAAAATTAGTTTAGTTTATTTGCGTATAAATTTGTCGTTTAAAACTTAAAATAATAATCTAAATTGTAGTAACCACCAATCGTGACTAACCATTTGTTGTGAATGAAAATTATAATCACGATTTGAGTAGACTAATGAATTGGGATGGAGAGAATAAATCACAAAATACATTGACTTAGGGATGGCAATGGATCTTTATGGAAATGGAGATTCCATTTCTATTTAATAAGATGCTCCCTATCCGTGTCTCTCATCTCCGGATATTAAGTTTTATTTATTTTTTTAAAAATTAATATAATTATAATAAAATTTTATATAATTTAATTAAATATATCAAATTAAATGTAATTTAAACATAAATTTAATATAATAATTAATAACATACACATAAAATTTTTAATATATAAATTAAAATAAAATAAATTAAAATTACGTATACATTTTATATATATAATGATATTTAAGTAAATTTTTTGGACGAAAATTTCACAAGTTCCCGTGGTATGGGCAGGTGCGAATTTTGTTGTGATCCCTATGTATGTGGGCGCTGGCCGTGCGTCACCCATGCCTTCCTCAACCAAAATGCAGTTGTTTTTTCATTTTTCAACACCATTCCACTCTCAATCCGGTATGCTTTAATTTATCCAATTTCTTTATTATATTTCTTGCAGAAATATTCAATTGTTAATTGATAGATGTATAGATTCTTCGTCCAGTTTTCATATCCTTTTCTCATCATTAGCCTTTTTCCTTTTACTATATTTTATTCCCGCGAGAAGCAAAAAGAAGAGTTGGCAAACAAGCTCGATCTGAGAACGAGACAAATAGAGTTGTGGTACTGTGGTTTCAGAATAAGAAAGCAAGGTAGTAATTCAATTTTTCTATGTTTTAAATTTGATCACTTTTAATTAAAAATGTTGAATACTAATTAATGAATGTACACGCAGGACAAAATTAAAGCAAATGAATAAAGTGGTGTGCGGTATTGAAAAAGTGGTGTGAGAGGCTAAGAGAAGAGAACAAATGGCGTGAGGCATTGATGCTGTTTATTGGAAACAGTTTACATACATTATTATTATTAAAAATCTACTACTTGCTCATTGCTGAGAAGAAGGAAAGAATCTAGTAGAGAAGAAGAATAAACAAAGAAGAGGAACTCAAGAAACGAAAAATGAATGAAGAAAAAGAAATCGTTACTCCCGTTTTGATTTTTTAAAATTTACAAAAATTTAAATATATGAGGCTGTTTTTTTGGTTATGGAAAGGGATAACGTGTTATGGTGTAAGAACTAAAATGAAAGTTGAGTTTTGGATTTGTTTATTTTTTTAATTTTAAAATACACTAAACGTAAGTTATGTTTTGTCATTTTTATTTTTTTTTTATTTTGTTTTAGGTTAAACTTAAGTTGTGTTTTTGAAGCCAAAAAATTTAAAATTGTTTTGGAGCCCACAAATGCAGGTTGTGTTTTGTGAGTGTTAGAAATTTTTTTTTGGAAGTCCCAAAATGCAAGTTGTGTTTTGTACACAAAATAATATTTAAATTCACAGCTTTGTCTATAAATACGAAGTCTAATTTTATTCATCTCTATCTTCACTTCTCCTCTTACTCTTTTTTGCATAAAGTCCTTAGTTGCTTGTTTTTTTGGCAGTTAACTGTGTCAAAAAAATAGAGTTAGTTGAGGTTGAAGTTATGGAAGGTGTTGCAAATTTGCAAGTATATTATAACGGTGAGGTTATACCAAACACACATGAAGGAGTGCCTTTTGTTTGTGAATGTCCGTTGTCATTTGCTATTCCATGTACCATGAGTTTTGTCGAGTTGCAGAATGGTCTTTGTAATAACATTCAAAGCCAAATTTTGAAAAGGGTGAGCAATTTTTTTATACAGAAGTCCTGTGCAAGTATTTGGTGGACTAATACAGTTTCAAATAATGCCAATCACTGATCAAATCAAACAACAGGGAGCGTGGTGGTGCGGAAGGACCGGGCGGATCTACATGACCCGTCGACTGATCAAAGTCGAAGTCACTGGCATGACCTGAAGTGGCGCGACGACCACCAGACTGCTGAGATGTAGCAGGCCCTTCCTGCGGTGGGGTCGAAAATAAATAATTTGTATCTCTCAAGACCCGAGAGAAGTTGATGGTTTCAGATCCACCCAACAGACTAAAGTGACCTTCGACTGGAATTATCAGCTGTGGTATATAGGGCTCAAGTGTCTGAGGTGGCTGTGGTTCCGGTATATATGGTGCTGCTGCTGATATGCCAACCACTGCTGGGTTGGATCCTGAAACTGCTGTCATATGCCGAATCCTAAAATTACTGTGCGTATGCCGGCATCTGATACTGAGATCATATGTCGGACTTGACAGTGGTGCTCATATGCCGGATCCTAATTAACAATTAATTACAATTAATAGTAATTAATGATAATAGATAAACCTAAACAATAATAATTAATTATAATTTAAAACGATAAAAATTAATAATAAAAATACTAGTAATTAATAATAATACCTGAAACTGTTACTCATGAGGCGGCACTTGCTGCTGTGAGCCAGGTGATTCTTTCTATTGCTGCTGTGGTTCATCGACGCCGGTATTTTATTATTATATTAATAAAAAACATTAATAAATTATTAAAAATGATTAACATTTATTTAATTAACAGTATTATTTATTTATTTAGTATTAGAAAATAATAATAATTTATTATTATTGTCCTACACACTACTATTATAAAAATAACTTATTCTCACTATCATAATAATTACTCAAATATAATATAACAATAATAACAATAATAATAACCATTAATTATATTATTATTATCTTAGGCATTTTATTAATAACCAGTATTATTTATTATTAGAAAATATTAATAAATTATTAAAAAATAATAATTTGTTTAATTAAACATTGTTAAAAAAAACCGTATGCTAAATAGTATTATTATTATTACATAGTATTATTATTAAAAAATATTAATAAATTATTCTCGTTATGATATCTACTATAATAATAATAATAATAATAATAATAATAATAATAATAATAATAATAATAATAAAATAAGTAATAAAAATATTTACCGTAATGAGAAATAAATAATAATATAATATTAGTAATAATAATATTAATAACCACAATAGCACTAATTACAAGATAAATAAATAAAATTCGAATATATATATATATATATATATATATATATATATATATTCATCGTTAAATATTAAAAAAAATTACATACCAATTGGAAATGATCCAAATACTCAATAATATAAGTCACAAAAAAAAATACTCAATAATATATTTTTTTAATTTGTTAAAATTTCACATCATTTTTTTTTATTGTACCATATGCTTTTTTTCTTCTACACTTTCTTTCTTTACTCTTAACCATTTTCACTCTAACTTCCTCATTCAGGTTCAACTCTTCCTCAGCGTAGCTTATTTCGTTTTTTTACTTTGCTCATTCAGTCATCTGCGTTTTGGCTTTTAAAGACCAAAGTGAACATCTTCAAAGACACGCATGCAATTAGGAACGCTGCAAAACGCAACTTCTGTTTGTCTGTACAAGGTTGAAAAACACAATCTGCATTTTGTCTAGCCTTATGCTAGTCAACATTGTTCCTATCAGCATATTGCAACTTGCGTTTTGCATGAGATGCAAATTTTTGTTTAAATGTTACTTGTGTTTTACAGGTCACTAAACAAAGCAGGTCCACATTTGTAGACAACTCACCATGCATCCATATGTATGCATAACACTATTTTTTCTTCCATTTTTAAATGATTTTCTGAATATATGAAAATTATTAATCATTTGTATTTAATAAAATTTTAAAGTTTCACTAAATTGAAATCGTTATTATTGATTTTCTTTTTAAAAAAATTTACTTTTTCAGGCATTTTTAATAGTTACTGCTGATTTTGAAAAAAATTTAAAATTTTAATTAATTAAATTATTACTAACAATTTTTTTTCTAATAACTATCCCATATTAACAAAATTTACTAAAAAATCCTAATATTTTGATAAATGTCACCTCTAAACAAAAATTTACCTGTTTGTATGCTTATGTTTAATGTTTATAAAAATATTTGATAACAAAAAAATTAATTAAAAATAATTAAAATTTATTATATTTAATATTTATTAATTATAATGATAATTACTAAATATTAAATAAAATAAGTTTTGATTATTTTTTTTAATATTACCGAATATTTAATATATTAGAAACTTAAAATGATGTGTTTTTAAGTTGTTTTACAGTGCGATTGAAAGTTGAGAATACTCATAATCTAATATAAGAGCAGGTATTTAAAGCCTGACTTAGTTGCTTCTTAGGATGCCTGTTGCCCCTATTAATCATACCAAGTGTCATAAGTACCAAACCATGACCAGTCAATATCTCACACAGTTACTTTTTCGGTGCAAAGAATCTCACACGATTTAAGTACACTCACATGCGCGCCAGGATTCAGTTGAAGTGGAAAATCACGGTGTTTTTTAATTGATGAAAATCTTAAAATATTACATGTGTAAATACGTAGAATGAGTGAGTTTACGGTGTTGCAATATTTAGAATTAGAATTGTCCGATCTATGTTAAAAAAGAACAAAAGGGTAGACTCACATCAACCTCTCCCTGTCACACATAACAAAAACTAGAAAGAGGGAACACTACATTAAGTATTAGGTAAGGCAAGACCACGTTCGCATTCCAATAATAATTTGAATTGTAATTTCCTCTTGGTCTTGGTGATAATAGAAGATGAAGAAAACGCCTTGTTCCTCTTATCAGAAGAACCACCTGATTGGGTCTTTCCCAAGCCCAGGGGCACCAAACTACAGAGAGAAAGGCGCAGTGATAAGTTCCCAAAAGGGATGGAGCTCAGAGAGAGTAGCAAAAGCTTCAAGCAGCAGCATAAGAAGACACACAATGTCTGGTCTCACACCCTTCTTCAGCGCCGGCGGAAGAACAATGCCTTCCAAATGGGACGAAGCTGAGAGATGGATTTGTAGCCCAGTTTCTTCCTCTTCTGCTGACGTCAGACAACCTCATCAGCGTAGACCCAAGTCCATAAGCGGCCCAATTGTTGATCATGGTCAACAAGGCGGCCCTCAAGTGGCGGCTTGTTACTACTCCAATAACCATGCCTACTCACCTTCTTCTTCTAATTCTATGGTTCCGATTCGGCAGGGTTTGGTTGTGAGGAACTTGGTAGTTGGTTCACCGTTCTCCACCGGTGTGCTTGCACCGCTTGCTGTTTCTGTTCACCATTATGATGATGCTTATCATTTTGGGGATGGAATGGATTCTTCTGGTAGTCCTCTGCTCCACGCTGCACCGCTCTGCCCTCAACACTCATATCACCCATCGTCTCCTATCTGCCAAGGTAAAATATAATGTGAAAAATTAGGTGCACTCCTCTTTATAAAGTTGATAATTGAAAGTAGTTAAGTAGAAATTTAACCAAATCAATTAAAATAATCCGATAGCTGTAATTGAATTTTCACCTATTTATATATCTCTCTCAACAAACATCTTCTATTTAAATTAGTAATAATCATAGGAAATTCACTTATTTGGTTCATTTATAACTCGTTAAATATTAGCATTTTAAATTAGTATGTGATCACTCATAATTTATATTTATTAAATTTACAAACATAAATTAATAAAAACTATTAGAATTATAATTTAAAAATTAAGATTTATTGTATACGGTGATTGGGGTGCTGGTAATCTGATGACTGGTCAGAGGGAGAAAAAGTGAAATTGTGATTTTTAAAAAAGAAAGAAAAAGTAAAAATAAAAAAAGATAATTTAAAAAAATAGATAATTTTATTTTATTTTTATTAAAAGTATTATCCCTAACCTTTTTCATAGGGTTTTTCTCAGACTTTGTAATCCGTGCGTGTCGACATTCTGCTTTTAGATGTTGTTGGTCTGATCAATACTTACTACTTTACTAGCCACACCAAATTCTTTGTTACAGACGTACAGTACAGGCCAATTCTGTATTCAGTATTCACTGTTTATTTGTTGTCCAATTTATTTTTTATAATAAATTTTAAATATTTATTAAATTTTTATATTTTTAAATTAAATATTAACTGTTTAATTTTTTTTAATAATTAAACACTAAATTAGCAGATTTTTAGACATCGTAACACCTACAGTATATTTGTTAATAACGATTTATTTCTTCTTACTCTATAAAAAAATTGTTAATAACGATTTCTAAAAAGAGTAATTGGAATTAAAATTGTTTGTTACGATTTTTTTTAAATTATTTTGAATTGAAATTATTATTAGCGATTTTTTTTATATTTCATAA
This sequence comes from Arachis stenosperma, assembly GCF_014773155.1. NCBI lineage: Eukaryota > Viridiplantae > Streptophyta > Magnoliopsida > Fabales > Fabaceae > Arachis > Arachis stenosperma. Next base: position 15,130,515 of record NC_080377.1, read on the forward strand.
AATTGGTGAAATCATTACTAACTATTTTTCTTTTTCAACAATTATCCTATATTAACAAAATTTATCAATAAATCTCAATATTTCAGTAAATCTCACCAATATTAAAAAAAAATAGCCAATACATTAGTCTGTAGTGGTATATTATTTCATGTTTTAAAAAAAAAGTGTATACTAAAATCAACTACTAATAAAAAATACATGTTAGAATATAAATACACATTAAAAATAAATTAAATCACACATATATTTATACACAAATACGTTGGTGGTTGATTTTAATGGCTGATTTTGGTGTGCAAATAGCATTTTTCTAAATGGATAGATAGATAAACAAAGAAATACTAAATTGTATTCTTTTAAAATGAAGAGTAGAAGTTTCTACAGAAGTGACAGTTAGCTAAGTTTTAGTCTCAATGAATAAAATGAAGGATGAGTGAAGATTATTATTTTCTAGAAAAGGAATATTATATATATAACTTGAGTTTGAATATGTTACGGGAATTGGAATCTGCTAAATAATGAAATACAGGGTCTCATCCAAAGACACCACGAAGTTTTGAAAGTTCGGTAACACTATTGGTATTGAGATTCTGTATATATGTAATGAATTGGTTATTACTTTATAGCAAATGTGTGACACTTTCTCTGTTGGACAAATTAATGTGAACTATGTTGCATATAGAGAAAGAATTTTTCTCTGAATAAAAGTTTCGATCATTAGGATGAGATAACATTACCACTGTGGACATTTCATTCAATGAACACAAGAATTGAACTTGATTTGCAGATTTGCTAGATAAGAATCACGATGAGGATGACATGATGTTCTCAAAATGTGACAAAGGAACACAAATGAGCCCTGCAGATGAAACAGAGAGTGATCTGCATTCATCTCCAGAATCTTGCACCGGTTCAGCCATGGTTCAACCGGGTTGCCATTCCCCTAAGCTTGAGGTCAGAGATGTGCAGGTTGATAGCCAAGCTACTCTTATCAGGGGATCCAAAAGGCACGCAACGAAATCTCTGAGTAGCCACAAAGAATTCAGAGAAAATAGTACAGAAACCAGCCAATTTTCGCCTTGGGATATTGAAGACTCAGCCTCAGACATTTCCAAGTATTTTCTTTATAGTTTCTCATAATTGCATCTAGCATAAGGGATCCCTTGCATAACTTCTGTTAGAAATATAATCGTTCATATGTCTTTTTTTTATTCATCTAAGCTTTTGGAAAAAAGTGATTTTATAACATAATATTTTCTTTCATGAGAATGTGTGTTAGAGATATAACCATTCTTATGTCTCCTCCAATTAGTTTAAGCTTTTGGAAGAAGTGCGATGTCATAGTAGCTCATCTTGCTGCTTAAATATGTGATCGAAAAGTGTTAGAAATATATCATTCATGTTACTTTTTCCTATCATTAACGAGACATAATCTCCATTGCTTATTCAGGGTGCAAAAATCACATAATGTCGTTTTTGTGTTTGTAAATTTATGAATGTACATTTATTCTGAAGCAGGTTAAAGAGAGAGGAAGCCAAAATCATTGCGTGGGAGAATTTGCAGAAAGCAAAGGCCGAAGCCGCAATACGCAAACTTGAGGTTCTTTTATTCAACAACATTTCTATATTTCACTCTCTCTGCCTTAAGTTTAAAACAAATTCATAGTCAATGAGTCAATAACAAATTATTTTGATGCCCAATATTTAAATGGTTATCCAATTAAAAGAATGAAAATTAAGAAAATGGTGTGAACAGATGAAATTGGAGAAGAAGCGATCATCATCAATGGATAAGATTCTAAGCAAGTTGAGAAAGGCAGAGACAAAAGCTGAAAATATGAGAAGCTCGATCCCTGAACAACAAGAAAACCGGACTTCCAAGAACTGCAAAGTGTTTTCATTCCCGATATGGTCCCCAATCAGCTGCTTCAGCACCCATGCTGTTGCTGACTGAACCACTCAAGTCATTATGATTTTGACCCTTTTTCCACAAGAATCTAGTACTAGTGTGCTACATTCTTCTCTTAATTCATGCCGTTTCATGCATTTGTATATACCACACTTGTTTATGGGACATACTATATATTCGCCTTTTTTATTTTTTTCTCATTCTTTTTTTCTGTGGAAGTAAAAATAGTAAATATTGTTGGGATTTCAATCTGATTGAATCATACTGCTACATTCATTTCACAAAGTTCTCAAAACAAACAAGTGTTTTTCTATTACCAAAAATATTGGGTGACCAAATTAATTTTATAATCAAGTCTAATAGAATACTTCTAACCGTGTTTACTCCCTTATCTTACTAGTCACGCACTCAGTCTATCTTCTTTTCCTCCTCCTTTTTCTATGTTTTTTTCCTTCTTCTCCTAGGTTGTCTTTTTTTTTTATACCTTTCTACATGGCCGCCTTCATTTTTTCTTATATATTTCTTTGTTTATTTATTTGTTTGTTTCTTTGTGTATTTGTAAAAAAATATAAAGGGTAAAGAAGAAAAAAGAAAAAAAAGGGAAAATTTTATTAGAAAAATAGAGAAATTTTTTATACAAAAATAAAATTTATAATGATTAACGTATAAAAATTTTTAAAAATAAATATAACTTTTTTTTAAGAGAACACAAGAAAAAAAATATAAATTTAAAATCATAAACACATAACTTTTTTAAAGGTAAACACAATGTTTTGAAAGTAAAAGTTGAGCTTCGTGTTTACTCTTAGATCTCACCTAAGCTTCGTATGGGAAAAGTAATACCTGTAGTTGATATTTCATTAGGGCTAATTATAATTGGTTATTGTTTATATATAAGACATACGTATTTAATTTGATGGGCTTGGACCTTGGAAATAGTGATTAAATAGAGTGTTTTGAGTTTTGGGACTTTTTTTTATGTAAGACAAATGATTCTCCAATGTTATCATAATTTTGATCTTCGTTCAGCAATTATAGTTTCGGATAAGAAAATTATTTTTTTGAAATAGAGAATTAGAGATATCCTGAGCTAGGTTTTTGAATGGTTGCGTGTTTTATGGTTCTGGTGTTTCTTTTTTTTTTTTTCATTTTGTGCGATATCCGAATTTTTAAGAAATGTATTTAGAATTTATTTCACTTACATTTTATTATTTTAGTTTGTGCAAATAATTAAGTTTCATTTGCTATAAATTGAGTTTAATTATTATAATTCTTAATATTTTATGATTGATCTTCATTTATGTCGAGCTCCCTTGAACAAAATTTGCATGGCATATCGGATGGGTCGTACTCAACAACCCTCATAACCTGTAATTTGTTTATATGTGTGCATAAATTATAATCTGTGAGAATAACTTGTAACCACTGTTTATGATATTTGTAACGGCTAAAAAGTACATGTATGTAGTTGAGGAAATGTAAATCTAAATGGAAGTAAGTGCTAAATTACTTTGGAAGGTTATTGCTAGTTTACTTAAGGTTAATTTCATAATCCTCATGGTTGATGAATGCAAGAAAATAAAATTAGTATCAACAAGCCTCACCAACTACTAGACATTGAAGTTTATGAGAAATTTTGATGTAAACACTGAAAAATAAATTATTTTTAAAGTTATAGTTACATTAATCAAATCAATAAAGCTCAATGAAAAAGTTGATCATTTTAAAGAAAGATTAATGGCTAGGGTACAAAGAAAAAGAAGTATTGATCCTGTATTATCCTATTAAAAAACAAGCAGCGTATCCGTTACAATCCAGATTGAATTAAATTGCATGTGCTTAATTATGCTTGGAATTAGATTGATTATATTAATGATTGTTAATTTGTGCCGTTGTTAGATGATGCTTGGAAAAAAGAAAATGTAGTGGTAATAAATTAATTAATGTGACTAGACAGCTACTTGGATGGTAGTTTCAGGATTATGAGATAGAGTTCATGAATCTAACTAGAAAACTTATTAACGAGTAATATTAGGATTATTGATATTCTAAGGGAATTAGAAGGATTTATGGTTAGGTCGAAATTTTTTTGTTCTAAACTTTTTTGGATACAAAATCATTTCTAAGGTTTATCGTAGTTTTAAAATCATCATTTGACCAAATTAATTTTTTAAATGACAAAAATATTCTTTTTCTCTCTTCACACCATCACTAGGGCTGGTAATGGGTAGGGTAGGGTAGGACCCTACCCTAATCCTACCCGCGAATTAAAAATTTCATTAAAACTCTACCCTACTCTACATGCGGGTTGAGAATCTCTCAACCCTAACCCTATCCGCACCCTAAAATTTTAAATCCTATCTTACCCTATCATACCCGCAGAAATATCAAATTTTTTCAAAGTAAATATAAAATTAAATTATTTTGAATTTTATACGTATTAATAACATAAAAAATAAAAAACTAATGCTCTAAATTACTAAATTAACTAACTAGTTTAGTGGTTGTTCCCTTATTATAAGTCATTATATAAGAGAGGTTGTGGGTTCAACTTTCACTTCTTTCACTATATAGAGAGATTTTTATAAAATATGTGTTATATATGAGGTGCGGGTAGGGTAGGGTAGGGTAGGGTACACCCTAAACCCGTACCTTACCCTACCCGCAGGCATACCCGGACCGTACCCTACCCTACTCGCTGCGGGTAGAGTAGCCTACCCTACCCGAATGGATTGGACCGGGTTAGGTACCCGCGGGTAGGGTATGAATTGCTAGCCCTAACCATCACCATTACTCCACTACCTATTACCACTGTATCACCATCTGTACCATCCCACCCACTCAACAAGAAAACTCAACCCTTCAACAACTTTAAATAAATCAAAATCAAAACAGCAATTCATCATCAAAACTATCATTATTAACAAGAAACAAGAAAATCATGATCGTCATCGCTAAAACAAACATTAACAAAAAAGGGAGGAAAATGGGAGGGGAGGGAAAGGGCGGTGGAGGGCAGGGAGAGAAGGAGAAGGGAGGTGCGACGATGATATTGGAAACGCGAAGAACACGACCACCACCACCACCTCCTTGATGATGACGAGGAACACGAGGGCGAGGACGAGGTGCTGCCAGGGTAAAGGTGGGGTGCTGCGAGGCAAGGGCGAGTTGCGACGAGGTTAGGGTGCAAGTCGCGGCATTGCGAGGGTGAGGGCCAAGTGATGGCAAGGGCGAGGTACTGCCTTTAGCTCAAGATTTAACCAGAGAGCTTCTTCTTCCTCACCCATTCTACCAAATCTTGATTTGGTGATGGTCGGACCAACGGAAGAACTTGACGGCCTGAGCGGAGAAGGCATAAGAGAGCTTAAGGACTTACTTGACGTCGGAGGAAGTGACGGAGAGGGAGGAGTCATAGAGAGATTGCTCGATAGAGTGAGAAGGAATAATGGCTATGATGTAGCAGAGGATTTTGACGGTGGGGGAGAGGGAGAAGGGTGAATCTAGGTAGGAGGGAAAGGGCTCGGTGCGATAGTGGTTGGGCTAAGATATTTTGGTTCGAAGAACGATTTTAAAATTACGTTGAACCTTAGGGATGATTTTGTATGTAAAAAAATGTTGGGGACAAAAAAATTTTTTTGTCTTTATCTTAGGGACCAAAATCGTAAGGTATTTTAGTCCGAAGGACGATTTTAAAATTACGTTGAACCTTAAGAATGATTTTGTATGCAAAAAAATGTTGGGGACAAAAATTTTTTTTGGCATATATCTTAGAGACTAAAATCGTAATGAACCCTAATTAGAATTAACACTAAGAATTCAATTTAATTCTTTAGTATAATGTGAACTAGTAAACAAATTAGGTAATCATTAGAATTATCCTTAGGGTGTGTGTGATTTAAGTATTATCTTGTTACTTAGATTTTATTTCTATGGGAATCAAATACACTAAGAAGAAATATGAGAATTGAAATGATGATATTTTTTGGAATCAAACTTGTTTAAAAATAACTTTTTAAACTAAAAATCAAATATGAGAATATAATACCTATCTTAAATTTTTTTAGGAATTTTTGACTCGATTTCATTAAAATTGGGTCAGACCCAAAACCTAAAGACTAAAGAGCTTACCCAATTTGTTATTCGTCAAAGTTCCCTCCAGCTCATTATCACAGTGAAATTTTTACTTCGAATTTTTTGTATGAATGATAGTTGATATCACGAAATCATTTCCCATTATTTATATGTTTTGCTGTTGATATTATTCTGTTGATCATAACTTTGATTTTATTTAAAATTTTTCTTACAACGTTGTTGTTATTTGTTAATCCATGTGTGGACTATTGTGTTCATCCTCAATTTCTGGTTTAAGACCCAGTTTTAAATTTAATACAAAATTAGCCCAAACTATTAGGATTTTATCGTGGTTAGAATTGAGTATGGATCTAGAAAATGAAACTGATCATCCTAATTTTAGGCCTAGCAGTTTGAGTAAAGAAAAATCCAGTTTTTTTTTGTGACTAAGAAAAATCCAGTTTAATTCTGTCTATAAACACCTCTACTTTTCCAAACTAGCTTCTAATATTCAATTTCTAAAATTATTTAATATTTATTCAAATTTAAGCTTTAAATTTTCTTACTTTTAAAAAGATAAATAACTAAAGATTTAAAAATTTTACCACCATATCTATCACATCAAAACCACCCCTTAGCATTAATATAACAAAAGCCAATCAGTGAAACAATTCTAATAATTACGACATGTTCCAAATTAAGAGGTATAGCTAGCATAGCCCTGTCTTTTGTAGCCATATATTCAGTCTGCTTTTAAGTGTTTTTCTATTGGTCCCAAAAGAGTGGAATTAAGATAATCTTGGGGACCATGAGCAGGTAAGCCTGGAATTAATACCCCAATAACCCTGAAAGCAAATAGAAGCCATCCTTCTTTGTAGTGAGGTCCATTTTGGTATGCAATAGTAAAGCTCCTTATTAGTTCCAAAATTGCATTCATTGTCATGGGTATCACACACCATAGCGAGAAGTAGTTCTTGTTCGGTTCTTCTTCAAGAACCTGCATGCATTTTAAGAAAAATATATAATTGGACTCATACTTATCATAACAAACAAAAGAAAAGAAAACAACAAAGGTAGAAGGAGAAAGAAACACATACATACCTTGAGCTGATATCGCCAATCAAAGAAAAGGCATATCCCAAAGTGCTTGAACATCATTTCCTTATCATCGTACGGCAACCTCGGAACTATATCATTGCAATAAACAAACCTACAATACCTTACCGAATGTTCCTTCAATTTCTGTTTCATATACATTGCATATGCTTCATCTCCAACTCTCGGTTGCCCAAACGTGTAGATCCCTTCAAGCCTCTCCAACAACAACGTCTCTTCATGCAAAAACAACACTGTCCCAAACAAGATTGCAAGTGCACCTCCCAAACTATGACCCGTTACTATGAACTTTGCATTCTCATTTTCACTCAGCCTTTTTCTTAGAATGTCCCTAATAACATAATATGCTAATGGTGGAAGACGCTCGTCTCTTTCAATTTCCTTTGGCCACCCCACATTCTTTTGTAGCCCTAATGCTTTCATGAAGCCGCCGTGCATTCTTCCCACGCCGGGGATTCCGTACCATGAGATGTCGATGTCCGTGCACCAATCGTCGGCGTTGAAGGGTTCTGTTCCTCTGAAGGCCACAACATAAGTATCCCGGTTTTGGTGTTTGTCTAAAGCTATCAACACTTGAGTTGAGGCCTTTTCTTGATACTCTGTTCAACGCATGTCAAATGTAAGATATGGTCTATTTTTACAAGGGTCAATTGGAATCTCATGTAAATGTAATTAATCTGATTCAATTTAGGTGAAACTCAGATCAGTGAACGTCACGTGAAGTTAATAATTAAAAATTGAGAGTCGTTAGATAAAAATTTAGTCAAATTATTTAATTGTTTTCATTTTACAATTTTATATGAAGTCAATTGTATTTCATTTTTACCTTTAATTTACTATTATCAGTTTAATTCGATTTATATATTACACGTTTCTCTAATAATAAATTGAATAAATTTAATTTGATTTACTTATAAACAACATAAATCGAATTAAATTGATTAGATTTTTATAAAAGTGTTTAGAAAAAACGTGTAACAAAAATTGGTTAAGATATCTGCATAATTTTAAATCACAAACTATTTATTGATGTGAATTACCCAAAATATTTTGTGTTAAACATATCCTAATAGAAAATAAACAAAGTATTGTTTACTTTGTGATGTTTATACTTCTTTATGTTTATAAACGAGATTAATTAATATGAAACAGTATAAAATGCTTCTAAGTTCTTACCATTCCAGCAGTCAAAGAAGCCTACATATTCCATCTGCAAATAAAGACAAAAATCAGAAGAAACATTAATTATTAGAGATATGAAAAGAGATGGACTAGTAATTAATTTGATACCTTCCAGTGATCTTCGACAGTAGTTTCGATATGAGCAGCATTTTCATAGGATGCTTTTGAGGCCATCATAGAAAGGGCAATATAGTATTTGCTATCTTCACGAGTGATGCCATCCAATTTTACTCGCACATCTAAATTCCCAATACACGACAAATACTTTGCTGATCTTGGATCCGGCAACACTAACTTCCCTGTGAAGAAATAAGTTATTTTCAAAATGCAAAATATCATCATCTTCTTAACGTAAAATTATGACATGTATTCTAAAATGAGCAATACTAGGGAACCAAAAGGGTATTAGTCAAAAATCAGCCAAATATTTTTGGGGTAAATTTAAAATTTTTTACGAGTTAATATATATGGATGTTTCTTCTACTATGTATCAGAATGTTTCTTTTTCATACTAAATGGATGTTCTTTTATATATTTTTTGAATTTTTTGTATTATAAATGTGAATGTCTCTATTTTTTTAAGAATTTTATATTTTTTAAAATATTATAGATATTTAATTATTTTTACTAAAATATAACAATATTTCTTTTGTTAAGTATTATGATTTTTTTTTCATATTAAATGAATGTTTTTTTTTTATATTTCTTTCCAAGAAGATCAATTAGGCATGCATAGTGCTCTCTTTCTACTCTTCTGGATCCTCACGCGCCGCAGCCCTCTCTTTGTCTTTGCTCTCTTCAACGCTATCATTGCTGCCCTCCTCGCCCAGTCTGCCCGACTCTCCGCCTCCGATCACCGCACCTCCCACTCCGAACCTCAAGCAGAGCACCGGCACAATCAACTAATAACGGATTGAGCTGTAACGGATACGTGTACGGATAATGGTTAATGTTCTGCAGCGGATTCAGGTTCCAATTTCAGATCCCAGAGAGTTTTCCAGTGGATTCGATCGGAGAAGTTGGAGGAAGATGAGGGAAGGACGACAGAGAGGAAGAAACTGCGGCGATCGGAGACGGAGACGGAGACGGCGAAGGCGGTTGAAAGTTCGTATCCGCAGCATGATAAGCTGAGCAACGAGGAGTTCCGGCAAACCATAGAGGCGTTCATTGCGAGGCAAATGAGCCTTCTCCGGGAAGAGTCGTTGGCCATTGTTCTTGTCGACGGTGGCGAATCCGACGAGCTAGATGTCGGTGATAGAAGAGGAGTGCGTCGCGGTGGGGAAGTGGAGAGGGTCTGACGGTGAGAGAGATCTATATGTGTGATTGTTGGAGGTGGGCAGGTTAATATGAGAGAGAAGAGAAACGTTTTTATAGGTTTTAATTAGGTTTACTTAATCAATTTTAAATTTTTAAAATTTTAAAATTTTAAAAAATTAAAATTAATTATTAATATAAATTAATGTGATTTTGTTTAGTTTTTGGTTGATAACCTTTTGGTTCCACATACTTTTCCTTCTAAAATACATGTTTGCTAAATTCTATTTAAAATTATAATATAGATATAGTGTACTAATAGGGTGTAACAAAATCCTTGAGAAAAATCTAAGGGTGAAATTATTATTTTTTGTTAATATTTTTAGTTGTGAGTTTAATTTCATTTTTTAGTTTAATAATTTAATAATATATTTTTAAATATTATTGATAAAAAATAATAAAATTTGTTTGCCTTTTAGTATTTCTAAAAATGCATAAGGCATTTCTAAAATTTTGATAAGCCTAGCCAGTTTATTTTATGAAGAATAAATATTTAAATTATTTTTTAATAAATTTTTAACTATATTAAGTGTATATTAAAATTAGTATCAGTGTAAAATATATATTAAAATATAAAATATATATTAAACATAAATTAAATTATACATATATTTGTATATAATATATAATAATTAATTTTAGTAGTTAATTTTAGTCAAATAATATTTTTGATAAATTTTAGATTAAATAATTTAATTTTTAATAAATTTTTATTATTTAAGTTGGGAGAATTACAGTCTTAACTAATTAGTTCTTTCGTTGTTTTCAATAAATAATATGTGGATTACGTTGATCGACAAAAAAGTGAGTACCAAGCACATAAAAATAAACTATTGGTATCCACAAAAAAGGGGAAAGAGAGAATAATACTATAAAATCATCAATGAGGTTGCTAATGACATTTCTTTGAGAGAGTAATGAAAAACGTTTTGATTGAAAATTCAAACTTTTAATATTTTAAATATACATTGAAAAAAGCATTAAAATTATTTTAAAAAATTTCAACGATTAATCGATTATTATTTTTGTCTACTTATTAACAAATGCCTTTTCGTTACAAGTTGAAACTAAAAGAATTTTATCTATGAAAAGCATTTGTTAACCAAACACATAACAATTATGGCGACCTACGCATACTCGCGTTACACGTTGAAATTAAAGTTACTTTGCTAAGTTTGACACAATTTCATTAAGGATTTTATTAACTATATCTTAAAGATATAGGTTAAGCATATTATAAGAAAAATATTTTTTATAAAAATTAACTTTTTTATATTTTTAATATATTAAACACAACAAAAACATTAAAAAAAATTATTATCATATTTTTAAAATATATTCTTAAGACATAAGTTAAGTAAATCCTTTCATTAATAATTTAACGATTACAGTAGTTAATAATCTGTGGTCCCTCTATAATTAACTTGTTAAAAATTCAAAAAGCAAAAGTACTATAATATTTTAAAAAAATTTTTCAAATATCTCTTACAATATTTTATTTAAGAAAATAAAAAATTAAACTATTATTTCTATTCACAAATATTTAGAATACAAACAAATTTATTTAAAAAAATAAAATTAATTTTATATCTATAAAAAATGAATTTTAAATGGAAAATTTGATTTTATGAAGCTAAAATTATATTAGAAAAAAAAACAGGTTTACTAATAACTAGTTGTAGGGATAAAATTGAAAGATATTTGAAGAATTGGAGACAAAATTTAAATACATTAATGTTAAAAATATTTTTGAAAATTTTTAAAAAATTAAAAATAAAAAATATATTTTATCCTAATTATTTTAATGAAAAATCCTTAATGTTACGAAAGGTTGCGGTGCAAAATATGTGCAAATTGATTAGTCACTCATCTATCTGCTACTTTACACTTTGCCTAGATGTTAGTAAGTCTTAAATAGGGTCAAATTTTTAAGAAGTTAGAGAGTATTAGAAAGGGATAAATTCTTAAAAGAGATGATTCATCAGGACATGTTAGAAGAGATTTTAATTTTATAATTAAAATTTAAAATTTGATATTTGTTATTTCTATTTTCTTAAATAAAAATAAGAAAAGAGACTTTTATATTAAAAAAGGCATGTTAAATATAAAATTAATTATTTATATATTTTTATTTGATGATAATTAATTATTATATATTGTCCGTGTCTAATTTATAAAAAAGTAAAAAAAATAATATCTAATTTAAATAAATAATATGAAAATAAATAATTTTAGAATATTAAAAACTTATCTTAAAAAAAGTTAGATAAATTCGACATCAAAATAGTCTGTACTAGAAAATTGCCTTTATTTAATAACTTATGTTTTCAGAAGAAAAAAAAGTTTATGACACACGTATTGTTATAAATAATAAAGTCATCAAATTTGAAGTAATCCATAAAGTAGTGATTTTGATTTGTAACTTCATGTAACACTCATTGGTATTCTATCATTTTTGTTAAAGATATAATTATTTATATATTTTATTTAAAAGTTTAAATTTGTAAAATAAATTATCACATAATATTGTATTAGATTTTTTTACCAAAAAAATTTAGATATCGATCCATATTGGATAAAAAAAATAATTTAGCATAAAAAGATTAAAAAAAAATACTATTCTGGTTTTTTATTTAGGCCAATTCAGTAAACATATTCACTTCTAGCTTCTTTTTCTTTTGTTTTTATATTAATCAAAGTAATGGAGGGAGAATAAAAGTAAAACACAAAAGTCCAAATTGAAAGAGCTATACAAAAATTAAGAGCATCTTGTATTTTAAAGGTGCTTATTTGCTGAAATATTTAATTGATACCTTTATTTAAAAATTAAACTAACTCCAATTTTTAAGTTTTGTTAAAATCACATATTTAATCATATTTTCCTTGCTAATCATTACATCAACTTTTCTTATAAATAAGTAAAAAAATAAAACATTTTACACCCTTAATTATAATTAAGCTGCCAACTTGGCAACTTGTGTGTGTATGTTTATTTTCAAAGGCTTAATTATCTCTAAAATTGAGAGTGTGCAGATGTATTCAAGTATACATTTAAATAAATTTTTATTATATATATATTATAAGCAAAAGGTGTACTAGCAGGAACAAATATTAGTAGAGGAGATATATATATATGAATGAAAATTAAAGTAATTAATTACCTCTTAGGAAATTAAATATGATATAGAAGATACCACCGTTGAGGGCAATCAAGTTGATGAGAAGCTCAACGCAGATCCCAAAGAACGCTAATGGCTTGGCCATCAACTGCAAGAGCTTCTGGGCCAAGATAGAGATGAATATAAGCCAGCGGTGGCCGAAGCTCTCGTCCACTTCGCCCTCCGCGTGGCTCTCCACGAACCTCCTTCGCGACATGTTTCGCGAAGTGAGGACGTGAAGCAGATCGAAGAACCGGGCGTCTTCATGCTTCAGCAGCATGTAGCTGTCTGCGAAGCCCTTGTCGCAGTCGTCGCTGGTTTTGGCCGCCATGGCTACTACCTTGTTACAAATTAAAGGAGTGATGAAGGTGGTTTCTAGCTAGGAAGCTGAAAGGTTCCTGCTTATTAATTGGTTTTTACTTTTTATATAGAAACGTGGTAGCCATGTGTTACGGGATTATATATATATATATATAATATTTTTTATTAATTGGTTTTTATATAACTCGATTAATAAATTAAGAGGAGTGTTAGAAAGTCAACAGAATTTGTGATATTTAATTATTAATTAACTATTATCAATATTTTTAATAATATAAAATGATATTTAATGGTATAAGATTAATAATTTTTTTTATAATTAAGTGTTGGTCAAATTTTAACAAAAATATTAATTTCTTAAATTTTTTATAAATTAATATATACACAAAATAAAATTTAAATGCTCAATATTTATTTAAATGGATGAATGAAGAGACTAATATAAAAAAATATTAGCCTTTTATCCGTATAAGATGCGTGAAGGTTCTATTAGTAATATTTATCATGTATTTAAAAAATTGTTACTTACACACTATAAATAATTACTAAACTAATTCTTATATGTTTGTATTTAATGTATATTTTATATTAGTAAATAATTTTAGTATATAATTAATATGTTTGTTTTTATATTTTGTTAGGATGAGCGTTTTTTTCTATATACTATTTTAAAATTAATAATGTCATTCCAATTTAATAAATTTTATTATAAATTTATTTTATATTTAAAATAATATGTCTTAATTTAGGAGTGATATTTCCTATATATTTATATGTTATGTGTATATATACAATTTTACTATGGTATAATCCATTATTTAATTTATTTATTATTGGCCAGTTTGTAGTAATCCTATTTAATATTTACATAATAAAGATGTGTTTAGATAGAGAGATGTGAAATAAGTTTTATTGGTTTAAATGCTCATTTGGCTCTTTTGCAAATATAAAGTATATGCGTAAGCCATTTTGAATTTTGTTAATAAGTTAAAATAGTTTCGCAAAAATGTTTGGAAGCGATAGAAAATTTAGTTTAAAATAATCTAAAATTATCTTATTTTATTTTATATTTGATTATTATTTATAATTTTAGTATAAGTAATAAATGTTTGTTGTATCAAAAATTAATTTGATTAACTTGTATTATATATCAAGATAATTTGAAATTCTTTTAGCAATGATGTGTGGGGTTTAGTGAAGAGAGCCTTTGCAGGTAAGAATATCAGTACGACTGTTTTTGACATATTTATTGTTCTGATCTTTAAAGTTGAAGCTCCGTCTTACCTAAAAGACTTTCGTCTTATTAGTTTATATAATGTTATTTACAAAATTATTACAAAAGTGCTTGTTAATAAGTTTTGTCCTTTCTTTTTTGAAATTATTGGACCGCTTCAGGGTGGTTTTATTTCAGAGAGAGGAACAACAAAAAATATAAAAGTGACACAAGAAATAATGCATTTCATGAGGAACACCAAGTCGAAGAAGGGTTCTATAGCATTTAAGATTGATCTTAAAAAAGCTTATGACAGGATAGACTGGCGATTCCTTGAAACTTCCTTGATCAAATTTGATTTTCCTGTGGCTACTATTAATCTTATCATGGCTTATGTGACTTCATTCTTTTTGTCTATTTTGTGGAATGGTAATAGGTTTCAAAGCTTTAAACCTATAAGGGGGCTGAGACAGGGGGATCCTATATCCCCTTATCTTTTTGTGCTTTGTATGGAGAATCTTTCTTATCTTATATCGTATAAAGTCTCTCAAGAATCGTGGATCCCAGTATCTGTTTCTAGACATGGCCCAAAAATCTCTCACTTGATGTATGCTGATGATCTATTACTTTTTTGTAAAGCCACAAAAACTCATCAGGTGACAGAGGTTATGAAGACTCTGGATATGTTTACTCAACCATCGGAGCTGAAGGTGAATATCCATAAATCTAAGACTCAATGTTCTAAGAATGTTTCAGCAAGAAGAAAAGAGGTGCTTTAGGGGTCTCTAGTATCCAATTTTGCCAAGATTTAGGAAGATATTTGGGTGTTAATATTGGTCATGATAGGACTTCTAGAAAGATGGCACAGGAGGTCATTGACAAGACAAGAGAAAACTTGCTAGTTGGAAGGGGTGCTTGCTTAATAAGGCGGGCAGATTTTGTCTTGTGAATGCGATGATGGCTTCTATTCCAGTTTACAATATACAAGTTTCCCATCTTCTGAAGTATGCGTGCGACAATATTGATTCTTTGATGCGTCAGTTCTTATGGAAGGGTCAAGCGAATGGGAGAGGGTTGCCTTTGGTCAAGTGGGACATTGCTATAACTCCTAAAAAGGCAGGTGGCTTGGGCGTTAGAGATACTCTCTATGCGAACATGGCTCTGCTTGGCAAGCTGGTTTGGGATTGTCTGAATAATACGAATAAATTGTGGGTGCATGTTCTCACTCACAAATACCTCTAGAACTCTAAGGACATGGACAGTATTCGTTGTCACAATGCCTCAACTACTTGGAGAAATATTCTAAAGGCTTATGATATCTTAAAAGAAGGATTTCGATGGAATGTTAAAAATATGCAACAATCGATTTGGTATGATGAGTGGAGTCTTCTTGGCAAACTTTGTGAGCTTACGTCTTATATTCACATATCTGAAACAAATTTTTCTCTTGCTAATTTGTGGAGCAATGGTACTTGGGAGGGGGATAAGCTTGCAATGACAATTTCTCATGAGGTCAAACAGTTTCTTCATAACCTTGGGCCTCCTCTAATGTCAGAATTGGAGCTCGGATGGATCTGGTGGCCCGCATCACTAAAAGCCTATAGATTTCGAGAAGGTTACCATTGGCTCCTGACGAGGAAAGTGAATTTGATTGAAAATAGCGACTGTGGGTGGATTTGATGCCTTAACTTGCTAGAGAAGATAAAGATGATGAGTGTCTAGGTTTACAAAATGCGCTTCCAACAAATGCCTTCCGGTTCAAACGTTATTTAACTGATTCGGGCAGATGTTCGAGATGCAATGCAGATCTGGAAACAATGGAACATTGTCTTAGGGACTGTGTGAAATCAAGATGCATTTGGAAAATATTGGATCCTTTGCTCATTGATTCATTTAAAGGTACTCTTTTGAAATTTTGGATTCAAAAGGTCATGCTGAGGAATGAGGCAATTGTAGGGGCGGATCTTTGGTGGGTGTGGAGGCATTGTTGTAATGACATTTTCAACAATGGAGATCAGTGGTCAGACTACATGGTTGTTGCTATGTCTCGGATTACTGCTAATGATTTAAGAAAGTCTGCCAGTACTAGTTGTATAACTTTTAAGAATCGAAGGAGGTGGAAACCTCCAACAGGTGACACTTTTAAGGTTAATTGTGATGCAAGTTTGTAGGTATGGCGCAACTTCCCTTTTCGAGGCCCCCCGAGTTGACAGATATGCCTGGACCACCTCAGATGTAAAAGATACGCCTTCGCAAATAACCCTAGAGGAGCTCACAGAGTGCCGTCTTCGCGACCAACTGTGCTGGGGTGGTGACGAGGAGGGACGCTATGAGGTGTTCGTCCCTGCCGACCATGAGCGTATATGCCAACTTAACCTTAACATCCCCGAATTGTCGACTGAATTTGGATGTATAAAGCGATGTTTACTGTCCTGGGGGTTCGCATCCCCTTCTCTCCTTTTCAAATGGCGCTCCTTAATCGGTGCGACGTGGATCCCTCACAACTGCACCCAAACAGTTGGGCCGCCATCTAGTGTTTTGAGATGGTATGTGAATACCTGGATCTGTCGGACTCTGTGGAGGTATTTCTATGGTTGTTTGTCTTGACTAATCCTTTCAAAGAGGGGAAGCACAAAAAGGGGTTTATATCCTTCCAGGCTGCCCAGGGCCGACGAATCTTCGGAACATTTGAAGATTCATTTCACGGCTTCAAGGTCAAGTTTTTTACGGTCCGACTTGCCGAGTTACACCATCCTTTCTGGTTAACATTGGAGGGGGACGCCGGATTCTGACCTATTGGAGCTTCGGGGCCGGGTCCAATGCTTTCACGAAGGTAACCTACAAGGGCTTGACCCAGCGAGACAAGAATATTGCTGATGTGTTGCTGGCCATTTTTAACAAGAATAACATCAACCCTCATCTTTTGGTGGGTGATCGGGAGATGGGTAGGAGTTACGTAGGTGAGTGGTTGGTTGGTTGTAGTGTTGCTCTTCCTCTTTTTCTTTTTTTTTTTTTGAGCTAACGAGTTGTTGTGTGTTGCAGTTGACATGGCCGCCGAGCACACTGATCTTGAAGATTTGATGGCCCGATTTCTCCCTGGCCACAGCGAGGATAGCTCTGCGACTCATTCTGCCGAGCACCCTCCCTCACCTACTCCCGAGGTGCAGTTGGTTCCGTGTACCCCTCTGGGACCTACCGGTCCCGTCAGAAAGGATGTCCCAGGTAGTAGTGGTGTAGTTCCTTCTGAGGTAGAGTCGGCCGGGGGTCCCGACGTGGCAATAGTCGATAACCCTCGCAAGCAAAAACCGTCCTCCATCCCTGAGGGGTCATTGATTGTTTTGGAGAAAAACTTTGATGTTGGGGCTTTATTGACTCGCAGCTCATGCCCGGTACTGAGTAGTTTTTCCATGGTAGGGACCTCGACGCCCAGGCTCGATGGATCTACCGATGTATGCTAAGGGCTGCGACTATTGCCAGGAGAGCTGAGCCTATCTTGACTCAAGCTGGGGCGTTGGACGGGAAGTATCGTCAATTGCTTCGGGAGGTTGATAGCTTGAGGTCGGAGGTCGGGGTCTTAAAGGAGAAACTAGCCGACTCAGAGGGAAAGTTGAAGACCTCTGATGAGGCGGTGGACCGGCTTACGAAGCGGGAGATGACTTTGGAGTCTCAGCTCAACACTGCCCGTGGTGACATTGCCATAGCCCAGGCCAAAATTACTGCTTTGGAGGCAAAACTTGAAAAGGCCGAGAAGTCGACAAAGAGCGCCAAGGATGAGGTTGCTGGGCTTAAGGGAGAGGTTGCCGGCCTGAAGAAGAAAAATAAGGATACTGTGAAGAAGGCAAGGGAGGTGATCAACGGGACCGAGGAGGCGATTAAGGCCCAGGTCAAGCTGCTTTCCCCCGATTTCGACACTTCTGCCATTGGAGCTTTCAAGACTATCCAGGATGGTCAAATTGTCGACATCCCTAAAATGTTATGTATTTTTACTTGTTCGTTATTTTGAACTGTGTAATAGTTTTGTGTAGATCTCTTGAACTCTTGTTTAATTTGCATAACTCGTTTGCCGTTTTGCTATTGGTAATTGATAATTTGTCTATCGTTTTGGTAAGTGCTGGTTTGTTTTCCGTTTTTATTTGTTTACCATTTTATCTTGTCATTGGTAATCGAGGAAGTCGACTTGTGGCTTTGTACTAAAAGATTCGAATTTTGGCTTATCTTTGTAACCGCGGTGTGATGTTAACGGTGTCGTGGGCTCCTGGGGTGATCAGTCCTGAGAAGCTGTAATCACTATAGATTGGTTAGTTGGCAAGTCAAAATAGAAATAAAAATAGAAATAAAATGGAATGGGGGTGAAATAGTAGCATACTGAGTAACGAAAAAAATTAAAGATTAACAATAATTCAACACAAGACAATACGGGTTTTACTGAATCGGTGAGACGAGTAGTCCCCCAGTCTCTAGGGGTAGAACCTTGTCAAGTTTGCCATGTTCTATGTTCAGGGTACCTCTTTCCTGTCTAGGCGTTCCAGCTTGTATGCCCCGTTGCCGACGACTTCCTTCACTCTATATGGACCTTCCCAATTAGCCACCAGCTTCTCTTCCCCGAGGGTGGAGAGGCCTACGTCATTGCGTCGTAGGATTAGGTCATCTGGCTCAATGCTCATTCTTAGCACTCTGGCATTGTAGCGAAGTGTTATTCTTTGCTTCAGTGCCATTTCCGACAAGTGTGTCATTTCTCTGGTTTCATCGACCAGGTCCTTTTCCACGGCCTCCTCTACTCCACCCAAGAGTAGCCGTGGACTCGGCTCTCCGATCTCTACAGGGATTACTGCATCAACCCCGTACGTAAGTCGGAAAGGAGTTTCTCCAGTAGAGGATTGAGGTGTTGTTCTGTACGACCATAAGACCGACGCTAGTTCGTTTGCCCACGCCCTTTTTCTGGTCAAGTCGCTTCTTTAGGCCCTGGAGGATGACTTTGTTTGCGGCTTCGACTTGGCCGTTGGTCTGGGGGTATTCTACCGATGAGAACCTTTGTTTTATCCCTAGGCCCGCGATGAACTCTCTAAATTTCTTGTCCACAAACTGTGTCCCGTTGTCCGATATCACGGACTCTGGGATCTCGAACCTAGAAATTATTTGTCTCCATACGAACTTTCGGCAGTTAGTTGACGAAATACTAGCCAGTGGCTCTACTTCAACCCACTTTGTGTAGTAATCAATGGCCATGATCAGGTATTTGACCTGCCCAGGGCCAACTGGGAAAGGTCCTAGAAGGTCGATCCCCCACTGGCAAAAGGGTCCGGAGGCCATTAGTAAACTGAGCTCGGATGCCGGGGTCTTATGAAAGTTAGCATTTTCCTGGCACTTCTTGCATCTCCTGACAAATTCTTGGGAGTCTGTCATCATCAAGGGCCAAAAGTAACCGGATCTCACGAGCTTCCGGGTCAAAGCTTTTCCCCCGATATGATGGCCGTAACAACCCTCATGGACTTCCCTAAGGACGTAGTCCGTCTGGTCAGGTCCTAGGCACTTCAACCATGGTTGGTTAAGTCCTCTCTTAAATAGATGGCCTTACACTATTACGTACTTGGCCGCCTCCCTTCTCAACGCCTTCGCCGCCTTGTGGTCGTCAGGGAGCTTACCGCTTTCTAAGAAGTCAGTGATTGGGTCGATCCATGAGGGATCGACGTCTGCTCGGGATGCGCATAGGGTGACTGTCGACTCTTTTACTAAGCCTTGAATCAAGGAACGGTTTTCCATTCCTGGTTTTCTACTGGCTAGTTTGGATAGGAGGCCAGCTCGTGTGTTCCTTTCCCTTGGGACATGCTGTACCACGATCTCTTCAAAGCCCTTGCTCAAGTCCTTAACCTTTTCCAGGTATTTTTGTAGCAGGGGATCCTTGGCATGATACATTCCATTGATTTGGGAAGTGACAACCTGAGAATCGCTGTTCACCTCTACCCTTGTTACCCCCACTTCTTTCGACAATAGCAGGCCACCGATAAGGGCCTCGTATTCTGCCTGGTTGGAGACTGGAAACTCGAACTTGATGGATTGTTCGTATACTATCCTCGTCGGGCTCTCGAGGATTATCCCTCAGCCCCTGGACATTTGGTTGGAGGCTCTGTCAACGTGGAGTTTCCACCGTGTGCGCGGGGTTTCGTGAGGGTCTCCCATGACCTCCACGAGGAAGTCAACCATGGCTTGGGCCTTGATTGCATGTCTGGGCTCATACTACAGATCGTATTGAGATAGCTCAATTGCCCAGGTCATCATCCGTCTCGCCAGGTCGGGTTTTTGCAAGCCTTGACGTATCGCCTGATCTGTTCTGACGACAATGCGATGACCTTGGAAGTATTGTCGTAGCCTTCTGGATGAGGTTAATAGCGCATATGCTAACAAAATATACCGGCTGTTGGGTTTTCCCTTCTCGTATCAAGACGGCTGCCAAGGCTTCATCGGTTACAGCTAGGTATAGATACAGTATCTTAGAGTCCTTGGATTTGCCGAGAACCGGGGGTGCCGACAGTATTCTTTTGAAATGATAGAATGCCTCTTCGCATGTTGGGGTCCATTCGAACGCTATTCCTTTTTTCATCAAGTTGAAGAATGGAAGGGCCTTAGCTGCCGACGCGCCGAGGAAGCGGGAGAGGGCAGTGAGCCTTCCAGCTAGCCTCTGTACGTCTTTGATGCATCCTGGGCTCTTCATTTGCTGATTTGCTTTGCACTTCTCGGGGTTGGCCTCCACTCCTCTCTGAGTTATCATGAATCCCAGGAACTTCCCGACCTCCATGGCAAAGGCACACTTGAGAGGGTTAAGTCTCATGTTGTGATGCCGGAGGGACGCAAACACAGTCTCCAGGTCGCCCACCAGGTCTTTCAATTGGGTGGTTTTCACCAAGATGTCATCGACGTACACTTCTACCGACCTCCCGATGAGGGTGCTGAACACCTTGTTCATCAGTCTTTGATAAGTAGCTCCTGCGTTCTTTAGTCCGAACGACATTACCTTGTAGAATATATGCCCCCTGGCGTTATGAACGGCGTTTTCTCCTCATCCGGCTTGTGCATCGGTATCTGGTTGTAACTAGAATATGCATCCATAAAACTCAGAAAACTGTATCTCGTGGCTGCGTCCACTAGAGCGTCAATGTTGGGGAGGGGAAAAGAGTCCTTGGGGCATGTCTTGTTGAGGTCGGAGTAGTCCACACACATTTTCCACCTCCCGTTAGCCTTCTTAACTAGGACTACGTTTAACAACCAGGTCGAGTAGTTGAGTTCCCAGATGACCCTTGCTTCCAATAGGCTGGCCGTTTGCTTGGCCACCTCATCGGCTCTCTCTTGATACATTTTTCTTTGTCTTTGGGCCACGAGCTTGGCATCTGCCTTCACGACCAGGTGGTGTGGCATGAACTGGGGGTCGATCCCCGGCATGTTGACTGGTGTCCAAGCGAACAAATCTCCATTTGCTCATACCATCTTCATCAAAGGCTCTTTCAAGTCATGGGCGAGGTTTTAGTTCACAAAGGTGAACTTGTCCTCCGTATCGCCGACCCTAAACTTTTCCAAGTCTCCTTTAGGCTCTGGTCTCGGTTTGTCGTCAATTCTCGCGTCCAAATCGATCAGAAAGACCCCGGATGCCTTCTTCGGCTTCTTCCTTAGGGAGAGTCTGGCATTGTCGCATATGACTGCCGTTTCCAGATCTCCCCTTACACACCCGACTGACCCATCGTCAACTCCGAACTTCATTATCAGTAGCTTGGTACATATTACCGCTCCGAATTCATTGATCATTTTCCTCCCCAGGATAAGTTGTAAGCTGTGGAGTCTCTCAAAAAAACAAACTCCGCCATTAATGTCCTCATTCCCAGACCTCCTCCTACTAAGATCGAGAGGGAGATTATTCCATCAGGCTTGATAAAATGATTCCCCAGGCCGACTACTCTGTGCTGGTGAGTCCTCAAACTAGCTTCTCGGAGGCCAAGGGCATCAAACATGTTTTGGAACATGATGTTTGAGTCGGTTCTGGTGTTGACGAGGATTCTCTTGACCAAACCAGTTCTAACTCTTACTGTAATCACCATGGGAGGGTTCTCTAGTAAGTCGTGGAACCATTGGTCCTCCGGTCTGAACGATATCATTGGGACTCTCGTGGGAGAGAGCCTTTGAGTAGCTGATGACTTAGCCAGGACCTTAACGTCCTTCTTTGCTACCAACTTAGACCATGGTGCGACATCCCTCCCAACAATGACATTCACGGTGGTGAGGCCCCGGTCGTTGTCCTCTTCAGGATCTTGCCTTGGTTTCATGGTGTGGCTTCTGTTGTCACCAGATCGGTCGCGCTCTCACCTCCTTGGTTCTCTTATGAGGTGAGAGAACTCCGCTAACTTACCTTCCCGGATCGCTTGCTCCAGAGCGTCCTTCAAGTCGAAACAATCTTGGGTTTTATGGCCAAAGCCCTTGTGGTAATCACAGTAGAGGCTCTTGTTCCCTTCAGTTCAGTCCTTGAGCTGGTGAAGCCTCGACAAGATGCCTTTGTCGGCTATCTGCTGGTACACTTCAACAATCGGGGCCGTCAGGTGGGTGTAGTTAGTGAACTTTCCTACCGAGGGAACGACTTAAAGGTTTTAGCTGGTGCTCCGTCCTTGGAGTGCTCCTTAGGCCTTTTTGCGTTACCGGGCTGACGAGTAGGGTGATAGGCGGGTTGCCGTTTGTTGGCTGCCACCACTTGGCTGACCTCCTCATTGTTGATGTACTCTCTCGCCATGTTTTGGATTTCTTGCATTGTCCACACAAGTTTGGTGGTGAGATGTTTCATGAAGTCTTCGTTCAACAGCCCATTTGTCAGACACAAGCTGGCCACCGAGTCGGTCAGGCCGTCAATCTCCAGGCATTCATCATTGAACCTGTCCAGGTACTTCCTAGTCGGTTCGTCGCTTCTCTGTGTTACCCCCAGCAAGTTGATTGGGTGCTTTGCTTTGGCAATGCGCGTGGTGAACTGAGCCAGAAAAGCACGGGTTTTGTCCGCGAAAGTCGTCACAAAGCCTTGAGAGAGGGCACTAAACCAGCTGATTGCCGGTCCCGCCAAGGTCACGGAGAAGGCACGACATCTCATCTCATCTCATCGCCCACACCTTCTAGGTTCATCTTGGCCTCGAAGGCCGTCAGGTGTTCCTGGGGTCCTGGGTCCCATCGTACCTCATGTCCGTTGGCTTATCAAAGTGCTTCGGTAGCCAGACCTCGAGGATGGAGTGGTGAAAGGGGGTTGCCCCCATGATTACGGGTTGTCGCCGCCTCCTTGGTCTTTCCCTGCTATCTTTTCGGGTCGGGTGAAAGGGGATTGCCCCTATGATCACTGGGGGTCAGGTGTAGATTATGGGGTCTTGCCGTCTTCTCGGTACTTCCCTACTTTCCCCCTGGCCTTCTGACTGGGACCGTGGGGTCAGCGTGTGCCTGGAGCGGTCTCTCCGTGTGCTTCTTCCCTTGGTTTTCCTCCTGCTTTGAGGAGGCCGGGAACGAGGTTGACCCGAAGCGGGCCGCTAGCGCTCCCTGTTTGCTAGCTCCCGCTCCAAGTTTTGCATCCTGTGGCGCAGTTCCTACATTATTCTCGTGCTGTCACTCCCGTTCCCCCAAAGGGACGCCTTTCCTGGGAACGAAAGGGAAGCTCCTCTCGCCGAGGAGGGGATCTTGTGCGTTCGCGGAAGGAAGCCAAGGAGGCTACCCTACTGGTTCGGTGGACCAAGTCTTCCACACGTGGCTCACCTCCATCCTCCCCTTCTAGTGGACCCAACAAAAAGTCCATTCAAGCCATTTCGATTCGATTTCTCTCTGAAATCTTCCCAATGGTCGAGAACTCCCCATAGACGGCGCCAATGTTCGTTAGTCCGGGTGTCGAACGGGTTGGATGAATGGAACGAGTGTGAGGAATGAAGGAATCCTGGATCCTGGGCTGATGGTGAATGGACGTACCTCCCGGATTCGTGTCCTGGGATAGGTGGTTGGAGCCTCGCGACCTCCCGAGCTGTGGTGTTGGAGAGGGGGGAGCCACCTGCAAAAAGGACTCTGACGCTCAAGTCAGAATCCGTACAGATAGAAATGAAATGAGGGTATAGTGACATACCTCGAGGAGGGGTAGGGCCTTTCCCCTATATACTCTGTACCTAAGGCGGATCCCACAGAAGCAGACCCGCCTTCCAAGAAGTTTCCTTTCTCCTGCTGTGAGGTGCTTTGCTAGAGGGGTGAAGGTGTCGGGTCGGCCTCCTGGCTTTGATTTAACGCGCCCGTCGGGTCGGCCACTTGGATTGAGTTATAATGCCGGTTGGACCGGATCGGAATAGATATATTATTGTGTTATCTAATATTATGGTTACAAATAAAACACATTATATTATTTATTTTTTATATTTCTATCTTTATTGGTTTTATACTCCAACCTAGCATTGCGTATGTCTAATATAATGTTTTGATGATTAGATTATGATAGTGTAAAGTTTACTTGATGTTACATATTGTTTTCAGTAATTAAGTTTAATTCAGTTTGTATAAATTTTTTTTAAGTTAGAAGTGAGATTTGAATTTGCAATTTTTAAGTGAGTATAAAAAATTATATTATTTGATATTAAAAAAATACGTACATTTATTATGTGATTTTTTGTTTTTATATTTTTTTAACACAAAATTTTCTTTACAAAATATAAAAATTTTATTTAGAACATATATAAATTTTTACACATATATAGTATAAAAAATTGTGCACACATAATGCATAGATTTTAAAATATTATAAAAAAAATTTATACATAATATAAAAATTATCCATATACCAAAATTTTTTTTGTATCATGTATTAAAATTTTTATACTCAATATTTTTATTAATAATAATAATAATAATAATAACAAAAGATGAAAAAAATTAAACAAAAATAAGAAAAAAAAAGAATTGTAAAGCTTACACCGTTATTATTGTATTAAAATTAAACTATATGTTTAATATTAAAATCCGATATATTAAATAATACTTATCTTAAATTTGATGAATTATTTTCAGTTAAAAAATAGGATTGAATAGTGTGTCATCCTATCCTTAAGTTAGTAAGATATTGCCCATGGAATCTCATATATAATAATCAGCACCAACGCATACAGTACAAACATATACACACACAATACATATGATATAATAAATATATATAACCCACATGCGTGGATAGATACATAATAATATATCTGATATTTGTGCATCTTTGACAGCGAAGATAATATGCGTAACAATCATCCTATATACGACTACATTATTTGTATATGAAAAATATCGATCATCAAATTAACTATTAATATAAAAAAATATAAAAAATAATAAATTTAATAATTAATTTTTAGTATACAAATATGTATTTTAATTAAGTTCTAATTGGCCAACGAATTAAAGTCAAATTATATACTCTTTTTGGGCTCAATTTGGATAACAAACTTAATTAAGCTCCTTTTGATAAAATAACTTAAATAATAAATGACTTTGTTAAAAGTAATTTATAAATAAGTTATTTTGTGTTTTGATTTTTAACTCTAAAAGTGCTTATTTTATAAAAATATAATGAAAAGTAGAAGTATTATGAGAGAAGTAATTTTTTTTAACTTCTTTATAAGTTCATAAATAGCTTTTTAAAAAGTTACAATTTGATTTTAAAAATTGCACCAAACATTAATACTATTACTTTTTATAAGTCAAAAATTAAAAAAAGTTACTTCTAAAATTTTTAAACGAGCCCTTAGTCTCATCTAAAAAATTATGAGTTCAAATTTTACTTTTAACTTAAAATAAAAAAATTTAGCCACAATGAGAGGAAGCTATGTACCACACAAGAGAAATGGACAAAAGCGGCATAGTCGAAACACTGCACATTCTCCTTCATAATAATTGGGTCCAAAGTCTGGTAGGACGTCAAATATTAGCAGGAGCGAGGGTCCATGTTGTGGACGCAAATTATGCATATGCATGTGAGGCGTGACTTTGAAAGTTTCTATCACATTTGTATAAGATTTGTAGTGTGTTTCAACTGTGTTTAATATTTTCGTATCTTCGGTATCTCTATAAGATAATAAAGAAGTGACGTTCAATTTGTCCTTACAATTTTCAGCGATTATTAAAATAGTTATTAAATTTTAAAAATTATTAAGTTAATTTTTGAATTTTCAAATTGTAAATTTTCGTTCATCTCTAATTCAACCATTATTAGCACAGTTCTGATTTAGAATATTATGGTATCAGTGTCACATTCTCAATAGTAAAATAATGTGACAAAAACTTTATAAATGATATCTCTAATAAATTTTCCTTTAAAGAAGAGTTTTTTTTTTTGAGTTTGTTTGAATTTTGTTTAGATTTTTTTTATTTATCTTATATATATTTTTTAGAATTTTTCAAAAATCAAATTTTAGACTTTTTGGATATAAAATTTTGATACTATGTCATGATATTATTTTTTCTAAAAACTTAAGTTAATAAATTCGATGGTAAAATTGTGGCTAAATTCAAACGCAAAGTCTTTTCCCCTTACATGTCCGACGCCTTTCACTTTCTCTCCCTCCCTCCCTCCCTCTCTCGTTTGGTCATTCCTCCGACGGCAATAGTCACTATAGCCGTTGCCGGAGCACCCGCTGTCACCACTGCTACACGTGCTCGTCAAATATGCTGCTGTTACTGTTGTCCCTATCACATCTTCTGTCACGGTTGTTGTTCACGTCACCGTTACCGTCGCCTCTATCACCACGAGTCTTCACTACTATCATCAGATTGGTTGGTTGGTTGGTATGGTTATTACGTTTTTTCATATTATTTTGTGAGTTTAATGTTTCGTTAGAGTTGTTGTTAAATCTTGTTAGTTTAGTTAAATTAAGAATTCTGTTTTAATTAATTAGAGTAATGAATTTTACCTATTCTTTTAAATTAGTTTTTCTTGTGAGTTTAACATTTTGTTAGAGTTGTTGTTAAATCGGTAGTTAAATTTGCTTAATGAAGTATGTTATTAGGAGTTGTTGTGTTACTTTAATGTAAGTAAAAATTAAATTTTTGATGTCTCTTGTTAGTTTGGTTAAATTAAGAATTAGGTTTTAATTAGTTAGAGTAATGAGTTTTACCTATTCTTTTAAGTTAGTTTTCGAATTAGTTTCATTTTCTGATTTAATAAGTAATCCCTTTTATTAGGACGGTGCTATTTTTTCTGAGCTCAATTGGAGTTTCTTTCTTTTGTTGTCTGTGCAATAATATTTTAGGTTGGTTTTCTATCTTTGAATATAATGAATTGTTTAAATTTTATGTTGAACTTACTTTTTCTAGGATAGAATTTTAGAACAGAAGTGGGAGAAGGTCGCATAGTGGCGCCTTCTCGAAACCCTTGTTTGCTGAAAAATTATTGAGTTATAAGGGGTTGCGCTTTAGAACGGTTAGGTATTGAATGCCTCTATGCTAATGATTTATGCCTATAGCTATATCCTATGTATTTATTTCATTGATGTCGTTGAATGAAGTAGAAGTTCTGCCGAATTATCGTTTGAATTGTTTAAAACGTGTTTGATTTGTCAGAAAATGATAATTGTATGTGGCGGGAGCTTCTAATTACAGAGGACACTCTGCCAATTTTTCTAAAAACTTAAATAATTGCTGTTGTTTGTGGTGTTCTAGGGTGTGTGCTTCGATGTGATTCCAAGTCATCCTCTATGGATGTATGAAAGGGATAACGATGGTCGGGACGCGTTTGTCGCTCATGTTTTCAGCATGGAACTGTTTATGTTTGAAAGGGTTTTTAGGTGTCCGTGTCAAAAGTGTCGGCTGACTAAGTGGTCACGACCTGCAGACATAACGCTTCACCTCTACTGTAATGGGTTCAAGGATGGGTATTGAATGTGGACGGAACACGAAGAAGTAGACGGGCAGCGGATTAACCGGTCTGCCTTTAGTTTGACTAGGTCCGGTTGTCAATCAACGAGGATACGGGTGGTGAGACACCTAAACATGGATGAAATGGGTTGGGAGACTAAGTAAGAGAGAAACAACGAGATGGTATGTGAGGCAACATGTGTTAATGAATTGGAAGAGCTTGAAGAAGAGCCTAACCTGGAAGCAAAGAGGTTTTATCATCTATTAAAAGCTGCTGCGAAGCCTTTGTACGATGGACCCATTCATTCGGAGTTGTCTACGTGTGTTAGAATGATAAGTATTAAGTCAGAGTCAAATCATACCCAAGAGTCTTTTGATAAGTGGGCCACCCTTTTACAGCGAACTAGTACCTATAGGGTCATATGACATTCCCCGAAACCACAACGAAGCAAATAAGCTAGTTTAAAATTGTGTATAAATGCAGTGAAAGTTGATTGTTGTTTAAATAATTATATATTGTACTACAATACGGATGCTGACCTTAATGAATGCAGATTCTGTAGATCACCGAGGTTCCAAATCGAGAGAGAACATATTGGTAAATATTAGTTAAAGATAATTCCTGTGAAACAGATGCACTACTTGTCCTTAATTCCGAGGTTGAAATGATTGTATGCATCGATGAGTTTGGCCCCGCACATGACCTGACATAGTAGCAACAAAAGAGACGATGAGATCATAACGCATCCGTCACACGAAGTTTGGAAGCACTTTGACCGGATCTATCCTACATTTGCGAGCAAGTCCAGGAACGTTAGACTGACTTTATGCTATAAGGGATTCACACCCAATTTCAATTTTGGTAACGCGTACTCCTGTTGGCCCGTAGTCATGACACCTTATAACTTGAGTCTCGAAATGTGCATGAAGTCTTTGCTTTCTGTCATGTTCAGAAAATTTTCAACAAACATTTGAAAACACCTAACAGAAATAAGTGAGTTCTTTAAGGAGTTATGTGCTACGAAACTGAGTAAGAATGACCTCACAGTGATGGGCAAGAATATTTCCATCATACTTTGTAAGCTAGAGAGGATATTTCCTTCATCTTTTTTTTACATCACAGAACATTTAATAGTCCACCTACTATACGAAGCAATATTATGTGGACCGGTCCAATTTCGACGGATGTACCCATTTGAGAGGATGGTTAATTCAAGCGTATCATGAATAATAGAGCTCGGAATTAACAACAGCATCTGCGAAGTATTTTTGGCCAAGAAAATTTTCGCATTTTGCTCTTTCTATTTTCAGTCTCATGTAGAACAAGAATTGCAAGGAACGATAAGAGGGAAGATCCTAGTCAAGTGGAACAAAATATCCAAATCTTTTTGTCAGAAGGAGCTGCAATGGGTCAGTGACTACTGATTAGAGTAGAAGGAGATTGAGACCACATATCTGCATGTGCTGCTTAACTGTGAACAAGTTTTACCCTACCTCATGTGAGTTTTATAAGTCTTCGTAAATATTGCAATCAGTAACATACTAGCTTCCTAATCTAATTAAAACTTTGTTGTCCTATTCTATCATATAGGTTATTTTGAGAGGCAAATTCGGAGACATCATTGACCAATTTTCTATGTTAGTTCCAAAAATACGTCGGTGTACAACTAACTAACACAACCGATTCAGAACTAATTGCACTTAGTTGTGGCCCATTGAATAAGGCAACTAGCTATCCGATCTATAATGTTAATGGATATCGGGTCCATACCTTACAATGGTCAATTAGAAAGAAAATAGATAATACCGGAGTTTGGCTTTGTGGAGATTCAGGCAGGATCCATTTTGATTGGTTTAGTGTGTTGCATAACATAGTTGAATTACAGTATTTCTATTGCACTACATACAAAGTGTACGTGTTTAAATGGGAATCGTATGATCCAAATTCGTGACTGTTAAGTTTGAAAACAAATATTAAAAATGATTATCAAACTTTATTAAAATATTAATTAAATATTTATTAAAATATTACCAATTGGTTGTTTAATGCATTTGATCAAGTGTGCAGGAAATAAGATGAAACAAGTTGGCCCAAGGAACAAATGTTTAAAGCCCATAAAAAATTTAGCCTTATACAAAATTGATTCAAACTATAGGCTGAACCTTGGTATTAAAAAAAAAAAAGACAAGCCCAATCATAAGTCTAAGAATCAAGCTTGATGAATTAAAGTAAGGAACCAAGAGACCAAGCTTCATACGGTCAACTCATCATTGGTAACTAAAACTCTAAAGTCAATTCAATTTAATTTTCTTAGGGCTTCCATCGAAAGCTTCTCTATTCTCTCTCCTTTCTCTCTTGCTTCGGTCACGTCATTTCATCTTCCAAGATAAAAAGAAAGAAAAAAGAAAGTACAGAGGGTATGGAGCTTTGAAAGGCAAAAAGATTGTTACCAAATCAAAGCAAAGAAAAAGGGCTTCAGTCTAGTAGCTAGGCTTTCTTGGTTAAAGCACATCAAAAGTTTGTTTCCTCATTTATGCTTCACCGAGGAACAAAGAAGAAAGCTTTAAGGTCTCATGCATGGAAGAAGTAACAATGGGTTAGCACTTTGCTGTTGAAAGCTAGATTGAGATCTAGTCAAATTCAGATTAGGTTTAGAATCTAGATTTGTCCCAAATAGGATTGGGTAGATCTTAGGGAAGAATTAGGGGTGTCCATGGATCGGATCATATCAGCAGATCCGCGGTATTTATCCGCATCCGATCTGATAATTGCGGATATGATCCGATCCATAGACTGATCGGATCGGATCGGATCTGATCCGCACCTATTAAGGATCGAATTGCGGATTTTTATGCTGTATCCGCGGATCCACAGATCCGCACAAAATAATTAAAAAATAAAAAATAAAAAATATATATATGTTAGTTACTTTGTGTTCCAGCCATCTAACCTAACCCTAATCTCATTTTGCACTTCACCATTCCCTTCCTTGTTCCTTCCTTCACGGCACTGAAAGCCTGAAACAAAGTGAAAACCAAATATCCAGACCTCAATCTCAACCATTCACCCCCAATTTATGAAACCGTTCACCCCCTGACCCCCAATCTCTCAGACTCTCACCTATTCTGCCGTTCACCCCACCATTCACACCCTGACCCCCAATCTCTTAGACTCTCACCTATTCTGCCGTTCACCCCGCCCTTCACCCCCGCAATTCCTGTCTGCGCTGGTCGGTTTCCTCCTCAACGTTGACGACAATGAACTATATGTGTGTAACTGCTCATTACATTGATGATGGATGGATGTTGAATAAGAAAATGTTGTCTTTTAACTTGATTGCTGATCATACTGGTGTTACCATAGGAAAAGCGTTAGAGAAGTGCCTGAAAGATTGGGGTATTCGGAAGCTTTGTACTGTAACTGTAGATAATGCTAGTTCCAACTTTGTTGCTGTGAATACTTTGGTTAAAATTATGTGAGAATGGAAAGGTAGTACTATGTTGGGTGGGGAATTTGTCCATCTGAGATGTGCTGCCCATATTTTGAACTTAATTGTTTACGATGGTTTAAAAGATTTAAGTTCTTCTATTGTTAGGATAAGAACTTCTTGTAAGTTTGTGAAGTCCTCTCCATCTAGATTAGCAATCTTTAGGAGGTGCGCACTTGAGGCAAACATTACTAGTCGTCAAATGATTATTCTTGATGTGCCAACTAGGTGAAATTCTACCTATATGATGTTGGAAGTGGCTGAAAAGTTTGAAAAGGTATTTTCTCGTCTTGCGAGAGAAGTTGCTCATTTTGAGAGATATGTTGACGATGAAGGGAGGCCTCCTAGTGATGAAGATTGGAGTAGAGCTCGTATTTTCATGCGGTTTTTACAAATTTTCTATCATGCAACTCTTTCATTCTCTAGTTCTTTGAATGTCACTTCAAATACTTTTTTTCATGTATTGTGTAAGATATTATGCACTTTAAATAAATGGATTGTAAGTGATGATTTGGTGTTACGTGAGATGGCATCAGCTATGAAAGCTAAGTTTGATAAGTATTGGGATAATTCTGATCACTGTTACTCTTCTTCTCCTTTCACTTCAAGTGACAAAGCCAATAAACCATTTTTAATTTATCTAGTGCTTGTTGTTGTGTTCATTGATCCCCATTATAAGTTGAAATATATTCAGTTTACTTTGTCTGAGATGTATGGTGAAGGTGAAAAGTCTTTAAGGATCTTCAAAAAATTGAAGGATATTATTGCTAAATTGTCTGAGCAATATACCATATGGAATCCTCGTCCCCCTGAAGATACTCAAGATACTAGCTTTTCTTCCAATATTACACCAAATCCTAGTTTATACACGAGAGACAATGATAGCATTATG
This sequence comes from Arachis stenosperma, assembly GCF_014773155.1. Taxonomy (NCBI): domain Eukaryota; kingdom Viridiplantae; phylum Streptophyta; class Magnoliopsida; order Fabales; family Fabaceae; genus Arachis; species Arachis stenosperma. The sequence continues at coordinate 15,163,057 of NC_080377.1, forward strand.
ATTGAAGGCCCTATGAGCAAATAGAAACAAACACAGAGGATAAAGTTAAGTGAGCTCAAGAAGAATGAGATGGATAGGTATTTGGAAGATAAAGTGGTAGAAGATTTTAGTGGATTTGATATATTGAGGTGGTGGAGAGGAAAGACTCTGAGGTATCGAGTTCTATCTTGTATGGCTAGAGATATATTAGCCATTCCTATTTCTACTGTGGCGTCTGAGTCAGTTTTTAGCACTGGAGGTCGTGTCCTTGACCTTTATCGTAGTGCTTTGAGTCCCACCACTGTAGAGGCTTTAATTTGTACTCAAAATTGGTTAAAACCTGCTAAGATTTTGGTTGAGCTTGATGAAGGATATGCTGCGGTTGATTCAGGTATATAATGAATTGGTTCATTTATTTTTCGTCATTCTTTATTCTTTATTTTATCCCATTGGCTTTGACATATTTGGTTGTTTAATTGAATAGAATTTTCTGGAGTTACTAGTGCTGGAGATCCTGAAGTTCAAAGTCAATTACATCCTCCTAAACCATCTTAGGTATTATAAGTTTATAACTAAGTACTTGTATTAGTGTATAATAACTTAGACTATTTTTTTGTTCAATTTATTCTAACATGCTTTACTAATTTTTCAATATGTAATATTATAGGAATACACGATTCATGGTTGCTGCTGATGGCTGCTGCCTGCTGATTTAAGAAGAGATGGATCAAGTTGTTTTATTTTTAAGTAGCAAGAAACTTCATTCTCAATGTTCTTTCAACAATCTTAGATTTTAGTGTGTTATAATCTTGGATCAAGTTGTTTTATTTCTGCTAATGGTTGATAAGTATTTGTAGATTGTTTAGATTTTAGTGTGTTATAATGTTGTTGTTTTATTTTAAATGAGGCTTTTAGTATTTTAGTGCTTGTTGTTTTCACTTATTGAAAGTATTTGTTGGAATATTTGTTATTATATTTACTTATTTGTTAGTTTGTATGTTTTAGTTAGTAGTTGTTAAACTTGTTATTTATATATTGTATTATTTTTTTTATTTAAAAAAAATTGATTAAAATTATTTTAGGAACAAATAGGTTTAAAAGTGTGAAAGAAACATTTTTTATTGAATTTTTTACTTAAAAGGATAATTAAAAAATGAGCTTAATCATGCAAATATATCCGCAATCCGATCCGACACTCAAAAACGCGGATATTGTATCCGATCCGATCCGATCCATTGACACCCTTAGGAAGAATTGGTGTTTGTAATCTTGAAAAAGAGATAGTGAAATTCTATCATAGTTGTGATGGAGACTGGATGTAGGCTACATTGTACCAAGTAGCTGAACCAGAATACATCTGGTGTTACTCCTTCTTCTCTACTTCAATTATGTTTCTGTTACTTAGGAGACAAAATGAAAATCTCTCTCTACTCCGTACAAGACAAAAGTAAAAATATCTCCTAAGTTTCAGTGAAAGTACTATACAACAGAAAAAGAAACTAAGATTTAATCCCCTTCTCTTAGTCACTAATAACCATCAGCGACATGGAACACGAAAACAGAAGGATTAAGATATCACTGAACTAAATGTAACTAGGAAATATAGGCACTACGATTCTTTTATTCTACGTCAAAATGCAGGTCAGGTATACTATTTACCTTATTCAGGTTCATACAAGTCTAGTTGGGTGGTTGTGGTTAAAACTAAGGTAAGAGGCTGCATTGAGTCTGATCATACATAGAGGGTCAGGAACCTTATCAGATTGACGACCCAACTCCTTCAAAAATGGTGATTGATACTAGTGAACCGATCTCCCTTCTGTCTGCTGTTATAGATTATGACATCATTGACCTTGGACTAGATGCCGACGCACTTCCAGTAGAGGACGACGATCTTCAAGAAGAAGAAAGGGTCAATGGCGATAAAAAAGAAGAAGACAAGTTCGATGATAATTAGAAAACGTTATCGGAAGACGAGGATGATAAACTAGAGGAAGAAGATGATGAATCTAATTTGGGTTAATGTAGACATAGTTTTGTGATATGTATTTTTTTAAGAAATTTTGCGTATTTGTAATATATATTTCAGTGAATATAAACATAATTCTATGAATGTAATATAATTAACATTATTTCAGGTATTTCAGTTACCATCATTCAATATTTGTAATTTAAATTTTTCGTACTTCACGTCAAATTTAAAGCACTATTTCAATTGTTAATTATCATAAACAAATAAGCACAAAAGTCAAAAAATTAAATAACTACATACAATGGCCATACGAATTAAAAGATTTAATTATTTTGTTAGTCTCTATATTTTTATTAAATTTGTAATTAGATATCTATATTTTTTTTTTCAATTGGATCTCTACACTATTTTTAATTTTGTAATTAGGTTCTTTTTCATATCAAAAATATTAAAATTAATAAAATATTTCTCCCAAAAATATGTGATGAAAGATCTAATTAAGTTCTTAGTTATAGATATATTCAATTTGTAAAGAAACATTCAGCTAATTTTAACATTTTTTTACATTAGAAAAGATCTAATTACAAAATTAAAAATAGTGTAAGGACCCAAATAAAAAATATAAAAACTTAATTAAAAATTTAGTAAAATTATAAAGATCAATAAATAGACAAGATGTTAAAAATTTATTTTAAATTTAACCATTGATAAAAATGAATTTCTTTTATTTTGTCTTTAAAAATTAAACCTGTTATATTAAGAAAACAATAAAATAGTATACTGATTTTGGATACTGTATCCAAAATATTTTACACTGTACTTGCATAATAGTTGAATAATATTTAGATGTTCATGTAAAATTATTCAAATAATAAATAAATGGAAGAAGGGAAATAAAGAAAAAAAAAATAGAGAGAAAAACGAAAACATTACATCAAGCCTGAATGGACCACAGTCATCAACCTAAACCTATATGTGGTCATAAAGAATTCTTAAGTTGGGATAAAAATAAAAAAAAAAATTATTTTTTTGCGTATTATCAAAAAATTTTGCAAGTAGGATTAGTTTGTAAGTTTTTGTCATAAAACCATTCATTCGTTTATTTTGAAAGTTTAAGTTGATAAAAAAAGATAATAGTAATTATTATATTTTTAATATCTTTTTAAATAAAAATATTTTTTAAATTTATTTGATTTTTATACAAATATTTTTTATTTATTTATTTTATGTTATTTTTTATTTTTTAAATTATTAAAAATTAAAATTTAAAGTTTTCAAACATAAAATTCTAAAATTTTGTTATAAAATTATTTATTTCAAAAATTTTAACTAATAAAAAATAATATTAATAATTATATTTCTAATAGTTATGGCCACAAAATTAAGGGAATAAAAATTAAAACAGACAAAAAAGAAAACATTACATCAAGCCTAAATATGGACCACACGTCATCAACCTAAACGACATTTTTATGACAAGTCAGTGAACTTATTACTATATATGATCCTGTTTAATTAACAACTCTTAATTTGGTTTTAAAAATAAAAAAAATTAAGGTTTCACGTTTAATCAAACAATTTTGCTAGTAGGATTATTTTGCAAGTTTTATTAGTTGCAAAATTCAAAGATAAATGCATCTTTTACAAGCACAAAGCACTTTTACAAAAACACAAGACACCCTCCTGAACATACATATTGACAACATATCATACTCTCTATTTTTCCATTTGGCGTTTGCCATCAAGATAATAAACAAAGAGATTAATCCTTTTGGTGAATCAAATGTTGTATCTTATAATTGTTTTCTTCCTCAGGTTCTCAAAGGCTTATTATTCACTAAGGTCTCCGATAATTCATGAATATGAGCATAAATGAAAAAAAGGAAATTATTAAAACATACAGTCTCATACTATTTTAATTGACTGAATTATACGTTGTTGAAAATACTTTTAGATGGAAAAATTATCTATACTACTGTTAGACGAAGAGATTAGTCTTTTACATGAACTAAGAAAATGATTGCATTTTTAAAAACAAAAATACACATCTTAAAAATAATAATAAATAAATTTCAGTAATTATATATGAATAAGAAAAGCTAAAGAACCAGTAAAACTTATTATTTTTTTTCGTCACTTTTAGTTATTAATCTAATTTTTTTAGTTTAATAATCTAATAATATATTTTTAACCTATACTTGTAAATATTATTAACTAAAATAATAAATTCTACTAATCTTCTAATATTCTTTAATTCTATAAATAAACAAAGCTATTCTTAAATACATAAAAATGTATTCAACAATTACTGATCAAAAGTATCATTAAAATAAATATCTTATTATAAAGTATTATATTAAAATAATAATTAATATGATCATGGCATTATAAATAAATAAATTCTTTTAAAGTGTTAAGGTTTTTTTTTTCTTTTTTTCTTTTAACTAATATACCGAGGGTGTATAAATCTAAGTAAGATGTTTGTTGAATTGAATGTAAACTCGAGTGCAGTCCAAAGCTAACTGACAGAGAAAATTGAGTCAGGTCAACAGGTAGCGTGAAACTCGTGTTTCGATTTAATTGCATTGTTTATGTGTGTATATTATAGCTGGAGAAATTACTTGTCACATATATTGACGTAACGTGAAGAAACGACATAATTTATGCATGCTAGTTTGATATAATGGCATGAATTAATTGAACGCACGTTACACTCGTTACCATTCATATGTAAGAATAATAATCTAAATTGATTTACGAAAAATTTAGATAATACTCTCTTGTGTTTAACAAACTTTCGTGAATAAATTCTTAAGCTGGTCGTTAAAAAAATTTAGGTTAATTATTTTGTTTTTAATAAATTTTTATTTTTTAAAAATTTTAAAAATTATTCTCGTATAAAAATTGGTCTCTACGTTATTTAAAAGGAGATTAATTTATTTTATAGTGATTTTTTGGATTTAATTAGTTTATAATAAAATTTATTAAAAATTTATTTATCTAACACACATTGAAAATTTGATTGAAAATAACGAAAATCAATTTGTCTGGCAAGAGTAGTTCTCAAACATTTTTAAACAAAAAAAAAATTGTTGAAACCAAAATCTCAATCTAAAATTTTCTGAAGACTAATTCAGGTGTTTACTCAATTTTATTACTCTTAAAATATTCGAGACAAACTAGTCCTTTCATAGGAGCGAATTTGTCTAATAAAGTTAAGTTATAATACAATTTATTAAAAATTAATTTATCTAATACACATTTAAAAAATTATTTAAAACGACAAGAATACCAATTTATCTTATAAAAATAACTTTTGAGACTTCGAAAATAATAAAAATTCTAAACTATCGAAGCTGAAATTCGTTGAAAAGTAATTTGAGTTTTTACTCTTATATTTTTTATTCAATACCGTATACATTCGGAAGATTATTTGGAAGTCTAAAGTACATACTCTTTTAATATAGTGGTGATAGAATATTCAAAGATCCAATGTCGTTATTGAAGTTGTTTATGTGCTTCAAAAGATTCATATACTACAAGAAATATTCTATTTATCGTTAACTTTATCGTTGAATTTTATATATAAATTCGATGGTTAATAATTTTATCGTCAGAAACAGAAATTTGATAATAAATTTTTACGGTAATTATTTATTATTTTAACCATCAATAAAATTGTCGCTAATAAACAATATTAAATCCGACAAAAAATTCAATGATTTTCAGTATTTTTTTTTATAATGTTATGAATAAGTTCTTAAATGGAGATTTGAACAAACTGGTATACATGTTACTGCCTCCAGCCTTTCGTAAAGGAGGAAAAAAACTCAAGTTTGCAAGTTAAATAAATCTTGAAAGCAAGCTAGTGTAAGTGGTTTCAGCACCAAACTTGAGTATAGAGGACTTGCATCCACTGATTTATTGTTTGTTGAGTTTGAAAAATTAAAATATTGTAAGATGATAATTAAATATTATTAAATTAAAAATAAATTAATTTAATCACACTAGGTCCAAGAAGCATCAATTCAGGTTTAATATCAAGTTTAGATCGATCAAAAAGCGTTTATTCCAACACTCTTGATTTAAAGATTGAGTGGCTGAATTATAAGAAAGAAAAGAAGAAAACAGATTGGCCCATATTCAAATACAAACCTAAATAGTAGTCTATATCTAAAATTCACTTTTTTGAACTTGAATTTCATTTTATTTGAATCTATTCTCTTCACATCTATCGAAACTAAAACTTTTTTTTTCTTTTTTTTTTGTAAGAAAAAGTCATTGAATGAAAAAAAACAGAGAATTAGACTTAGAGAAAAAGTCATATATAATTATCTCAGAAATTCTTTGTAAGTGTTTCTGTTTTATTGTCATAATCCTGAGAGGATTCCCCCTCAAGTTAGGTTAGTACTTTGCTGTTGAAAAGTTAGCGTGAGTTCCTAGTCAAGTCTAGTTTGAGTTAGAAACTGAATTTGTCCCAAATAGGATTGGTTAGAATCTTAGGGAGAATTGGTGAATGCAATTCTATTGAAAGATAGTGAAATTCTGCCACTATTGTGATGGAGACTGGATGTAGACTATGTTGCACTGAGTAACTAAACCAAGATATATCTATGTGTTATTATCCTTTCTCTTCTCTGTTTCTGTCTGCTTTAAAGGAGACGAAACAGAAGTATCTCCTAATTCTACTATCCGGCGAAAACTTCTTTATAACACTCCTTACACGTTACTCAGTTTTGGCTCCTACCACTTCAAGAGACAAAACTAGAGTCTCTCCTGTTTTCTACTTAAAGTATATCAACTAAACTCAAGGTTGAAAACAAAACAAAAAGGAGGCCAAGATTCAACCCACATTCTCTTAGCCACGGATAACCATCATAATTGATTTGGCTTCAAAATTTACTTTAAGTGTTGCGAGTTCAAGTATCAATTACTCCAATAATCTTCTATGATAACACAAGTGTTGTTTTGTTGATAGCAAACTCATTTTTTATAGTTGAACAAAATACTGAGTTAGATTTTCACTTTGTAAGAAAAAGAGTAAACTGAAATAAGTTCGAAGTTATTCATATTCCAGTAGCAAATTAAATTGCTTACATATTTAAAAAACTAGTGTCCCTTGATTTTTTTGAAAGATATCGGCACAAACTCCTCGCTACACTGATCACAGCACGTACTTGGTAGTGCTAATTAATTAATAATATGATAAGTATAAAAATTGTTAAAACAATCCCAAATTGAAAAGGACTTTGAGTCATTAAAATTTTTTATTTTTGGGGTCGATTTGATCTAATTATATAAACTTATCATGTTAGTAGCCAATTAAAAATGTTAGGTATGTTGTGCAGTGTTATTTAATGTGTCATATTAGCAAATTCTAATGATATTAACAACCAAAGCGATAGAAGGACTAATGTGATCAATTTAAAATATTTTAAAGATGAATTTGATTAAAAAAAACTTTCATAAATCAATATAAAAAATAAGTGATCTTTTATAGACAAATTTAATCCATTTATTCAAGTTTATGTGCATAAGGGTCCAATAATTCAAGAAACAAAAGATCAAGAATGGGAAAAGAAAGCATACAATGCAGTTACTTAGGCAGCAAGCAAATTAGTTATTAGTAGGTTAAGTTTCTGTTTTCTGGTTTTATGTTAATTAGTGTGCTTGGCTCTAATAAAGGAGTGATGTGTGTCCTATATATATACACCACAGCCTTGTGTAATTGTGATTCATTGATAATACAGAATCATATTGATCATTCACAACACTCTTCTCCCATCTCAATTCCATAATTCACAACCCTTGTGTAATTTAATTTATATTATATCTTACATCATAAGTAGAATCTTACAAATACTCAGCATTTATTGACATACATAATTGATAACGAATGTCCATTACCATGGAACCAACACTAAACTATACATATATAGTACACAACCAGATCTAACGCACACAAACACATACATATCATTACTCGAATTTCAAATGCTTTTCAATTGATCCCAAAAGCGTGGAATTAAGGTAATCTTGGGGACCATGATTAGGTAAGCCTGGAATTAATAAGCCTACGGTCCTAAAAGCAAATAGAAACCATCCTTCTCTATAGTTAGGTCCATTGATGTAGGCAATTATAAAGCTCCTTAATAGTTCCAAAAATGCCTGCACTGCCATGGGTATAATGCACCATGGCGAAAAGTAGTTCTTGTTCGGTTCATCCTCAAGAACCTTCAAGATAAAAACAGAGATTAAGAATCATACTAAATTGTTAGTTTTTGAATAATTTTTTTAGCTTTACTTTTTTACAATTTTTTAATTAAGATAAAGTAAATTTGTTATCTCTAAAACATGGAATTGTTTAAAATTTTTGTCGCTCAAACTTCTTTCGAATTTTGTCCCTAATGTTTGTTGAACTTGGCTAAAGGACCTAATTGAAAATTTTAACAAACAAGAGAAAAGAAAATTCAAAAACAAAATTTAAAAAGTCCCAAACTTTAGCTATATAGAATTTAAGATTGAAAATTTATGTTTTAAGTTCTAGAATTTAAAATAAACAAAATAATTTTTAAAAAGTTAACTGATATACATGGCTGTAAAAAAATTGGTTCTCTTATCATTACTCAAAAGGTTAATTAGTAATAAATTAAGATAATAAAACTCATATACAGCAAAAGTTATAAATTTATTGATGATTACCTTATTAATTTCTCACTTAATCAATTTTTTCAATTTAAAATATTTATATTTTAAACTTAAGTATCTCGAAAAAAAATTAAGAATTAATTTCTTTTTGCACAAACAAAAATGATATTAAGTGAAGATGAAGATTTATATGTAATTGTCTTTATGTAAAGTTGATACTCAAGAATCGTTAGATGACAATTTAATTAAATCTATCAAATTTTTTAACATTTTTTTAATTATCAACTTCACAGAGATAAGTTTTCTTGTTGACAAAAATCATAATCATGAATTTATGATGGTCACTATTTGTCTTACCTTGAGTTTGTAGCGCCAATTAAAGAAAAGACATGTGCCAAAGTGCTTGAACATCATTTCCTTGTCATCGTACGGCAACCTTGGAACTATATCATTGTTGTAAACAAACCTACAATACATAACAGAATGTTCCTTCAATTTCTTCTTCATATACCTCGTATACGCCTCATCTCCAACTCTTGGCTGTCCAAACGTGTAGATCCCTTCAAGCCTCTCCAGCAACAATGTCTCATCTTGCAAAAACAAAATTGTCCCAAACAAAATTGCAAGTGCACCTCCCAAACTATGACCCGTTACTATGAACTTTGCTTTCTCATTTTCACTTAGCCCTTTTCTTAGGATGTCCCTCACAAGATAATATGCCAATGGTGGAAGATTTTGGTCTCGTTGGATTTCCTTTGGCCACCCCACATTCTGTTGTAGCCCCAAGGCTTTCATGAAGCCGCCGTGCATTCTTCCGACACCGGGGATTCCGTACCATGAGATGTCGATGTCCGTGCACCAGTCGTCGGCGTTGAAGGGTTCCGTTCCTCTGAAGGCTACAACATAAGTGTCACGCTCCTCGTATTTATCCAAGAAAATTAACACTTGTGTTGTGGCCTTTCCTTGATATTCTGCAAAATGAATGTCATACATTAATATTTAAAAGACTGTGAAAACTCAGTTACAGTCAATTTTACGTAAAGTTGATAATCAAAAGTTATTAGATGAAAATTTAGTCAAATTAATCAAATTATTTAACCGCTTTTAACTATCAATTTCACATAAAATTGACTGCAATTGAATTTACTACGCCCTCTTTTATACTTTGGTAATTAAAAAAGTTTAAATACACAATTAATTATTAATTAATCGTATTTTTATTCCGGCGTCAAAATTATCTAAGTGTATCAATAGTGTTTTATAGTGTTATTTGTTAGGCTATAATGTATTAGTAGGTACAAGTTTCTTAGTTCTTACCATTCCAGCAGTTGTAACACCCCACAAATTCCATCTGCACGAAAACACACAAAGACAAATCATATATATCATAGAATTAACCTAATAATAATAATAATAATAATAATAATAATAATAATAATAATAATAATAATAATAATAATAATAGGCTTTTTAGACTTTTAGTTAACTCTAAGAGACAAAAATATTACTTTTAAAAATATTATTTTATTCAAAAATATTCATTTATTTCATTTTAAGAAACTAAAATATTATTTTAATATTACATTAAAAAAACTAAAATAAATAAAATTAATTAATATTGTTTGATTGTATTAAGAATTAAAAATTAAAAAATTTAGTTTCACTTTAAAAAATTGAAATACCCATTGAATTGATTTGTATAGACAAAAAATACCTTTTTACCATTAATATTGAAAATGCTAAAATATCCTTCTAGGTTTAGTTTAGATTTTCAATTGTATCAGAAAATGAAACTTTATTTTGAAAAGATTAAAATATTTTTTCAGTTCATTTTAAAAGACCAAAATATCTTTTTAGCATTATGTTTGAAAAGATAAAATACTTTTATAGGATTAATTAAGATTATTTGATTGTATTAGAAATGAAAAATGTTAATTTGATTTAAAGAAAACTAACATGTCCTTTTGATTAGTTTTGATCAAATATTTAAAAATTTAAATTAAATTTAAAAATACTAAAAAACATTTTCAGTAATAAATATGTTTAATTGTATTAGAATTTATAAATTTGAGTTTAATTTCAAAAGACTGAAATACCATTTAATTTATTAAGATACTAAATTATACTTTTAGCATTGATGTAAAAAAAGCTAAAATACCCTTATAATAATTTGAATTAGTTCTCAAAAATTATTTTATTCTAGTTAAAGATTTATTAAATAAGAAGGATATACAAAATTTTTGCATACATGCATAATATATACCTTCCAAACATCTTGAATGGTAGCTTGGACAAACGCTGCATTCTCATAAGCAGCTTTGGCAGCCATCATTGAAAGTGCAACATAATATGTGCAATCGTCACGTTTTACTGCATCCAACTGAACTCGTGCGTCTAAGCTTCCAATTAAAGACAAATACTTCGCTGATTTACGATCAGGCAAAATCACCTTCCCTGTTTATAGTTTAATTTGACATTAATTGATTAATTAAAAATGTTAAACATAATATACAAGAAATTAATTTATAATTACAGCTAGAGATATAACTATTTTGTTATCAGCCTAACCTTCTCCAACATACTAATTTTTACCAAATAACATTTTATTTTAAGAATTTTATTTTGATGTACTGTCAGTGTAAAAAGTAGTTTTATACGTGCATTTAATTACTTATTGTTACATCAATAAAAATAAATATTTTTTATATTGATTGTGTAAATGGTCATTCAAAAAAAAAAAATAATGTGATTGTACGACTGTATCAAACATTTTACACTATTAGTACATCAAAATTAAACTCTAATAATTTTAATTCCAACTCATGTTATTTACAAATAACTTTTTTACCTAAACAATTAAATCATCTACTTTATGTCTCTAGTTAATTATTTTTTATTTTAATAAATAAAATAAATGTAATATTGACCAAAATAAATAATTTTACGAGTATTTACCGATTTTAATTCCTTTGTCATATCTCGTGTACACTGTGAACGAGATGATTTTTTACGTATCTCGTTTACAGTGTAAACAAGATATGGCCTGTCTGCGCCTATATATAGAAGTCGTTTACAGCTTAGTTTCGGGTCCCAGTTTGACTTTGTCAACCTCTTTCTCCCCGCTTTTAACCATTTCTTACTATACCTTTGACCGAATCGATGATGGCGCGCTAAGCGGGAAATGATGGAAATATCAACAGGCTAAACGAGATGACACATTACGCTGAGGCGGCCGACTTAGTTTTGTTATGTTTGTTTAATTTAAGGATGTGGTCGTTGTTAGGGTAGTCATGAAGAACTGGAATGTAGTTATAATATGAATTAGGAGTTAGGTCTGCAGGAGAAATTTAGAATTCTATTCGCTTGTGTTAGGTTGGTATGACATAATTATTAGTTTGGAACTCGGTTATTCTTGTGCTATGTTGTTATTATTTATAACGCTGTAGTTAGGATTTTCCTATTATCGAATATGTAATGTAGAGACGTGTAGGCTAGAAATTTGAAATATTGTATTCTTAAGGCTAATTTTTTTTCATTCTTCAGAGGCCTCGCCTCCTACTGCCCCGGTGAGTGAGCCATACTTTACCTCAACCGGACGCCATCGTCCCGTATCTGGCTGAGGCAGGATTTGGCAACACGGTGCCCCTCAGGGATTTTACTTTTGACAATTCCCTGATTTCGGCACTGGTGGAGCGATGGCGTCCAGAGACGCACACATTTCATCTCCCGTGGGGTGAGGTCACTATCACCCAGCAGGACGTGGCGTACCACCTAGGCCCACATGCACACGGTAACCCCGTCGGGGGTGCCTCCGTGACTTTGGTAGGTGGTACCATACGGAGACGTGGGCATTGGTTGAGCAGCTGCTCGACGCCAAACCTCCCGTGGCAGCACAACAGGCGAAGTAGAGGAAGGAGTCCTTCACGCTGAAGCTTGTGTTGCTACGGGATCGTGTGGGATGACGTGGCACCTCAAATTTGTAAGGAAGAACGACCATGACTTGGTGCTCTCAGACTCAACAATGGCAAAAGCAATTGGCAGTATGTTGCTGTTCCCGTCTTGCGCCACCGCAATAAGCAACACTCCACCGTACTTGCCATACAGATGCGTGCCGTCTACGGATACAAACGGCTTACAATGCTTGAAGGCCTCGACACATGACAGGAAAGCCCAAAATACTTTGTCGAACATGCAGCAATCGCGCACCATGAGGTGTCCATCGTAGTACAGTTTGACGCGTAGGTCACATATGGTGCCGGGGAAACAGCTCTGCAGTGCCTAAAGCAGTTTCGGCACCTTGTTGTACGAATCTTCTCAATCACCGTAGATCCGTGCAATTGCCTTCTGCTTTGCCATCCACACCTTTCTGTATGAGGGTTTGAAGTGATAGCTTGCCCAGACCACATCTTGCAAGACCGGAATACTGACAGAAGGATTGGACTGAATCAAGGGCAATATGACCCTGCAGATGAGACTGCTATCTAACTGATGATGATCTTGAGACATGGTGGGTGCAAGAAAGCTGTGTGGTCCACCAAACCTCCGAACCTCCCTAATCACAACAAAAAATTTATGCCTACACTATATCTCTAACCTACATAACATATCATACAAAAGTACTCAAATTCACAATTAAATTTGAACTTACCAGTAACTGAGATTCTGACGAAAGGTCACACGGAAGCTCCATTGACACCCACTGTCAGCTTGACGGCACTGCACATGGTACTTTAACCGGCCGGACTAGATCACCCGGTACTTAGCACTCCTGCGAATACTGTAGTTTTTCACACTTTGAAGCATCGCCTCTCGGCTTATGAACCTGTATCCGACCCGAAACTCTACACTGCCGTCTAGGTTGTAATCCACTTCACAGGGGTCATAAACCGGGGTCTTCTCATACATGGCGTCCAGATCTAGACTGTGATAGTGACTTGGCACAGCCGATAGCGCCAGAATTGGGTGAAGTGGAGGCAGCACATGGCGCACCACAGCCCCGACAGGTGTCTCCAGCACAAACTCATCCTCATCGCCACCATCGAAAGACTCATTGTCCGCATTGTTCGCCACGTAATCCTCGTCCGACTCCTCCTCACCCTCCTCTTCCTCGTGCTCTGGAATCGCGACTTGAATGGGCGGTGGTGCGAGAGGTCGGTCGTCCTGCACAGAGGTTTCGTGTATGAAACTCCCACTACCACCGTGATCCACCTCGGCGGACAGCTCAATTACCTGTTCACACATGATCCTCTCATGAATGTCGAACATCAATAGCACATGCTCGTCCCCATAAAGTCGGAATAGTCAAAACTGGAAGACTCCAGTTCTCATGGGTGGCAGCAACCTATAGCCCACCCTACCCATCTCCATCGCTTGTATACCACCGAGCTTGCTCAATATTAAACTCTTCAAATCCGACAACATCTCCACACGCTGAGTGTGAAACAGTATCGGATCCTAACACTCAAATGTCACCTCATTGTCGTCATTTCTCATACAACAATTGGGATAAACAAGCACAACTATGAATGGATTGTTACTGGCCATTCAGCTTTGTTTTTGTGAAAAAAACGAGATAGAGAAAGGATATGAAATGTGTGTGGAGAATATCAAAGGTTACACATTCTTTTATAGATACTTAATATTTGTCTTTTATTATCTTGTTTACAGTGTAATAGTCCAAACCACCCGTTAGCACAATATTGCCCGCTTTGGCACATAAGGCCTCACAGTTTTGTCTTTGACGATAGGGATGATAGTCGAAGCCCTCCACACTCACTCGTCAAAACGCGTCATGTTAGGGAGAGGTATCCACACCCTTATAAGACATGCTTCGTTCTCCTCCCCAACCGATGTGAGCCTTACATGAAAAATCTTGTTTACAATGTAAATAAGATATAACAAAAAAATTTAAATCGATAAATATTCGTAAAATTATTTATTTTAATAAATATTTTATTTATTAAAATAAAAAATTCAGTTAATGAACGGTACGACTAGTTTTGGAATACCAATTTCTATTTTCAAGAGACAATTGTTTGCAGTAAAAAGTTTTATAGAACATCAACTACCAGAAACTATTCTGTTTTCCCCAAAGTATTTATTTATATGAATAAAGTGTAAGTAGTACCGTTAAAAGTTACAACTTAAACCATATATTTTAATTAATTTTTGTCCGCACAGAGTATATAATTTCACATAGCTTAGATATATATTAAACTTTAATAAATAAGAAAAAAAAATTGTATTAAGTGCTGGCTGAAAGATACTGAAAGCTACTTCCAGCGTCAGCCCTGTATCTCTATGAATAAATTAATGACTAGATGACAATAATTAGTACTATTAGGATCAAGATTAGGATTACCGAATCTGATTAATAAATTTTTTTTGTGTGTGGGGCCAGGGACGGACTTACTAGGGTGAGTGGACGCTTCGCCTCCAACTCTTTTAAAAAAAGGATTAATAATAATAAATTATTAGGTGCGATTTAATTTTTTAAAAATTTATTTAATATTTAATCTAATATAAATAAAAGTCTAATTTAATTTAAATATTAATAATTTTTAATATTTAAAAAATAAATAATAATATTTAAAAAATATAAAAAATATTATTATTAATATTTTTTAATTAAATAAAATATTTTAAATTCTATAAATTAAAATTTTTTTGTAAGTATTATTTTTTATTTATTTGGTATTAATTTTTTCTGTTTTAACTACTACAACTGAAAATTTTTTTTCAGCTATGAATATTGTGAAGAATAGTTCAGAAACAAAATAAAAAATAAATTTCTTATTAATTATCTTTAATTATATTGAAAAAAATTGTTAAAAAATTTGACACAAATTTTATTATCGATAAATTTTATAAAACGAAAAATCGATAATTTCGTTAATAAAAAGTACATACATATTTTTTTTGTACTTTAAAATGTATTCTCTATCAATATATTTTTGTAATATATTTTACATTATATAATTTTTTATATAATTTTTTAATATTATATATGTTATTGGCCCCTATTATACTATTTCTAGATCCCTGTGTGTGGCGTTATTGAGTTCACAGCATTCCTTACACCTTTTCTTTGTGAAAAATGTTCTTCAAATTATTACGAGAATTATTTTGATTTTTCAAGTATCTTTCACACTTATTTAAGTGAATTAGTGAATTAATTATTAGATTAATTTAATTTAATACACGAAAATTATTTTAATTCATCTAATTTAAAGAAAAACTTTTAATAATTAATTTTGTATAATATCGTGTGAAACATATTTTGTGTCAGTTTTTCTTCCAATTAAACCGTGTTTCTGCACGTATGAACTATAAATTTATTGAGTTAAGCTCACTCCGATCTAGTACGCCAAATTAACATTGATTTGCACCAGGACTATCAACAATTAGATATCTGAAGCTTTGACTGTGGCTTTATAAAACAAAATGACTGATGCGTTAATGCGAAATCCTCAAAGTGATATCTGAATAGAAGAAGCAAAACTTTCTTAAAACATTTTTTTTATTTTAGGATAAAGTACTACTTTAGTCTTTAATGTTTGGACTAAATTTTTATTTAGTTCTTAATATTTCAAATGTTTTATTTTAATTTTAAATAAATTTAATATTATTCTACCGTTAAATTTAATTTGAATAATTAACAAAAATTTTTACATTAGTAAGTATTTGTTAATTAATTTTATTTATATACTAAAATGAAACGTTACATTAATTTTTAAATATACTAATTATTTGTGTTAAATTTAAATATGAAACAATATTCAATCTATTTCAAAATTTTTAAAATTAAAATAAGACATTTAAAATATTAAGAATTAAATTAATATTTAATCTAAAATTAAGATCAAAATAATATTTTACTCTTTATTTTAATATTGATTTACTTTTAAGATATAAAATATTTGTAAAGTTATATTCTTTCTTTTTTAAATAATTTTCTTAAGAGACACATGTTAAAAAATTATAAGTCCTTATAAAGTAATGTGTAACTAATGATTATCCAACTACCACATTTAATTAGTAAAAAAAATTATTAATAGTTTCTTAAGCACAAATTAGTCTAGTTAGTAGTTATTATATTGTGCTTAATAGTTTCTACTTTGCACCTGAACTCTTCTTCCATTTTTCCATTTTTAAAATAAATTATAATTTTGACCGTGAAAATATTAAGGAGACACAATTATAATCCTGAAAACTATAAACTAATTTGATGCACATTAAAATTTTGTTAGTTTGACCAAATTACCCAAAAAAAACTTTCGATAAAATTATACAAAATTAATTCAATCTTCAATTAGAAAAAGTCAAATTAGTTTATATCTTTTCATAATTAAAACGTCAAAATTCAATTTATTCAGAGAGTTTAAAAAGATATATGAGTATGAAAGAAGTAATTAACTAACCCCTGAGAAAGTTAAGTATGAGGAAGAAGAAACCACCGTTGAGAAGAAGCAAGTTGACGAAGCGCTCAATACAGTTTCCAAGGAAGGCTAACGGTTTTGCAACAAACTGTAACAGTTTCTGGAGAACGATAGAGACAAAGATAAGCCAACGGTGCGCGAAGCTGTCTTCATAATCTCCACCTGCATGGCTATCAACAAACTTTCTCTTCCCCACGTTCTTCGAAAACAAGAGTTTAACGAGGTCAACCAAGTGTGCGTCTTCGTGGTTCAGCAACATGTAACTGTCTGCGAACCCTTTGTTGCAATCTGAGGCCATGGCCGCTTAAGGACCAAAGATTAATTAATAATTATTGTAATAAGGAACAAGATTGGGGATCGGATGCAAAGCGGGGTTGTTAGTATTTAAAGGGGAAAAGCAAACAGCACGTGATTAGTGGGGCTAAGAAGAAAGAAGGTAGAAACTACTAGAGACGGTTAAATTAAATTAGGAAAAGCTAAGGTTGTCTTCGAAGTTTTTGTCAGCCTGATTATTATTATTTCTTTTTAAAGAAAAAGATGTGGTTCTAATGAATCGAGTAAATTACATGGGACATGAGAGTAAATATGAGATCATCATGGGATTTTTTATTTTAATAAATAAAATAAATATAATATTAACCAAAATAAATATTTTTACGAGATATACGTTATCTCGTTTACACTATAAACGAAATATGACACGTCAGCGTAATATGTGTATATCTTGTTTACACTGTAAACAAGATATGACCCGTACGTATCTATATATGAAAGTCGCTTACAGCTTAGTTCCAGACTCCAGTTTGACTTTCTCAACATTTTTCTCTCCTCTTTTAACCATTTCTGATTATACCTGTGACTGAAGCGGTGATGGTGCGCCAAGTGGGGAATGGCGGGGATATAAACAGGCTAAATGAGACAACACATTACGTCGGAGTGGCCGATTTCGATATTAGTTTCATTACGGTTGTTAAATTTAATGTTGTTGCTATTGTTAGGGTAGTCATGAAGATATGGAACGTTGGTATATGAGTTAAGAGTTAGGTCTGTAGGCTTAATTTAGAACTCTATCCGCTTGTGCTAGGTTGCTATGACATAATTATTATTAGTTTGAAAATCTGTTATTCCTGTGCTATATTGTTAGTATTTATAATGCTGTAGTTAGGATTTGCCTATTATCGAATATGTAATGTAAAGACATGTGTAGGTTAAAAAGTTAAAATATTGTATTCTTAAGCCTAAAATATTTTTGTTTATCATTCTTCAGAGACCTCGCCTCCTACTACCCCGGCGAGTGAACCATACTTTACCTCCACCGGACGCCATCGTCCCGTATTTGGTCGGGGCCAGATTCGGCGACACCGTGCCCCTCAGGATTTTACTTTTGACAATTTCCTGATTTCGACATTGGTGGAGCCAGGGACAGACCCAGTAAGAGACATGAGGGGGCACTTGCTCCCACTGGGTTTTCATTTTTTTTAAAAAAAGATAGTTATATATAATAATGTATCTCTACTTTAAATTTTAAATGATCACGCTACAAATAAATTATACTCAATTGGCTAAAATTTCAAATTAACTTTTATATTTTTTTATTATTTTGACTATTATTTAACCTAATTAAATTTAATTTTTGTACCGTCACTCTTTTATTCGCTTAGACTCTTTTTTTATTTTTATATTTTTAATATTTTTTTTATTTCTTGTCTAGTAGTCATCTTCTGTTCATCAAAAAGTAAATTTCAAATTCTCCATGTTTTTTTTATATAACTTTCTATGATTTTATATATCATCCAATTTTATTATTTTTTTATATTTTCAATTGTAAATTTTAATTCAAATAATTATAGTTTAGGTATTAATCTAATATTTCTTTTCATGACTTTATATATTTTATTTTATTCTCAATTTATTCATCTTTATTACTTATTTTTTATCTTTTGTTCTATTATATGTACCTGTATTGCATATAAAATCTTAAAATAAATTAATTAATTTACTAATTTAGAATATATTTTTTATTTTTGAAAATAATAAAGACAAAGTATTTTAATTACAATACATAATTAAACAGATGAATAAAATTTTTCATCTAACATTATATTAAAATTAAATTAAAAATATATAACAAATTTAATTATTTAAAAAAAAAAGAAAAAATATAAATTAAGGTTATATTATTTTATATAAACATACTTATATATATATAGATTTAATTTTTCTAGTATTTATATAAAATTTTAATTTTAAATTATAAATATTAGTGCGTCATTAGTTGCTAATGTATCAATTGAGTCAGTCTTTTATTATTACATGTGCATAAAAAAATTATTTAAGATAACAAGTTATCTATAATTTAATTAAAATATTTTAAGTTCAAATTTTAGAAATAAAAATTATTTTTTTATAAATTATATATAATGAATAGTATTTTAAGAATAAAAGTATTCATTAACTTTTTTTAATTTTTATATCTTTATATAATTAATAATATTCAACAAAATTTATTTTAGTGTATATATTTTTGCCTCCACTCTTAAAATTTTCTGGGTCCGTCATTGGGTGGAGCGATAACGTCCAGAGACGCACACGTTTCATCTCCCGTGGTGCCGGAGAAACAGCTCTGTAGTGCCTGAAGCAGTTTCGGCACCTTGTTGTACGACTCTTCCCAATCACCGTAGATCTATGAAATTGCCTTTTGCTTTGCCATCCATACCTTTCTGTATGAGGGTTTGAAGTGATAGCTTGCCTGGACCGCACCTTGCAAGACCGGGATACTGATAGACGGGTTAGACTGAATCAAGGGCAATATGACTCTGCAGATGAGACTGCTATCTTACTGACGATGGTCATGAGACATAGTGGTTGCAAGACAGCTGTGTGGTCCACCAAACCTCAAAACCTCCCTAATCACAACAAAAAATTTATTCTTACACAACATCTATAACCAAAATAAAATATCATACAAAACCACTCAAATTCACAATTAAACTTGAACTTGCCAGTATCCGAGATTCTGACGAAGGGCCACACGGAGGCTCTATTGACGCCCACTGTCGGCTTGACGGCACTGCACATGATAATTTAACCGGTCAGACTCGATCAACCGGTACTTAGCAGTTAGCACTCCTACGAATACTGTACTTCTTCATACCTTGAAAAACCGCCTCTCAACTTCTAAACCTGTGTCCGACCCGAAACTCCACACCGCCGTCTAGGGTTTACTCCACTCCACAGGTGTCAGAAACTAGGATCCTCTCATGCATGGCTTCCAGATCTAGACTGTGATAGTGACTTGGCACAGTTGATAGCGCCGAAATCGGGTGAGGTGGAGGTAGCACATGGTGCCGCACAGCCCCTGCAAGTGTCTCCGGCATAAGCTCATTCTCATCGCTACCATCAGAATACTCACTATCTGCACTGTCCACCACGTAATCCTTGTCCGACTCCTTCTCACCCTCCTCTGCCTCATGCTTCGGAATCGCGACATGAATGGGTGGTGGTGCGAGAGATCAGTCATCCTGCACATAGGTTTCATGTACGGAACCCCCATTACCACCGTGACCCACCTCGGCGGACAGCTCCATTACCTGTTCACACATGATCCTCCCATGAATGTCGAACATCAGTCATACATGCTCGTCCCCATGAAGTCGGAATAGTCGAAACCAGAAGACTCCATTTTCTTTGGGTGATAGCAACCTATACGCCACCCTTCCGATTTCCCTCGCTTGTGTCCCACCGAGCTTGCTCAATATCAAACTCTTCAAATCCACAACGTCTTCACATGCAAAGTGCGAAATAATATCGGATCCTGACACTCAAATGTCACCCCGTTGTTGCCATTTCTCATACGACAATTGGGATAAAGAAGCACAACTATGAATGGATTATTACTGGCCATTCAGCTTTGTTTTTTAGACAAAAAGGATATGAAATGTGTGTGAAGAATACCAAGAATTTACACATCCTTTTATATTTGCTGAATATTTGTCTTATATATATATATATATATATATATATATATATATATATATATATATATATATATATCTCGTTTATAGTGTAAACGAGATATACACGTGTCAGCCTAACTTGTCATATCTCATTTACATACGTAAAAAATCATCTCGTTTACAGTGCAAACGAGATGTGACAAGAAAATTTAAATCGGTAAATACTCGTAAAAATATTTATCTTGGTAAATATTACATTTGAAAAAAATAATTTTATAATATAATATTAAAATTTATATAATATAAAAATTTAAAATTTAATCTTTATTTATAAAAAAAAAATTCTAGCGTAGAACAAAAAGAAAACGTGTTAGAAATATAAATATTCGCATCGCTTTTCTAACTTGAATTTTATGACAACCTATTATGTTAATGTAATTTTCACACTATTTTCATAAAATATTATACTAAATTTGTTGTAATTCATCAATTTAGATGATTGGCTATTAAACATTATGGATTGTCAAGTCAAAGATAATTTTAATAGAAAAACTAAAGAAGAGAGAAGAAGTATTAAAATATAGATAAATATATTAACTTCACAAAAATTCCAAATTAAATGTTACAATAAAAGTGAAAGAAAGAATAAAAAGCAAATGAAAATGAAATGAAGATGGAAAGAAATGTAAAAGGAATATTTAGTTTTTTCCTTTGTATCTGTTTGCATCAACATAATATTAATTAAGATGTTTACAGTATTTTGCCAAATGAATCCAAATCTTTTTCTAATCCTAACCAGTGGTGGAACTTGAAATAAAATTTTGGAGGACCACATAGAAGATAATTGTCAAAATGCTTTTGATATGGACTCCATTTAAGATAAGCTCGTCTAATTTTATTTCTCTGGTTTTGGTGATATTACCAAATTTAAAGCCGTTTTTCAGGGTCTTGTTCCAAAAAATTAAGGTCAAACTTATCATATGTAACTTTTTGAACTTTTAAAAGTTGTATCTCACTTTTTTCGCGATTCATTAAAGTAGAAAAACTATCTACATGTGTTGATATTGTAAAAATTATATGTTCTCCTTCTTAAATATTAGTCTTCCTCTTAAAAAATGCATCAACTCTTTAATTTTTCATTATTATTTTATAATAAAATTTGAATATATATCCTGTAGAATATGTAAAGAAGAAGTTAGAAGAACAAATATTAAAATTTATAATATTTATTGAATTTTTTTATCAATTTATACAAATACAATAATATTAATACTTATTGAATATTCAATTATTTTTTATCATATAAAAAATTAAATTAAATAAATAGTAAAATATAAAATAATATTAAATTAAATAAATAAAAATATCTAATTTTTTATATTTAAACTTAAAGGTAGAAAGAGTGTTGCTTATTAAATTTATTGGGTACTTTAAATCATAGTAAAATATTTAAACCAATTGAATTATTTTTTATCTTTTAAAAAAGTACTACTAATTTTTTTATAAAAAATTTGGGGGGACTGTGGCCCCCCTTATCTGAACTAAGCTTTACCACTAATCCTAACCCTCTTATTTATAGAAAACTAAACCAATTAAAAAATTATAATTAAACACGCTTGATATGTTGTAACTTCTACATAGAGGTACGTAAGTTATAATGTCTATGAGAGTACAAAAGTGGCACTTTTGTCAAGTATACACTACAACAAATTTATTGATTATGGTCGGATTTGTCGTGGGATATTACTGACACATTAATCATTGGATTTTGCGTGAGATTACCATCATGTTTTATTTAGACAAAAGTTACCATCAAATTAGATATTCTATCCCAAAATTTAACCGTAAGTTTTGACACGAATAAACAATCTAATGGCATTAAATTTATCGTCAAATTTATCGGTAAAATAATTCAAAGGTAACGCTCAACTAAAAAAATGCACTATTTGATAACTGTAAAATTTTTACTGTTAGATTTTTTGGTGACACAGAGATTAATCCAAAAAAAATGCAAAATCATTAGTTTCAAAAGTGTAAAAGAGTAGCTAGTAAAAAGAATGAGGAAGTTGAAACACCTTAGAAGTAGAGGAGGAGCAAAAGAAAGAGAAGAACAATGCACAATCTTACGCTCCAAAAGAAAAGGAGACAATGGAGCAATATGAGCCAAGAATTTTATTTCTCCAAAGGTTTAAGGAGGAGAACAAAGAAAAGTAATACTCTAAATTTTTGGAAGTGTTTAGGAAACTTTAAATTCATATTCCTTTCATAGAAGTTTTGGAGCAAATTTTTTTCTACACTAAATTTATGAAAGAGTTGCTTTTCAAGAAGAAGACTTTAAAAGAAGATGAGACAATGGTTATGACCAAGATGTATAGTGCAATTATTCCAAGAGACTTGCCAAGAAAGATGAAATATCCGAGGAGCTTCCGAATCATGCACCATTAGGAGCACCACCTTTAAAAAAGCACTTTGTGACTTAAGGGGAAGCATCAATCTAATGCTTTTATCCGTAATAAAGAAGCTATAAATAAAGGAGGTTAAACCAACAAGGATAGCTCTACAAATGCCGGATAGACCACTGAAGTATGCACATGGAGTAGTTGAGAATATCTTGATCAGGGTGGAAAAGTTTCTTCTCCCAGCCGACTTTGCAATCCTTGACATGAAAGAGGATGATAATGCTTCCATTATTCTAGGAAGACCATTTCTAACCACTGAAAGAGCCCTTATTGATGTAGAAAAGAGAGAACTCATGTTGAAGGTACATGATGAGCAATTAGTCTTTAATGTCTTTAAGATCATGCACCATTCGAATGACACAGAGAGATGTATGAAGATTGACTCAATTGATCCAAGTCTCCAAGAATCTCCTAATGAAAAGCCTTTGAAAGTTCCAATTTCATGCTTGAAGGGCAGAAGAGAAGTACCAATGATAGTACCTATGGGAAGACACAACCATCAAGGAAGAAAAAAGGGACAGGCCACCATCCCCAACTCCAACTGTCAAAACTACTTCTCTAGGTACCAACAAGACCTTTCGTGAGATTAAGTGTGCATCATCAAGTATGGAAGAAGAAAAGACTCTAAAGAAGACCAAAGGGTGAAAAATAAGAGATTTTTCAGAAGGAATTTTGAACTAGTGCAAGAGTATTATAATTCCATCCACCATCATAGGTATTTCCAGAAAAATCCAACATATGGTCAGGTCCCTACACGGTAAACAAAATTTTTTCTCTTAAATACATTGAGCTTATAGATGAAGACAAAAGATGCAAGTTCATAGTGAGAGGCGAGGAGTTGAAGCACCATGTTCAATTTCTACCATAAACAAGAGCAACACGTCAAGCTAGTGACATTAAAAGAGCACTTATTAGGAGGCAATCCAATCATTAGTATCCTTTATCTTAGTATTTTTTGTTTAATTTAGTTTATTTATATATGCTCATGCATACATTACTTTTCTGAATAATCATGATCATTCAACATAATTTCACCACCCAAGTTTTTTCTTTGTTGCTTGAGAACAAGCAACCACTCTTAGTTTGGTGTTGGAGGTTACGTGAAATATTGAATAGAAGAACAAAAAAGATATAAGAAGGAGGCAACTCTGCTTTTGATCTTTAACTACTCATATCTTGTATCTGTTTTTAGTTGATAATCATGATTCTATTCCTCCTCACATCACCTTACATTTTTAAATTACTTGTATCCAATATCCTTAAACATTTAACAAAGAGATTTTGAATGGAAAAGTTGAAGAAAATTTTTAAATTTTGGGGCAAGTAAGATTAAGAAAGTAGGAGTCTGATAGTGTGATTATATATTAGATTACATGTTTGTAAAAACCTGTATGAGGAGGTTAGAGATAGGGGAATGAATTTTAGAGAAGTATTATGGAGGATCTCAAAAATCTATAAAGCCTTGAATTAGCAAGAAAAAGAAGAAAAAAAGAAAATGAAGAACAAGAGAAAGGCCCACGACTTTGGGCACTAATGACTAGGAAGGAAAAAAAAGAAATAAAACTCAAAGAATTTTTTAGTTAAGTGCTTATGGTGTTGCTGTGTCAAGGAGAGAGGCTTGAGCAAGTAAATTCAAAGGGTGCTTCAACACTCGATAGCTTGAACCAACGGGTTCAAGAGTGTCAATTAAAAACTCATCTTAGAACATTTAGAGTCAAGTCAAGTGCAAATACCCCCTAAAACGATAAGAAAAAAATAACTATCACAGCAAGAAAGAAAGGGAGAAAGTTGTCTTCAAGGGAAAATTTTATAAAGTGACCTCTATAATATAATCAAGATGGAAGTCCTAAGTTCTAAGACTTTCAATTGAAGCCAAATGAGCACCGAAACCCTATAGATGATCACATCAATCAGAATTAATCCCACTGCCACTTAATCACCTCACTGAGATATCACTCAGCAATTCTTCAACTTTCTTCACTTAAAAGATCCCTGCATAATTCTTTTATTTCTTGGGGATAAGTAAGATCTTAAGTTTGGTATTGTGATACATGAGAATCTTTAGTTGTTTTTCTTTATCATTCCTTTGAATAAAGTTAGTGATTTCCTCATTATAATTGAGATTCTTGTTACTTAATTGATTTTATGTGGAGTTGTTTTGAGCTTTCATATATTTAGAAGATTGTTAAAAGATTTTAAGCAAGGCCAAAGAAAAAGAGGAACAAGTAGAGAAGTCCAGAGAAGTGCAACGCCTTCGAAGAGAATTTGTAAATGTTGTCAATTATGACTTCTTCATACTTAAGCGAGCATAACTTGAGCTATAGAGGTCCAAATGAGGCAGTTCTAGCGGCGTTAGAAAGCTAACTTCCAAAGTTTCAAAAAGATATGCATATGTCTATAGTGGAGATTTAGTTTGAGTCATGCATAATAAGCATCTTTCAGCTTGTAAAAACAGTGCCCCAAGAAAAAAAAGGCATGGCATGTCACGCCCAAAACAGGTGTGTAACGCCTTCAAAGAGCGCTAAGGCATGGCGTGGCACACCCAAACTCCAAGTGCCACACTGGGCCAACTCCCAAAAAACCATCCAAGTTTAAAACCACCTCTAGGGACTAATGGAAGATGGCGTGCCATGTCCCTCCATGGAGTGCCACGCCAAGCAAGAAGCTACCTCCCAGTCACAAAAGCGTGCCACAGCCTCCTAATGGGGTGCCACGCCAGGATGAATATACCTCTAGGGAGTCCTCCAAATCAAGGGCGTTCCACGCCATGCCCAAGTGTCACGCCATGTTCAAACCTCAACCTCCACACGAAGGCGTGCCAAGCCAAGCATTCCAAGTGCAATGCCTTCGGCCTCTCCTCCATGAATGGGCGTACCACACAAACTACTTCAGGTGCCACATCGAGCCAAAGCCCAGGAAGTCTCGAGAGATGCCACCATAAGGGCGTGCCACGCTAAGTCTAATATTTCATCCAAGTGTCATCACCCAAGTTCAAGACCAATTGCAAGGCCCATGATTTCACCCCAAGCAATGGCCAAGCTTTGCATTTCAATTACAAAGAGAATATCACTTTTAGTTTAGATTGATGATGAAAAATTTTATTTGATTCTGTTTTGAATATAAAAGTTAGGTTTAGGTTATAATATAAATAATTCTAAGGAATTCCACTGAAGGACTATGAGTGTATTCCACCTTAGCTTATGTGAATTTTAATTTCTATTTTTGTTTTTTACACCATGAGCAACCAATCCTCCTTTGTTAAGATTAGGAGCTCTTTTTATCTTTTCATGAATTATTAATATAAATGTTTGTTTTATTTTGAGGTTTATGCTTTGATTTATTTCATTATTAGAATTGTTAGAAAATATTTTAACTCCGTTTTGGATTCTAGTATTACTTTGGGAAATTTAATATTGAAATTAGTTTGAAAACTCTTTCTCATGACTTTTTAAACTCAACACGGAATAGTATTTAAAAAAGTGTGCGAATTTATAATTCTCATAATCTTCAATTAGTTTAGAACTAGCTTGAATAAGCGATATATAATTTCGAACTAGGATCACTCTTTAATTTTATGTAAATATAAATCAGAATTGTACTTAACCTCTTTTCTTAAATAATTGACCAAGGAATTAGCAATTACTTGGGTTAAAGAGAAATTGAATGGATAAGAAATTGAAATTTGATTGTTTATAATTTATCGTAAATTGATCTCTGCATGCCTCAAAATAAATAAACCAAAATTTCTTTTCTTAGAGAATGAACATCTCCAAAACCTTAACATTCATATCATTATTGTTTTTCATCTCATTACTTTGCTTATTTACTTTGCCTATGTTACATGTTTGAAATCTCTCTAATTTCTTTATTTTAATTATCTAATTAGTAGTAATTAATTAATTATTGTTTGCTCAGTCTATTAATCCTTGTGGAAACAATATCCGATCCATTCTCCATAGTATTACTTGATACGATTTAATACACTTGCCAAATTAATTTTTACACCATCAATATCATTTGGTGAGTCTTCATGGTTTCATCGACCGTCATGCTACAACAAGAGCGGTAGATAGCGGCGGTTAAAAGTTCTGATTGCGGCGGTTGAATAATTGCTGATACTAATGGCGCCGGTAAACATTTAGTGGCGGTTTTTATTGACCGCCGAAATAACTGCTGCTAAACTATTTTTAGCGGCCAAAACATTCTGCGGCGGTTAGAAACCGCTGTTGTTTTCCAGGATTTGATTGAGACACTATTCGCAGCGGTTAGATAACCGCCGCTATTTAATTTAGTTAAAAAAGTTTGATTTTGCAGCGTTCAATAGCAACCGCCACTAAAGGTAATTTTTTCATTTCAATAGTTTACTTGAATTTTGGGTTCAAATCACAATCAACATTTAAAAAATCTCTTAATTTTAAAAAATCTTTTAATTTTTAAAAATCTTTTAATTTTAAAATGTTGCGTATTAATTTAACTGATTATGTTTGCAATTACAGTAAAAAAAATACTTGATGTAAAACACAATGCTAAGG
The DNA here is from genome assembly GCF_014773155.1 of Arachis stenosperma. Lineage (NCBI taxonomy): Eukaryota > Viridiplantae > Streptophyta > Magnoliopsida > Fabales > Fabaceae > Arachis > Arachis stenosperma. Next base: position 15,191,041 of record NC_080377.1, read on the forward strand.
TGTTCCAAATGATGCATATAGATCACAAAATAAAATAGTTAATATCAATTTGTCCTCAAAGTGCACTGTTCATAAAGGAAACAAAAAAGCATAATAAATTGTTATAAGATCTCTATTTTGCTCCACTCCCCAAAGACTTCAACTGTGCATCAATTTCGGGTGGTAAAGTATCTCCTTGCTGTTGGATTATGTATTTTACTAGATTCTCCATGGTCTGTCTCTTTGCCTTCTCTTCTGCTGTCTCTGCCTTATGTTCTGCTGTTGCTGTCTTTAATTCTGTAATCCGCCTTTTGTTCTACTGTCACCGCCTTCAATTTTGTAATCTCGCTCTGATACTCCTCAATTTGTACTCCAGAATTCGTTTGTTGTGTAGTATTACAAATAATTTCGGTTAGACATGGTCCAAAACCTAACCCTCGAACTCGTTCTGAATGCTCCTTTCCAAGAACTTGCACAAGCGAATCAGTAAGTAAAATCTCCTTCCAGGAACCATCTTGGCTCTCGATATTCGCAATCGCTTCCTACAGACATACTAGAGTTTGGTTATTGTGATTTCGAAGTTAGCAACATGAAGAGAGCAAGAGATGTAAATCATTCTTAACCAATACTTACTCCAACAACATGCGCATCATCATTCATATACGAGCCATCCCTTTTTTTATGAGTCATAATAAACATCTATCATCTACCAATGCGCTTTTGCTGTTTTTCTCCTATAACCACAGTAAATATTTACACAATCATGCGTGTTACAAAAGAATATCACAAACCACAAAAAAATGTATGAAAGATAATACACACATAATTACCTCTTCATCCTTTAGCCTTACTGTTGTCTTAGAGCTCCCAGTATGTGTATAAAGTTGCTTCGCCCGATTTAGAGCATTTTGTCTACACTTTTTCTATAAATAAAGAGACAAATACGGTTGATCATGCAATGAATTTTAGAAAGTAATGACCCCTTAATAGTGCCCCGGTTTTTTTTAGGGTTAAAAACTTATTGGACTAGTATTTTGGCTTTTTAATTTTATCACTTTCAATCAATCGTTTTATTCAGTTATTCAAAATATTTAAAATTGCAACAATAAATGGAGTATGAATTCAATGTTAATTACCTTCGTAGATTCCTTCAAATGATAGTTAAGGAACCATTTCCACTGCTATGCATATATTCCTGATGGTTTCTGATTAGCATTTTCTTCTAAACTCTTTCTCTCGTCATAACACTTGTGATATAAGTTGTTTCTTGCTTCCTTCCAGATTTTTTCTAGCCTTTGAATCATTACCCAATTTTTTTTTCTGTTGCCATCCTCCTCATACAGAAAAGTCCGCTAAAAATTCGAGACATAATGCGATGCATGTCAACAAAGGAAAAAATAAGGAATTTAATCTAATTTTACATAACATAATAAGCTACGAATTTTAATATTATACCTTAACTGTGTCGTATGCATGTTCCTTCAGAGCATTGTCCATTGTCTTCCAACTCTCTTCATTAATGGAAAAATGTTGAAAGTCAGCACCCAAACTCCCTAGAAACCCACTTAATAATCATGCTGCCTAACCGATAGCTTGCATCTCTGTATTAAAACTCCAGAATGATTTGTCTACCAGGAAGAAGTATTATAGCCTCTTTGACGCTCAAATTCATCGTTCCTGTGACGCCATCGTCTAAGAAACAAATTAAAAGTTTAGTTGCATTATCGTTGCCTAAAAATTAAATAGAATACCAAAGTCAACCAATTATAATTAAATAATCAAGGCTATAGAAAAAATTTTTATCGCTTACAACAACACTCCAATAATTTGTATCCTTGCGACCGTTGGACTTGTTACGGCGTACAGGTTCTTCTTTGGCATAAAAGTTATCAACGTAATCATTCCATGAGTCAACCTCATTAGCTCCGGGATCATAATCTTCATCATCCAACGATATTTGGGCAGGCTCAGCAACATGGTCAGTCTTTCTGCATCTTGCAGAAGCTTCATTGGGATCTTTTTGAGTTGATGGAACTAGCCGTGTTTCAATACGCGGTGGCGAAATGATCTATTTTTTTTTGAATGTCTGAGCATTGATATGCTGAGTTTTGTCGGCAGTGCCGGCATCGGGATACAGCTATACTGTGGTTTCCTAGGCATATTTTCAAACCTTCACACAAACTAGTAATACTTATTAGAGAGTAAAATCTACCAAAAAACCAATAATAAAAGGGGAATAATTTTAAAATTTAAATGTAACTAAACAAATTACATGCCTTGACTAAAAATCACATCTATCATGAAAAATTTGCAATCAAATTATTAAGATTACATAGCAAAATACAATGAATACTTGGAAGTAAATACACAGCACCAATTCATACTTCAATGCGTCCTTTTTCAAAACAGAGTAAACAATATCTAAAGTAGGTAGTGGTCATCGATATCATAGATTTGACAAAATGAAAACTACGCAAGAGAACACACAAGATGAGCTCCCTAAGATACTTATTCGAACATGTAGACTAAATCATTTGGATTGTTCATCGAAAGCATTTATGGTCAAACAATAATGAAAATCAAGGTTCTTCTTGGGTTGGCTTTGACGGAAATTGGGTCAATAAGTAGGCTTGTGAGGGACCAGAATCATTGTTGTCATATTCAACAACTTGAGGTTACAATCTTAACATTATTTTAATATAGTGACTAAATAAAGCCTAACAAGTTGACTCAACAGAACTGAACCAATTATTCTTAGAATTTTATTTCTTCTTTTTTCTAACAAGGGTTTAAATTGAATGAGAAGTTTTTGAGAAAAAAGGGATTCAAAGAGTGCAATCCAAGTTAGTTAAGGAAGGGTTGTCAACTAGAGTAGCACTAGCGCAGTATTGCCACCATACTCTGTTTATAGTAATATTGCTTTAGGCCATTAAATTACTTACCATAATTGTTTTTTTTTCTTTTAACATACAATTTTTATCAGATTTAAAGATATTTGGTTAATATAACAAATATTAAAAAAATATTGAAAATAAAGTTAATATATTTAATATTAGTCAATAATTTACCGAACTTAATTAACTAAAAATAGAAAATGAATTTAATCAAAAGGTACATAAGATAGCTAGAAACTTCTATCAATTTCAATGAGTTAACTAAATTCCTTGACTCTCCAATACCTCATAAATCTAACATTATGCGTAGTATCAATTTTCATATGCTTTAATAAATATACAATTAATTTCTTAGGCACTTAAATTTTGTATAATAAAACAATAAAATAAAAAAAGTAATGACTATTAAATTTTTAATTTTGATCATATATTGAACACTAATATTCCTTTACTAAATTGGAAAGTTAATAATGATAGAATAACTCACCACAAAGACAGCAAAGGAGTGATCTCAACAAGGATCAAAGCAATCCAGAGACAATGGAAGACTTTATACAAGTTCCAGCCAAGAGGAATCACGAGCACAAGGAGCGTATTACTCTGGTCAACGAAACACGAACCCAATCTGCAGTAAGAGGAGGAACAAAATAGCAGAAGCGTGCATCGTAGACTATAGAAGAGAGTGTGACGCAATGGTACGGCAAGAGCGGGAGGCTTGCGGACCCAACAAACGGCGTTGGAATGTGAGGTGAAGGTGGTTTGGCTTAAGTTAAGGTTTTAGGTAAAATAGTGTCTACTGAAGGGTATAAACGTGGGTGAAAACTAAATGCTAAAAATTTGGATTTGTGACAAAAATCCTCCGTGTAATCTTGGGCCTGTTTTGGACCGTTACACTAAATGAAACAATTATAAAATATATGTGTAAATTGATTATCCTTCATCATAATATATAATGCATATTTTTTTCTTAATTAAATTGCATATCTAACATGTAACTACTTCTAATAAATTGATTTGGATTCTTCGATGGTCATATTTATTATTTTATCTTCTTAGTAAATTTATTTTAATTGTCAAAATTTTGAATGCTTAAACAACAAATTTAAACTTTTTTAAATGTTATTTTTTAATGTTTATTGTTATTATTTTATTTGAATCTGAATCCAAATTTGTACAGTTATATTTTTTATTATTCAAAGGCTATATAAAAACATCTATACTCTTCTACAAACAGACGAAATCTTATTATGAAATATAGTCTTCTTCTCAAATTTTATTCCCTAAAATCAACATCTATTACTTCTCATTTATCTTTTTTTGTTGTGTTATCACATTCATCCAGGTACATGTGTTAATTTTAAATGCTAAAATCATTATGCATGTGCGACTATGTTTTTCACTATTAACTTATGCTAATATCCTTTTTGAAAAATTAATTCTCTTATTAATATTTTTTATATTTTACTTATCTATTTGAAAATAATTTGATTATCTTTTTCATAATTTTTTGTTAACATTGGTAGTACATGTTTTTTGCATTCTAACTAATTATTATGAAGTGTATGACCTCCGTTGATTATGTTCATCTCTATTAACTTTATGTGCCATGCTAATGCTTTTTAGTTTGTAACTAAATTTTTTCTAATTTTAAATTTAAAGTCAATTAATTTTTATAATTTAATTATTTTTCTATCAAGAGAAATATAATTGATCATATAATTATTTGGCTACAGATGGATTTAATCCTTTTGGAAACATGAGCACAAAGTATTCTATTTGGCCGGTGATTCTTATCTCGTACAACTTTTTTCTATGGTTTTGTATGAATCAGACCTCTTTCATTCTATCTATGATTATTTCTGGGCATAAAATGTCAGGTAATGATATAGATATTTAACTGCAGCCCTTGATTGATGAGTTGAAGCAACTATGGGACGGCATTGAAACCTACGATGCTAATAAGCAATGCACTTTCAAGATGTTTGCGGCATTGATGTGGACTATTAGCGATATTCCAAGATTGAAAAACTTATCTGGGTAGAATATGCATAGCGGCTTGGCATGTCCTACCTATAATTTGGATGATAAGGCACAACGACTCACATTTAGTAAAAAATATTGTTTTATGGGTTATTGTCGATTTCTAAGTTAGGGACATAAATTTAGGCAGGACCATGTAAAATTTGACGGCCAGGTAGAGAACGGGGATCCCCCAAAGATGTTGTCTGGAACAGATATCTTGAGGCAACAATCAAATATTCACGTGTCATTCGGAAAGATTACAAATGTGATAGGGCATAAAAGACGCAGTGGTGAAGATGTCAACCAGGGTGACTCAAACTGGAAGAAGAAGAATGTTTTCTTTGACATCCCATACTGGAAAGATAACATGTTGCGTCATAACCTTGATGTAATGCACATAGAGAAAAATGTCTGCGATAACGTAGTTTGTATTAAATGACAGTGGCAAGTCAAAGGACAATTTGAAAGGTCGAAAGGATTTACAATGCTTGGGCATAAGGCCAGAGTTTTGGCCGCGCAATGGTGGAAAATATCCTTCTGTAATATTTTCCATGTCAAATTCACAAAAAGATATATTTCTGAAGACTCTCCAAAAAGTTGTCTTTCCAGATGGTTATGCTAGCAAGATTACGCGTATTGTTGACCTGCGACAGCGAAGTTAATTGGGTTGAAAAGTCATGATTATCACATTCCGATGGAACACTTACTTCCAATTCTGGTTAAGAATACAGTGCCTACCCCCGTGGACACCGTGATTGCTGATCTTTCACCATTTTTTCGAGCACTCTGTGGGAAAGCCATTAACTCTCTACAACTTGATGAACTCCAAAATCATGTTGCTCATACCCTGTGTTGTATGGAAATGATTTTTCCTCCTTTATTCTTCACAATCATGGTATACCTTATCGTGTACATTATCGGTGGATGTACCCAATAGAGAGGTTAGTTTCTATATAACTCTATTTATAACATGCGGTTGAACCTTTTATGATACTAACCGTATAAATTGGTTTTATTTGAAAGGTATTTAGGTCGTTTGAAGCAGTATGTGCGCAATAGGGCTCAAGCAAAAGGCTCAATTGGACAGGGATACTTATTTGAGGAAATTCTAACTTTCTGCTCTAGATATCTGGATAATATTGAGACTATAATGAATTGACTGGTGTGAGTTGACGATGAACCTAGAGGAGTAGTCCCTAATGCCTGTGAAACCATGTTCTCGAAAGTTGGAAAGGCGTAGGGGGTGTAACATATTTTAAGCTAAGTTAAATGGAATGACATCAAGCACATCATCACGTGCTAGTCAACTGCGAGGCTGTTTCTGACTTTATTGAGTAAGTAATCTTATGTTATATTTCAAATGTCGAATATAAATCTTTCTACCCGTGCACTATTTGCGAATAATGTTATACAATTTCATATAGTTCATTTAGAGAAAAAACAAAGAGAATGATACGAGATCAAATAAGGTCACAATAAAAAATTGACAGCATTGTCCACAAGAAGTTTGTTCAGTGGTTCAAGCAAGAGGTTAGCAAAGAGTATGCATTATGCCAATTACCTTGAATGCATAAAACATTTACTACAATAAAACAACCTTTGATAAAATTTAGAATGGTTGTTATATGGTAACAGGTTCCAACGGAGAGCACTCAGTATCCAAACGAGATTAAATGGCTTGCTTGTGGACCGATGCTTCAAGAAACACGTTATGGGGCATACAATGTTAACGGGGATAAGTTTAGAACTATGACAAAGGAGGAAGGGATGAAAACCCAAAATAGTGGAGTATATGTATCGTCTAATACACGAAGTTATGCAAGCATGCGTGACAAAAAGTGGTTGTTGGTAACATTTCATCCTATGGCAAAATAGAAGACATAATTGAGTTGAATTACAGTTGTCGATTCTCAATCATGTTGTTCAAGTGTGTTTGGGCAGATATGACTACTAGTAGAGGCATAAAACAAGATCATTTGGGTCTTACTAGTGTTAACTTCTCTCGTTCGATACACACCGGTGATCAAGAGGACCATGAGCCATACATATTGGCATCAGAGGCTCATCTTGTATACTATGTGGATGATAAAGTAGATAAAGAATGGAGTGTAGTGGTTCATGTCAAGCCACGAGACTTGTATGATATGGGAGAAGAGAATGCAGAAGCTGAAGTTGGTTTTTCTCCAAAACCAGGGTTGAATATCTCATCGGCAGATGACATTAGAGAATTGCAGTTGAGAAGGGATGATAATGTAGAAGACCCCGCAGACAATGTATCTGAAAATATTGACAAGATTGAATAATAGAACTAAGGTTAATGTCAACGATTGTTAACAGGAGTCTTTTTATACTTAAGGTGTTTAATAATGTTCATGGAGTATGTAGATGGATAGTTATATCACGATTGGTGTTTTTAGAATTCTATTAAATCTTGACTGAATTATTGGTTTTAATAAATAAATACTTCTTTTTATTATTTCTTTTAGAAATAGTTAGCTTACAATGAAGTATTAATTTCATTACTATTGTTGTTATTCTCAATGTCGTTCTTATGATAATCATGCAATCTATTAGTTATAATCAATGCTAATGTTGTTATTAATACTAAATATTACTGCACATAAAACGATAGCATAACAGGGCTTTCGAAAATGGAGGACTTTTCATCATGCTGTGCAAGCACAACATTCGCTAAAGAGATGGCTATGGCCTTTCCATTCTCTTCATTGGAACATGCGATTTCTGTTGCTAGAGATATATAGTTTCACAAAGTGAATGTCAGGGGTTGGTTGGAGGCTATTTCAGGACACTCTTGTTTCAACCAATACTTGGAAATGGCTAATGAAACTGTTATGCAGGTTTGTTCATCAACCATACCCTGTTAAAATTGTCTTAAACTATATTTGATCAAAGCATATGTTAAATTGACATATGCTAACATTCTTGTTGCACTAATAATTGCAATGTCAACATTAATATTTGTAGGAATTTTACGAATGAGGATCAATGTACGAGAAAAATTTGGATATATTTTTGTGACATGTGCATCTAGAAAGAGCTCTAAAGACATACTTGCTGAATTGAAGGTAAAAAATATATAATATAGAAAGTTCTTCATAAAGACACAATGTTGACCGAAAAAGATAATGAACTATCAATTTTATTATATAGATGCATTTTACAAACAAGCATGAGGTTGAGTTGGATATTGCATCACATGAGGAAATGAAATTTATAGAATTGCACATTACAGAGCTTCTTTCCAAAAAATCTGCCCAAACGGTCAACAAGGAATATGGTAATCGTTGTTTATCGTTGTTTAGTTTTGAAGCCCGTGTTAGCAAAATAATGTACCTTTTTCTTTTTCTAAATTACTATCTAATGACTTGGAAGTTGTTGGTTTTTGCTGATTATACTATTTGTATACGAATTGATATTTTCATTGTTAGCTGAATAATCAGACGAAATAGTTAATGACAGTCTAGATGGGGAATAGATTGATTCAACAGACAATTTAGATAACATCACCTCCACTGGAATTGACATGTCCATGTAGGGGTGTTCAAAACTGATGCAATTCGATCAAAACCGATCAACCGAACCAAATAAACCGATAACCGAATAAAGTGATAACTGAAAAAATCGAAAAAATGAAATTTTACAGTTTTTTTTCGGTTCGGTTCGATTTTTTATTTTAATCCCAAAAACTGAACCAAACCAAACCAAACCGATAAACTAAACTACACATAATTTACAAAACTATCCCCACTTCTACAACTTACCTACCGAAACCCTAATCCACTCACACTCACTCACTTACTCTAAAGAAGAAGCACCACACACTCCTCTCTAACTCTCTCACTCACGCACACAAACTGCTCTCTCAGTCACAGACTCACAGCCCTTCACTCTTCTCTACCGTCGCCATCCAGCAAAGGGCAGAAACTGTCATTTTCATCCCGTCGTCTGTCGAAGCCTCATGACATCTAGCAGTGTCGTCTAGCAGCGGCATTGTTTTCAGCGTTTTTGCTCTCGGCAGCTACGTGCGTTTTGCTCTATCATCTTCACTCTCTCCACCGTCATTTTCAGTCTCTGTGCATTCGTGGTTGCATCTTTCAATAGAGTCTCAGGTATCACTTGTTCATTCTTTGTTCTGATTTCTTCATTATTATGATTTTAAAAAATTTCAAGCCTTAGGGTTTTTAGTTATTTAATTCTGTTTGTAAATTGTGTTTACTTACTAAAATTTGCAAATTCTTTGTTCTAATTCCTTAGGATTTTTTTAGGTTTGTTTGTGAATTCTATCTTATTTGCTAGAATTTGTTATGGTTCTGATTTTGAAAACAATGCAAAAATTGAGGCACAGGCCCTATTATCCTACTTTAACGATTGAGATTAAAATAAGTTAATGAATGATATTTCAAACAAGTTTCTGTACATGTTATAAGTTAGAAATTTCTTTGATTTCTATTTTGAAGGTTAGTTAGGCCAAGAGGGTAATGATTATCCAATATAACTTAGTTTCATTGTCTAGTAATCACATATCTCTAGCCTATGTTGGATTTTAACTTAAATCAATATAGCTCGGTTTCATTGTTTGGTATTAATTTTTTGTTATAACTCAGTTTCTGATTTCAGGTTCTTTGCTTGCTGAACAATGTTTTACTGTCTTACTAGAGAACATCAAAATGGGGCTCAGTGGCTGCTTTGCTGGAATAATTAAAGGAAACAATTTTTTCTCTTGTTGTGTTGAACTTTTCATGCTTTTCAATTGTTGTATGACTTTATTTTTTGTCTCTGTGAAATTAAACTTGTTATTTTGTTGGTTTTTTTATGAAAATAGCATAGGACAGGGTTTTATACTTTTACTACATAGAAAATATTTAGAACATAATTTTTTTTGAATTGGAAAATCAAACTAACTAAACCGAACCAAACCGAATTTAATTGGTTTGGCTTGGTTCGGATGTTTTCAGTAAAAAATTGAACCAAACTGAACCGAATAATTTATATGAAATTGGATCGGATGACTTTTTCTTTAAAAACCGAACCAAATCACACCGCAAACACCCTTATGTCCACGCGGTTTGATCTGAATCAGGTTTCGGAAGAAGACAATAAAACTTTAGATGACCAACAAGGAGAAGATGATGTACATGTTGCAAAAAGGGACTTTAATCTGAACAAAAAACTATGGTTTGAAGATGACATATCAAATCCTCTATCACGTGAAGCCAGTAGATTCATGACAGAATATTTTTGGCCAGGTCAATACGATGTTAAAGAGAAAAATTGACTTTTTATTTTAACACTTATATTGTTTACCTTAATTTAATGGTTTGGATTGCGATATTATATATTTCACTACTTTAACAATTAATTGATTTATGATTAGTAAGGTATAACATCGAAGAAGCCTACTATTAATATATGCTCAATTGAAATTGGCATTAATTTATACATATTTTACATATTACTAATAGATTTCTGCTTGAATACACACATAGAAATTCTTATACTAAATGGAAAAATCTAATTTTCAAAATTGTTCACCTAATTACTTAAATATATTCTTAAATTAATTAATATTTTTAATGTAAAACAAATCCAAAAATAGTGATACGATTTAGGTAACAATAACTCAAACATATTTATCAAAATAAACTTATTAGAATATATCGAAAATTTAAATACAGCAAACTCTGTTGGTCTTTAAAAAGAGAATATATCCGAATATCGAAGTTGAAGAATTTAATAAAATTTGCAGCGGTTGAAATGAAACCATTGCTAAAAAGTAAATGTTGAATCATGGCTTCTTAGAATTATGTTAATTAGTGGCGGTTAGACTCCAACCGCCGCTAAAAGCCAAATGACTACCAATGCCTCTCATAGCCGTCGCATCAACCGCCGCTATTTTTAATATTGCGGCGGTTTTTTACAACCACTGCAAAACCTCCGCCGCTATCTACCGAAATTGTTGTAGTGATGTTTTGATTATTATAGTTGTATCCAAATCTAACCAAGTGAATCCAAACTCAATATAAATCACTCACACAACGTTCGTGTAAATCATACACTACTTCTTCTTTACGTTCCATTTTCTTCTTGTTTTCTCCTCCTGGCTTCCTCCTTCTTTTTCTATTGCTAATTACTCTTGATGTTTCTTTTTCCCTTTTCCTCCTCTTTTTAGTGTTATTGCAGTATTTTATATTTTATATTTTATATTTTTATTCTTCTTAAGAAAGTGAAATAAGAAGAATCAAGAGAAGGAAGAAGAAGAAGAAAAGCGGAGAAGGAAGAGTTTTAAATTGTACAAAATTTATCGAGAAATAACACTGTGACTTAAAAAAATTTCTTAATTTTGACACTGAAAAGTTTTTAATTAATTAAAAATTATCAAAAATAAAAATAGCACCAAAATTCCTTAATTGTGACAGAAAAACTTCTTAACCATGGCACATAAAATTTCTTAACCAATTTCTTGTGTTATTCGTCAAAATTTTTTGCGTCTTTTCTAACTGAATGACATGTTGAAATGGTTAAGTGGTATTGAACTCATATATAAGAGTTCAAGCTATATATTCATGTGTCATTTGCAACAAATTGATATATTTTTTGGATCTAAAAGTTTCTATGTTATTTTCAACTAAATAATGTGTTTTATTATTACTAAACTAATTGTATGGTATTGAACTAATATATAAAAAGTTTATTTATTTCTGAAACATTTGAAATAAATTGATGTGTTTTCTGAATTTAAGGTTCTTTGAAAATTTCTTTCGTCTCTCATAAAAACTTCTTGTATCATTTACAACTAAATAATCCGCTAGTTTCAACTAAATGTTGTGCTAGAAATAAGAACTGGTTTCACGAAGAGTTGAATTGTCGATTTAAAAATTTTGTTCGAATAGAAGATAAGTGAAAAAATCTGCAGAAAATATAGCGAAATTAATTAAACAGAACCAACAAAAAAATTCAAAAGAAAATGAAATAATTAGTGTTTACATTTAAAAAGAAGACGACGACGAGTCGACGACTATAATAACAATAATGATGAAAATGGAAGAAGAGGAAAAAGAAAAAAATTAAATAAAAAATAAAAAATAAAAAAAGAAAAAATAAAGAAAACAAAAAAAACATAGGTATCATAATTTGATTGAATTTGATTGCGTAAAAAACTTACTGTCTAGAGGCATTTCCGCTTTTTTTTTTTTTTCCTTTCATATTGATTATATGTTGACTACGAAATTATTGATTATGTGGTAACGTAACTCAAAATAAATTATATTTAGTCGCTAATATATAACTATTTATTAGGAATCACTTTAATTTCTATATTTTTTGCTTTTCCGTAAAATACATGCAGGTAGCTATGAAAAAGACAATAATACTCCTGCTTATATTAAGTTAGGTAAGACGAGTTAGGTAATAGCACTCATCCTTTTAAGTTTTGTACAGAATTTAAATTAAGATCTCTATAGTTTAAGTTAATATAACCTTTCAAGCAAACTACGTGACGGTTGATATTTTAATGCCTATAATAATTTGGTAAAAGCTTTATATTTATGTAAAAAATACATGGATATTATTTAAGTAACTTTCTCTACACACACGTTCTCTCATCTCACAGTCGTTTGTTATACATGCGTCTCATATAACGTATCGCATTTTCGTTCTTCTTCTCTATTCGCATTCTTCTTCTTCTTCTTCTTCAACCTAATAAAATTCGTCGTTCTTCTTTGTTCGCATTTTTCTTCTCTATCTGCTCGCATTCTTCATTATTGATCTGCATTGAATTCAACGTGATAAGCTCTGTCGTTCTTCTTCTTCTTCGTTTTCTTCTTCGATCTACACTTCTGAATGGAATCAATAAATGATTCAACTTCAAATCAGTTGAATGAGGTTATTACGTTGAGACAGCTAGGGAATGATTGATGCATGCTATCACAATAATCTTAAACATTAAATAAAGTAAAAGGAGGCCACCGAACCGAACAACATTCATTTGGTGAACCGAAATCACAAAGGCCACTGAATCGAACAATGTACATGTAGTGAATAAATGGTGATCAACTTTCAATCAACAAGAATAGTATTTCTCCTCCTCTTCTTCCTCCTCCTCCTTCTTCTTCTACCTAATAAAATTCGCCGTTTTTCTCTGGTCGCATTTTTCTTCTCTGCTCGCATTCTTCATTATTGATCTGCATTGAATTCAACGTAATAACCTCCGACATTCTTCTTCTTCGTTTTCTTCTTCGATCTACACTTCTGAATGAAAACAATGAATGATTCAACTTCAAATCAGTTGAATGAGGTTATTACGTTGAGACAGCTAGGGAATGATTGCTGCATGCTATCACAATAATCTTAAACATTGAATAAAGTAAAAGGAGGCCACCGAACCGAACAACATTTATTTGATGAACCGAAATTACAAAGGCCACCGAACCGAACAATGTACATGTGGTGAATAAATGGTGATCAACTTTCAATCAACAAGAATAGTATTTCTCCTCCTCCTTCTTCTTCTTTCAAATTTGCGCTCGTAAGTTCTTCTTCTTCTTTTTCTTCAGTTCAGTGGATAATGTAACTAGAGCTTTAAAATTGGTTGATACTCTGTTCAGTACTTCTTTTGCATTGAGAAATACTATTCTTGTTGATTAAAAGTTGATCACCATTTATTCACCACATGTACATTGTTCGGTTTGGTGGCCTTTGTGATTTCGGTTCACCAAATGAATATTGTTCGATTCGGTAGTCTCTTTTTACTTTGTTCAATATTTAAGATTATTGTGATGTGTTTCGGAAGAATAATCCAAATCGCACTCATTCAACTGATTTTAAAGTTGATTCATTTATTGTTTCAATTCAAAAGTTTAGATCGAACCACAAAGCTAATTACATTGAAGTCAATCCAGATCCATAACAAAGAACGCGGGTAGAGAAGAAGAAGAAGAACAAGAAAGAAAACGCGAGCAGAAGAGAACGGTGAAACCTATAACACGAGTAGAGAAGAAGAAGAAGAAGAAGAAGAAGAAGAAGAAGAAGAAGTAACGTTTTTTCATAATGACCGAGTGCAAATTTTCACTCTCATTAATGCGTATGACTCTATTTGGGATTAAGTCAACTTGGTTATATAGTTACATGGATGTGTATCCCTAATATTTTTTGTTACTCTTGACTCAAAAACAACAGTATCTAACACTTTAGTTTGAATTTATTTTGGGTGTTTTACTCTCACTGTCTCACATCTGATCTGATCTCTATAAACAATGTGCTGCATAGCAGCTTTTAGTTATGTTGTTCACATAATTTCATATTTAACAATAATGAGAAGTTGAGAACAAAGAAACTTATATTTCATGATATTTTTTTTCACGTATTTCTTAATTCGGTAGATCATGTATTAATATAACGCCAAATTAATATAGTAATATTATTATATGTGATGCTGTCATTAGGTTTGTCAAAAATTGTATTCCCTTGTCATGATGTGCCCCGTTATTGTAAAGAAGTGGGATTGGGGAAGGCCCCAGTACAAAATTAAATAAATAAATAAATAAATAAATAGAAACAAGAAGATGAAATTGGGGAAGCCAAGGCGGGGCGTGAAGCATGAGGAGGGCGTGAAGCATGAGGAGTGAAAAAATTTGGAAGTTACTAAGATGAGATAAAAAAGGCTTAAAATATATTTTTTAATATTTTTAATTATTAAAATTTAATATATATATATATAATTAATTAAATTATATTATTTTTATTAAAATTAGATTAAATAAATTAATTTGGTCAAAAAATTAGTAAATTATTCTTTAAATTAATCTAAATTAATATTTTTTTATAAAAATGACTACAATATCTTTATTATTAAAAATGACTAAAATTTTCTTATTATTATTATTATTATTATTATTATTATTATTATGAATACTCTAAATACTAAATTTTTTCTTTTTTTTGTGTCGTCATAAAATTAGAATTTAGGGTTCTCAAAATTTTAAAAAGTTTATTATAGTCATTTTTTATAAAAAAAAATATTAATTTAGATTAGTTTAAGATTTAATTGACCAATTTTCGGCAAAATTAGTTTATCTGATCTAATTTTGACAAAAATAACATAATTTAATTGATTATATGTATTAAATTTTAATTACTAAAAAATAACTTTTAAAAAAAAGATGTTTTAAGCGTGTTTATCTGAGTGTTTTAAAAAAAGCACGGATAACTGGGGCCATGAATGTGTAACGAAATTATCAGAGAGAGCCACTTAGATAAAGATATTTAAAACGTCTTTTTTTAAAGATGTTTTTTAATAATTAAAATTTAACATATATAATCGATTAAATCTTGTTATTTTTGTTAAAATTAAGCTAGACAAATTAATTTAACTGAAAAAAATGGTGAATCAAATCTTAAACTGATTTAAATTAATATTATTATTTTTTTAATAGAAAATGACTACAATACCTTTATTTAAAAAAAACTATTATATATATATTAATTTTAAAATTTTTAAATTCTAACCGTTTATTTCTCTGTTGTCATAAGATTAGGATTTAAAATTTTATATATATATATATATATATATATATATATATATATAAAAGAGTATTTTAGTCATTTTCTATAATAAAGATATTATTAATTATTTTTTTATAAAATATTATTTATGTCTTAATTTTGACAAAAATAACACAATTTAGTCGATTATATATATTAAATTTTAATTATTAAAAAATATTTTAAAAAAATATATTTTATTCGTCTTTATTTAAATGACTCCTAATTATATTTAATGGCTAACTACATTCGTAGAGATTATTTTGAGCCTTAAACTAAACTTTTTCATTAAATTAGACTCTTAAATGATTTGTCTTATGCGAATAATGCGATCATTATAATATCCACCACTTTATTAGGTGAACATTTTGGTTTAGGTTTACTCTCTCTCTTCTACTAATGAAAAGAATTTGATATGTACTCTCATTTTGGAGTATATTATGTACATATTAAAAATTAATTACTAAATAATTATTATATATTTATATATAAATATATATTATTTATTTTATTTTTAAAATATATTTATATTTTTATATATATTATATAAGAATTATTGATGTGGTAGTTGATTTTTTTTACACCTAACACAATTAAAAAGGTTAAACTAACTTAACATCTCATGTATATATAAGATATATTAAAATAATATTAGAGAACAAATTTTTTTTAGACAAAATTAATTATTTTTTTTAAATTATTTTATTTATCTTAAATTTATAAATTTTAAATCATAAATCTTAAATTATAAATTTTATATTATAAATTTTAAATCCTTTAAATAATGAGAATTTTTTAAATTAAAAAAATTAACTAATATTAACTAATTAAAAATTAATTTTTTATATTTTCTCTGTATACTATATAAATTTTCTATAACTAAACTACTGTTAGTGATTTCTTTATTCAGTTTTTCATTATATGCCATCCACAAAATTTTAGGTAATATTTTTATAATTGATTCTTGATTTTAAGCTTATCAATAATGTAAAATTAAAGTGAAGTAGATATTATGAGGAAAAAGAATCATTCATTTTTAGGAAAAATCTTTTGTAATGTGTCGTTCCGGTGACGCGTGCAAATTAAACGATTAGATTTGGTTGCCACAAGATTAAAATGGGACAAAGCCCAGCGCAAGAAATATGAAACCATAGCAATTATCTGGAACCCTCGTGCTTCATACAGGAATATTTTATATTATTTGTTTCAACGTAGAAAATTCCAACAAATGATGTTTAGTTTATCCAACATAATTAGATGTGGTAGATGTCCTGTCAATAATCAAGTACGTATCAAATAATAATTTTACAGGTGACGTTGCAATCATGCGTTAATTAACTCAATAATTTGATGAAGCAAATGTTTTATTTAAAAAATCATTGAATATTTTTTTTAAAAAATATATAACTCAAAAATTTATAAAATAACAAGAATAATAACTATTTTTAAAGTGTGTTATTTTAATATATTAAATTATATACTCTAATAAATAAAAAAATTAATTATTTATAATTATATCTTAAATAATTATATTATTCATCTGCTTCTGGAAGAAATCGAAGAATTTCTTGGGAATCCTACAAGAGCCAATCGTTCTTTTTTCTCTGACAGATGGTCAGAACTGCATTTGGGTTCGAATCCTACTGAGAGGTCTACTAGAGATCAGAAATTGCTGAAGAAAGAACAAGATGTTTCTTTTGTTCTTTCCGGGAGATCGGAAAGTAAAGAAATGGTTAATATATTCAAGATAATTATGTATTTACAAAATACTGTCTCAATTCATCCTATTTCATCAGATCCGGGATGGGATATGGTTCCGAAGGATGAACTGGACAGTTCCAATAAAATTTCATTCTTGAACAAAAATCCATTTTTTGGTTTATTTCATCTATTCCATGAACGGAACAGGGGGGATACACGTTACACCACGATTTTGAATCAGAAGAGAGATCTCAAGAAATGGCAGATCTATTCACTCTATCAATAACCGAGCCGGATCTGGTGTATCATAAGGGATTTGCCTTTTCTATTGATTCCTCCGGATTGGATCAAAAACAATTCTTGAGGGGGGTATTCAACTCCAGGGATGAGTCGAAAAATAAATCTTTATTGTTTCTACCTCCTCTTTTTTATGAAGAGAATGAATCAACAATAAAAAATAATACAAATTATATAACTCTAAAATTATATAACTAAAAAAATTATTTTTAATTGGTACCGATAAATACTTTTGAGTTGGATTTTAATTTATCTTAAAATATCAATATTCATGTAAATTCTTTTTTTTTGAATAAATTTAATATACTATTTGAAGAGGTTCTCATATGGCATTTCTTTGTCTGGAATGTGATGTTTCATTATTTTTTATCACACAGATATAAATAAAAATATTTAAATAGTTGATATTGGAGGATGATACTTTAGTAAAAAAAAAAAAATAGTCTACACAAATTAGACAACCTGATTAATTAGAATATTCTTCGTATCACACAGAAGGATAATATCGTAAGTATCTAATTGGATCTAAGCAAAGCTTACAAAAGCTTGATTAATGAAGCTATCTGAGAGAAAGAGTCTAACTGAGGCAGTGGCAGACGTTTTTTTTTTTTTGGACAAGATGGTGGACTTTAACGATTTATTTTTGTGTGAGTTAGGCACTAGTAATAGGCCACAAAGAATACAAAAATATTTATCTATATTGAAATAGATGTTGAAATTTATAGATAATAAAAAAGTAAATTAAATTTGTTGTTTTATTAATTAGCTCACTAATTTGTTTTAGTAAGTATCAAAAATTTTAATTTCACTTTTCATGAATGAGATTGTTGATTGAAAAAATATAATTTCAAAGACACCAAGGTTGAGGTACAGTAAATATTCTTTCGAAGAAAGTAATCCTTACCGAAAAGAAGAGGTAAAAGTTAATAGATAAACATGATCAAAGGAAAGAAACATTTGGAGCTGATTGTTGGCCGTTACCTATGTTGTATAAAAAGAGCGAGAACGGTTACTCAAACATTAATGCACGTGAAGTTACATCCGGATCTAATTGGTCGAAGATTTCTATAAATAGGTGAAGGATCGAAAAAACAAGGGTTGGAATCTCTTATCAAAAAATACTCTTGCATACTCACATCCCAACAAATTTCTGAGTCTGTTTAGAGTTTTTGTTTCTGTAGGGCTTCTATCATTGTCTTTATTTCTCAATTAAATTTTTTGTAACTTTTATCTTTCATACAAATTTATCTTTCAAGTAACATTTATTATTCTTGTTCTTTTTAAGATACAGCACTTCTTTGTGCGGAACGTGATGTTCCATTATTTTTGACCATATAGATATGAATTAAAATATGTAAATGGTTGATACTGGAGGGATGATGCTTTAGTAGAAAAAAAATAAAATAATTTACGCAGGTGAGGCAACCTGATTAGAATGTTTCTCGTATCACATGGAAGGGTAATATCTTAAGTGTCTCATCAAGAATGAGCTAAGCTTATAGAAACTTGATTAGTGAAGCTATCTAAGAAGAGGAGCCTAACTGAGGTGGTGATAGACGTTTTTTCTTTGGACATTTTTTCTTTGGACAAGGTGGTGGACTTTAATGATTTATTTTTGTGTGTTAGATAGTAGTAATGGACCATAAAGAAAAAAAATATTTATCCATGTTGGAAGAGTATATGTTGGCTAACTCTTTTAAAATTAGAATAGATGTTGAAATTTGTAGATAATAAAGAAGTATATTAAATTTGTTGGTCTATTAATTAGCTTACTAATTACTTTCAGTATGTGCCGAAAATTTGAATTTCACTTTCACGAATGAGATTGTTGATTGAAAAAATATAATTTCGAAGACACCAAGGTCGAGGTACAGTAAATACTCTTTCGAAGAAAGTAATTCTTATCGAGAAGGATTTGTAAAAAGACGAGGTAAAAGTTAATCGATAAACTTGATCGAAGGAAACGAACATTTGGAGCTGATTGTTGGCGGTTACCTATGTTGTAAAAAAAAGCGGGAACGATTACTTAAAAATTAATGCACGTGGGAGTTACATTCGAAGCTGATTGATCAAAGATTTCTATAAATAGGTAAAAGATCGAAAAAACAAGGGTTGGAATCTCTATTCAAAAAATACTCTCACACACTCACATCCCAGCGAATTTCTCAGTCTGCTTCGAGTTTTTGTTTCTGTAGGTTTTCTTCCATTGTTTTTATTTTTCATTTAAATTTTTTGCAGCTTTTATCTTTCATGCAAATTAACGTTTCAAGCAACATTTACTTTTCCTGTTCTTTTTAAGATTCATCACTTCTTTGTGTGCGAAACGTGATGTTCCGTTGTTTTTGACCATATAAATATAAATTAAAATATGTAAATGGTTGATATTGGAGGAATGATGCTTTGGTAGAAAAAAAAAACATAATAGTCTACGCAGGTGACAACCTGATTAGAATGTTTCTCATATCATATGGAAGGGTAATATCGTAAGTGTCAAATCGAGTCTGAGCTAAGCTTACAAAAACTTGATTAGTGAAGCTACCTGAGAGGAAGAGCCTAACTGAGGTGGTGGCAGACATTTTTTCTTTGGACAGGGTGGTGGGCTTTAATGATTTATTTTTGTGTGTGTTAAGCAGTAGTAATGGGCCACAACAAAAACAAAAATATTTATCCATGTTGGAAGAGTACAAGTTGGCTAAATCTTTTAAAATTAAAATAGATGTTGAAATTTTGTAGATAATAAAGAAGTAAATTAAATTTGTTGATCTATTAATTAGCTCACTAATTTATTTAAGTAAGTGTCAAAAATTTGAATTTCACTTTCATGGATGAGATTGTTGATTGGAAAAATATAATTTCAAAAACTCCAAGGTTTAGTTACAATAAAAACTCTTTCAAAGAAAGCAATCCTTATCGAGAAGGATTCGTCGAAAAGAAGAGGTAAATGTTAATCGAAAAACCTGATCGAAGGAAAGGAACATTTGGAGCTGATTGTTGGCGGTTACCTATGTTGTACAAAATGAGCGGGAATGGTTACTCAAAAATTAATGCACGTGGGAGTTACATCCGAATCTGATTGGTCAAAGATTTCTATAAATAGATTAAAAATCGAAGAAATAAGGGTTGGAATCTCTTATCAGAAAATGCTCTCACACATTCACATCCCAACAAATTTCTGAGTCTATTTAGAGTTTTTGTTTCTGTAAGGTTCATTCCATTGTCTTTATTTTTTATTTAAATTTTTTGTAACTTTTATCTTTCAGGCAAATGTACCTTTCAAGCAACATTTACTTTTCCTGTTCTTTCTAAGATTCAGCACTTCTTTGTGCAGAACATGATGTTCTGTTATTTTTGACCATATAGATATAAATTAAATTATTTAAATGGTTGATATGGGAGGGATGATGTTTTAGTAGAAAAAAAAAAGCAGAATAGTCTACGCAGGTGAGGCAACCTGATTAGAATGTTCCTCGTATCACATGGAAGGGTAATATCGTAAGTGTCTAATCGGGTCTGAGCTAAGCTTACAAAATCTTGATTAGTGAAGCTATCTGAGAGAAAGAGCCTAACTGAGGCAGTGACAAACTTTTTTTTTTTGGACAGGGTGGTGGGCTTTAATGATTTATTTTTGTGTGTCTTAGGCAGTAGTAATGAGCCTCAAAGAAAACAAAAATTTTTATCCATGATGGAAGAGTACAAGTTGGCTAACTCTTTTAAAATTGGAATAGATGTTGAATTTGTAGATAATAAAGAAGTAAATTAAATTTGTTGGTTTATTAATTAGCTCACTAATTTGTTTAAGTAGGTGTCGAAAATTTGAATTTCACTTTCATGAATGAGATTGTTGATTGGAAAAATATAATTTCGAAGACATCAAGGTTGAGGTACAGTAAATACTCTTTCGAAGAAAGCAATCCTTATCGAGAAGGATTCGTCGAAAAGAAGAGGTAAAAGTTAATCGATAAACTTGATCGAAGAAAAGGAACATTTGGAGCTGATTGTTGGCGGTTACCTATGCTGTACAAAAAGAGCAAGAATGGTTACTCCAAAATTAATGCATGTGGGAGTTACATTCGAACTTGATTGGTCGAAGATTTCTATAAATAGGTGAAAGATCGAAGAAACAAGGGTTGGAATCTCTTATCAGAAAATACTCTCGCACACTCACATTCTAGCAAATTTCTGAGTCTGCTTAGAGTTATTTTTTTTGTAGGATTCCTTCCATTGTCTTTATTTTTCATTTAAATTATTTACAACTTTTATCTTTCATGCAAATTTACCTTTAAAACAACATTTACTTTTCCTGTTCTTTTTTAGAT
The DNA here is from genome assembly GCF_014773155.1 of Arachis stenosperma. Taxonomy (NCBI): domain Eukaryota; kingdom Viridiplantae; phylum Streptophyta; class Magnoliopsida; order Fabales; family Fabaceae; genus Arachis; species Arachis stenosperma. Next base: position 15,212,810 of record NC_080377.1, read on the forward strand.
TTAGCACTTCTTTGTGCGGAACGTGATGTTCCATTATTTTTGACAATATAGATATAAATTAAAATATGTAAATGGTTGATATTGGAGGGATGATGCTTTAGTAGAAAAAAATTAGAATAGTCTACGCAGGTGAGACAACCTGATTAGAATGTTCCTCGTATCACATGAAAGGGTAATATCGTAAGTGTCTAATCAGGTTTGAACTAAGCTTACAGAAGCTTGATTAGTGAAACTATCTGAGAGGAGGAGCCTAACTGAGCGGTGGCAGACATTTTTTCTTTGGACACGGTGGTGCGCTTTAATGATTTATTTTGTGTGTGTTAGGTAGTAGTAATGGGCCACAAAGAAGACAAAAATATTTATCCATATTGGAAGAGTACAGGTTAGCTAACTCTTTTAAAATTAGAATAGATGTTGAAATTTGTAGATAATAAAGAAGTAAATTAAATTTGTTGGTCTATTAATTAGCTCTCTAATTTGTTTAAGTGTCAAAAATTTGAATTTCACTTTCTTGAATGAGATTGTTGATTGAAAAAATATAATTTCGAAGACACCAAGGTCGAGGTACAGTAAATACTCTTTCGAAAAAAGCAATCCTTATCGAGAAGGATTTTCGAAACGAAGCGGTAAAAATTAATCGATAAACCTGATCGAAGGAAAGGAACATTTGCAGCTAATTGTTGGCAGTTACCTATATTGTACAAAAAGAGTGGGAATGGTTACTCAAAAATTAATGCACGTGGGAGTCATATTCTAATCTGATTGGTTGAAGATTTCTATAAATAGGTGAAAGATCGAAGAAACAAGGGTTAAAATCTCTTATCAGAAAATACTCTCACACACTCACATCCCAGCGAATTTCTGAGTCTGCTTAGAGTTTTTGTTTCTGTAGGGTTCTTTCTATTGTCTTTATTTTTCATTTAAATTTTTATAACTTTTATCTTTCATGCAAATTTATCTTTCAAGCAACATTTACTTTTCCTGTTCTTTTTAAGATTCAGCATTTTGTTTTTCGATTCCAAAGTTCTTTGATTTTGTCGAAGACAAATTACTACTTTATTTAAATTCAATGTTATTCTTTTTAATTCCGGTCATCTTATTGTCAAGTTTATTTTGCTTTTCTTTTAGATTTTCTTTTATTATTTTGTCCAATCGAAAAGATTTTTGATGCGCTTTTGAAAATTGGTACTCATAAAAAGAGTAAGTTTCGCTCCCAGATGATTAGATATCAAAACACTTTTGATTTGTTAAAAATCGATAAAACAAAGATAAAAAGTATTTAAGTTTAATAATGGTGTAAATATTCTTGTCTAATATTTCTAAAAATAAAAACAAATCATTTTTAAATGTGGAAAATACTAGCTAAAAATGTCGCTAAATAAACAAAGTTAACATCAATGCCAAGTATTAACATGATTTTAAATCCAACAATATTATTTGAAAGACAATAAAAATAACCTAAATAGGCTAAAGTATTTTATTTAATATTTATTAATTAATAAAATAATTATATAATTTAAATGAAATAAATATATAATTTTATATATTATATATATAAAATTATAAATATTATATTATATAAGATAATTTTAGATATTATTTTTATAATATTATCTACAAATATAGCACATTAATATTTAATTTGTCAAGAATTGATTCTAAATGTGGTGAATTGTTATACTGAAATTAATAGAGTGTGATTTTTTTAAATTTAATATTATAATTAAGATTTAACTAATTTTTGTTTTAAAAATATATATTAAAATTATAAATTAATTTTTTTATAAAAATTATAAAAAATTTAAATTTTAATGTATATTTTTTATTTATATATCCTTCAAACACATATTAACTATATATATATATATATATGTGTGTGTGTGTGTGTGTTGTAGAAGTGTGTATTATGTATGTGTGTGTGTGTTGTAAAAGTGTGTATTATTAGTATTGTTTTTATACGGCTCTCACATTAAGTCAAACAGGATTTGTATGAACCTTTTCTAAATGTGCAGACTAATCATGTGTCTAAAAAATATGATGACATGCAAATTGAAGAATGATGGCAGCGGTAACTTTTTCATTAAATGAGTAACATGGTGAAATTATTTTGTATCTTTTAACCTTATTAATGACCAAAAACTATTTACACATACTGGACACAGCTTTTTTTTTTGTCGTTGTACAGAAGATCAATCCCCAATAACAAGGGCCCAACAGCTCCAAGCTCGTTTAACAACACTCTTTCTCATGACCAAAAAACAAAACCAACACCCTTTCTTAAGCCACCAACCAGCTTGTTTGTTTCTGAGCTAGTTAGTTCCGCCATTTACATTCAAAACGAAAGGTCATTTGTGTCAATTACCCTATCACTATACGACAAACATTTTGTGGGCTACACTTTCGTACAATGAACATCATGTTCCGCATTTCTAGTGCTGAACATGCGATAATTTTCCTATATTATTATACTGGGCAAATAACTATTTATATTCATAAAAGAGATAAATATTGATAAATATACTTATAGAAGAAGGAAACTCACCTTGTAACCACGCATGAAAGATGATCTCTATGTGCTAGAAGTATCCTGATGTTGGTTACGTACTTGGCTCGTTAATATCCGAACCTATGTGGCAACAAAATCACTCTAAACTTATCTACGTGTAACCCAACGTATACCTCTACAAAAACTGAAACCATAACATGCATTTCTTCTTCCTTTCATCTCCAATGTTTACTCTAACTCAGAAATTGAAACCATTTCATTTTTGTTTCTTTCTCAAACACGAACACTGACATAGAAAAATCCTCTAACACCTGGTCATGTTTCTACGCAGATTTAACTCTGCTACGAATAATGTAAGTTGCAGCAATGCTTCGAGTTCGAAGAAGAAGAAGGAAAAGAAGCTTGATGGGAGATGCTTCTGTGGACTGGAGGTTGCGTTAATGTGGCACGGTAACAAACTCAAGTAGTTGGTTTATCCGATGTCCTTTCTAGAAGGTAATGGCTTAGCATTTTTCTTTTTTTCTTTTTTTGTGAAGGTTCCATTTTTTTTGAATTTTCGTTGACAGTTGGATGGGTGTGGGTATTTGATTTTCCAGACAAGAGACTGTAAATACTTTGTGTGGGTGGATGAGATTGAAGAAGTCCCATCTAATTTTATAAATGGTCTGCATACTCCAAGAAATCCCTTTTTACAAGCTTCAAAACATACATAAATTCTGAAAAATAGAGGGTTTGAATCATGTTGTGGATTAGTGTATCCTCACTATGGATCTCGGGTTAGTCTTCAGTATCTCATTTGCGTAATCATGGAGCCTAGCATATTAAGCAATCTCAGAATCCTCTATCCTCTCCTTTGCTTTGCCTATCACTCTATAGATTTTTCTTTCATTAATTAGCACATCATACTCATTTCTAAAGAATCGATCAACCTCTCTTAATGTCGATTTGGTTGGACTCTTATTCTCTCTTTTAATTCATCTACAACCCATTTTCCGTTAGCTGACTTACAATGGTTATTTCTGCTGCAGGTGTGTTCATTAACAAATGTCTTGACCTGAGTGTTTATTTGCCACGGGCATTCCTCATCATAGCATATTGCTTTGCTTCTAGTTGAGTCACGTCGAGGAAAGAATATGCTCATTCCAATGTTGATGTTAAACTTTCGAACTGCCTTTTTGAAATGGCTAAGTGTTTCAATCTCCATCCCTAACTCCAACCAGACTTGGCTAATAGGAGCATCAGCATTTCTTTGAGGAAAGACTGGAGGCTGATCAGCATCTTCATCACTTGCTATGCTTTTCAATTCTTCGGATTCATAACAATGATATCTTCCATTTTCATCCGAAAATTCTTCCAGTTCAACAGGCACATAGATGGATAGAGGCTTGTCAGGATCATGATTGAGTATGAAAGATTGTCCAGTTGGGAGAGGCCTCTTTGCTGATCTTCTCTTTCTCACTTTAGGTCTTCCCTTAACCTGCTCATCTGGGTTGGTCTGGTTGTTCTAAGGAGTACTGTTAGTATCAGAGTTTGATTCTGAAAGTGTGTTTCTATATGGTTGTGGAATGTATTGGGTTACTTGTTCAGCTGCTTGGGCTTCATTCTCACAAGATACTGAGACAAAAATTGTACTTGGAGATGTTGAACCAGCAGTATGTCTTGGCTGCTGCTCTTGCTCAATGGGATTTTTTGAAGGTTGTGATTGATTGGAAGGTGGCTCATCTAGTTGCACAAGTATTGTGGGAGGCTGAGACATTTGTTTTACTGGAGATCTTTGTTGGACCACATTAACATCATCCTCCTGATGGACCTCAACCTCAATCTGGCTACTTGCTTCATGGGCCTTGTTCATACCCTGGGTCGAGCTGTCCGACCCGGGATGTTCTACAGACAAAGCGACCGACCTCTTTTCAAAGAGCTCGGCCAAGTCACAGGAAAGCCCAAACAAAGGGCCCAAATAGAGGAACACGTCCCAAATCCAAGGGCAGCCCAAAGCCCATAGAGATAAAGGCGGTTCCCTTAAAGATGACCTCACTTAAAGATAAAGATAAGATAATATAACTAACTTATCTTATCCGCAGGAGGCCACATCTCACCATTATAAATACACTGGAGCACCCAAGTATAACTCATACTCTGATTCTACTCAATACCTGCTTAATACTCTTGCTAACTTAAGCATCGGAGTCCCTTGCAGGTACCCCCCACCCTCCGGGGATGAAAGATCAGCACCACTTTCAGATATCACAAGTCGGACACACAAGCTCCGGCGACCACATACCCGCCAGACACATCGGCTCCGACCAACACAGGAGATCTCGACCGAGATCGACCTATAGTTTCAGGTAACCTTCGAAACATTGGCGCCGTTGCCGGAGAACCTGGAAGTCATCCCAACACCATGGCGGACAACCATGACAACGACCACGACTCGGGTTTGGAAGATAGAACGCCACACAAGAACACAGATGCTGTATTTAAGAACACTCCGGAATCCAATGGAGACAAAAATTCATCAAATCCAGGGGCGATAGAAGCTCTTCAAAATCGATTGGAGCAACTTGAGAAAGAAGAACAACATCAACGTGAAAAAGAAGAAGATCTGCGTCGGGAGATAAGGCGGCACCGAGAATTAGAAGGTAAGCTTATGAAACTCGAAGCCGATCTCAAAACTAAAGCTACTCAACCATCCATAGAGGATAGCTCTCAGAAAGATCAAGATCCCTTCACCAGGGAAATTATGAAGACCGAAATCCCAAAAGACTTTAAACTTCCGGATATGAATCTATATGACAGCACCTCGGATCCCAACCACCATCTCAACAACTTCAGAAGTAGAATGTACCTCACTGATGCCTCAGATGCAGTTCGCTGCAAAGCCTTTCCAACAACTCTCACCAAGACAGCCATTAAATGATTCGACAATCTACCTCCAAAATCCATCTCGAGTTTCGACGACCTGGCCAAAATGTTCCTGGCCCGATTTTCCATACAAAAGGACAAAGCCAAACACGCACCCAGCCTACTAGGGATCAAGCAAGGAGATCGGGAGAGTCTTCGCAACTACATGGAAAGATTCAACAAAACATGCATGGACATACAAAGTCTACCAACAGAAGCTGCTATCATGGGCCTCATAAACGGCCTACGAGAAGGACCATTCAGCCAATCTATATCAAAAAGGTACCCGACATTCCTAGACGAAGTACAAGAACGGGCGCAGAAGTACATCAACATGGAAGAAAATTCTCGACTTGGCGAAGCCTCAAGGTTCGGTTCTACCTACCGAGATAAAGAATCCAAGAAAAAGGAAGATCGCTCCGGAGAGAAAATAAAAAAATTATCATAACTACACCCCCCTTAGGGTATCCTTGGTAGATGTTTACAAAGAAGTCTGCCATACGGAAAAAATACTCCCAGCTCGGCCACTTAAAGGAAAAAGGGGAGGAGGAAATCGGAACGAATACTGTGAGTATCATCGAATCCGAGGACATTCCACCAACGAATGCTTTGACTTGAAAAATGTCATAGAGAAATTAGTTAGGGAAGGAAAACTAGATCGGTTCCTGGCTAATCGGGACGAAGAACCAAGGAAAAGAAGAAGGGATGAAGATGTCGGACGATCTGAACGATCACCCCACACACCGGAAAGACATGTCCATGTGATACACGGCGGATTCGCTGGAGGAGGAATCTCGAAGTCATCCCGCAAGCGACACCTTAAAGAAGTATACCACGTCGAAGGCAAGAAAGAAGTGCCAGACATCCCAACAATCACGTTTACCAAAGAAGATGCATCCGGAATCATTTCAGGACACGATGACCCCATGGTCATCACAATTATATTGACAAACGCCAACCTCCACCGTACATTAATTGATCAAGGAAGCTCCGCCGACATTCTATTCAAAACTGCCTTCGACAATCTCGGCTTAGAAGAGAAAGAGCTAAAAGCATATCCGAACAGCCTGTTCGGACTTGGGGACACCCCAGTACAGCCACTAGGATACGTATCGTTACACACAACCTTTGGAAAGGGGAACCAATCCCGAACACTTAAGATAGACTATATCGTGGTCGACGTAAGCTCAGCCTACAATGCCTTAATAGGTCGGACGACGTTAAATCAACTCGGAGCAATAGTTTCAACTCCACATCTATGTATGAAATTCCTAACTACAGAAGGGATAGCTACAATAAAAGCAGATCAAAGGATGGCGCGTCGCTGTTATAACGAAAGTCTAAATCTCCGAGGCGAAGGAGGAGAGTTCCACACAATCGAACTCGGCGGAGATCAAAGACGAGAAGAACTCCGTCCACGACCCGAAGGAGAAATAGAGAGAGTTCAGATCGGAGATACCTCGGACAAAACAACTAATATTGGCACGGTCCTGAAAGGAAACGCAAAAGAATCACTAATACGGTTTCTACGAGATAATGTTGATCTCTTCGCATGGAAAGCTGTCGACATGCCGGGCATAGATCCCGAACTAATGAGCCACAAGCTGGCAGTTTACCCGGGATCTTGGCCGGTACAACAAAGACGAAGAAAACTTGGACCAGAACGGTCTCAGACTGTAGAAGAACAAGTACAAGCTCTACTGGAGGCAGGATTCATAAGAGAAGTTAAATACCCACTTTGGCTAGCAAATGTCGTCTTGGTGAAAAAATCAAATGGGAAGTGGCGAATGTGCACTGACTATACCGACCTCAACAAAGCCTGCCCAAAAGACCCTTATCCACTCCCAAGCATCGACACTCTAGTAGATGCCTCATCAGGATATGAGTATCTCTCGTTCATGGACGCATACTCAGGATACAACCAGATCCCAATGTATCCACAGATCAAGAAAAAGCCTCGTTTCTCACACCAAAAGCAAATTATTGCTACATCGTAATGCCTTTCAGCCTTAAAAACGCGGGAGCCACTTATCAAAGGCTAATGAATAAAGTCTTCTCAAACCACATCGAAAAAATCATGGAGGTCTATGTGGACGACATGTTGATAAAGACACAAAGTGAGGAAACATTACTAACCGACTTGGTTCAAGTGTTCGACACCATACGGAAGCACAACATGCGACTCAACCCGGCTAAATGCACCTTCGCAGTAGAAGCAGGAAAATTCCTGGGCTTCATGCTCACACAAAGAGGAATCGAGGCAAATCTAGATAAATGCCAGGCCATACTCAACATGAAAAGCCCGACCTCCGTCAAAGAAGTCCAACAACTCAATGGGAGACTGGCAGCCCTGTCCAGATTCCTAGCAGGGTCAGCAATAAGATCCCTCCCCTTCTACGCCACCTTAAGGAAGGGGAAAAACATCGAGTGGACAACGGAATGTGAACAAGCCTTCCGAGACTTTAAAGAATTCTTGGGACAACCCCCCATTCTATCTCGACCACGAGAGGGAGAACCACTCATACTATACCTGGCCGTAGGAAGTCGGGCAATAGCCTCAGCATTAATTAGAGAAGATGAAGGGGGACAACAACCCGTCTACTTCATTAGTAAAGCACTACAGGGGTCAGAGCTAAACTACCAGAAAATAGAGAAGTTCGCCTACGCTTTAATACTCACATCCCGATGACTTCGCCCATACTTCCAAGCACACACCATCAGAGTTCGGACCAACCAGCCCATAAAAGGGATACTACAGAAAACAGGTCTAGCAGGAAGAATCCTACAGTGGGCAATCGAGTTGTCCAAATTCGACCTTCAATACGAGGCACGGACAGCCATCAAATCACAATACCTAGTCGATTTCATTGCAGAATTCACAGACACCACAGAAATCCCCATAGAGTGGAACATATACGTGGACGGCTCCTCAAATAAAGCTGGAAGCGGTGCAGGTGTGATAATCGAAAGCAACCAGGGAACCCAACTTGAGCTTTTCCTAAAATTCAGATTCCCGGCTTCAAACAACCAGGCGAAATATGAAGCGTTATTAGCTGGCTTGAAGCTGGCTAGGGAGGTTGGAGCTCAGAAACTCAACATCTACAGTGACTCACAAGTCATTACCTCATAAATAACGGGAAGCTACCAAGCCAAAGATCCTACCATGAAAAAATATTTGGATAAAACCAAAGAACAGTGATGAGCGGATAATTTATACGCTTTTTGGCATTGTTTTTAGGATGTTTTTGGTATGTTTTAGTTAGTTTTTATTATATTTTTTTAGTTTTTAGTTAAAATTCACTTTTCTGGACTTTACTATGAGTTTGTGTGTTTCTCTGTGATTTCAGGTATTTTCTGGCTGAAATTGAGGGACCTGAGCAAAAATCTGATTCAGAGACTGAAAAGGACTGCAGATGCTGTTGGATTCTGACCTCCCTACACTCGAAGTGGATTTTCTGGAGCTACAAAAGCCCAATTGGCGCGCTCTCAACGGCGTTGGAAAGTAGACATTCTGGGCTTTCCAGCAATGTATAATAGTTCATACTTTGCCCGAGATTTGATGGCCCAAACCGGCGTTCCAAATCAGCTCAAGAATGCCCGGCGTTAAACGCCGGAACTGGCACAAGAATGGGAGTTAAACGCCCAAATTGGCACAAAAGCTGGCGTTTAACTCCAAGAAAAGTCTCTACACATGAAAGCTTCAATGCTCAGCCCAAGCACACACCAAGTGGGCCCGGAAGTGGATTATTATGTCATTTACTCATTTCTGTAAACCCTAGGCTACTAGTTCTCTACAAATAGGACCTTTTACTATTATATTTTCATCTTTGGATCTTAGATCATCTTTAGATCTTTGAATCTTTTGATCACGTTTTGGGGGCTGGCCTCACGGCCATGCCTAGACCTTGTTCTTATGTATTTTCAATGGTGGAGTTTCTACACACCATAGATTAAGGTGTGGAGCTCTGCTGTACCTCGAGTATTAATGCAATTACTATCGTTCTTCTATTCAATTCAACTTGTTCTTATTCTAAGATATTCATTCGCACCCAAGAACATGAGGAATGTGATGATTATGTGACGCTCATCATCATTCTCACTTATGAACGCGTGCCTGACAACCACTCCCGTTCTACAAGCAAACAAGGCTTGAATGTTTATCTCTTGGATTCCTTAATCAGAATCTTCGTGGTATAAGCTAGAATTGATGGCGGCATTCAAGAGAATCCGGAAGGTCTAAACCTTGTCTGTGGTATTCTGAGTAGGATTCAACGATTGAATGACTATGACGAGCTTCAAACTCCTGAAGGCTGGACGTTAGTGACAAACGCAAAAGAATCAATGGATTCTATTCCAACCTGATTGAGAACCGATAGATGATTAGCCGTGCCGTGACAGGGTGCGTTGAACATTTTCACTGAGAGGACGGGATTGTAGCCACTGACAACGGTGATGCCCAACATACAGCTTGCCATGGAAAGGAGTAAGAAGGATTGGATGAAGACAGTAGGAAAGCAGAGAGACGGAAGGGACAAAGCATCTCCATTCGCTTATCTGAAGTTCTCACCAATGAATTACATAAGTGTCTCTATCTCTACTTTATGTTTTATTCATATATCATCCATAACCATTTGAATCTGCCTGACTGAGATTTACAAGGTGACCATAGCTTGCTTCATACCAACAATCTCCGTGGGATCGACCCTTACTCGCGTAAGGTTTATTACTTGGACGACCCAGTGCACTTGCTGGTTAGTTGTGCGAATAGAAGTTCACTACAATGAACAAACCAACTCTCAACTTCAAAGAGAAGAGCTCGACCTACTTCCGAAAATCCAAGAAAGAGCTCAGATCAGAGAAGAAGCACTAAAGCGACGAATGGCTTCCCGGTATAATCAAAAGGTAGTGCCAAGAGACTTCATGGAGAACGATCTCATCTTAATCCGAAATGATATTGGAACAACTCGACCTAGAGAAGGAAAGCTGGCAGCTAACTGGAAAGGACCCTACCGAGTCACAAAAGTACTTGGGAAGGGCTACTACAGACTGTCCGAACTCGAGGGACGAGAACTCCCCAGATCATGGCACGCCTGTAACCTGAGAAGGTACTATAGCTAGGAAAGGTAAAAGATCTCAAGATGCACTTTTTTTCCTGAAAAGGTTTTTTAATGAGGCGTCAAAGATTGAGATTTAATCCGACTTAAGGGTATGAAAAAGTCTGGTGCACGAAATTGCAATAACACTTTTGCAATCCCGCACAACTAACCAGCAAGTGCACTGGGTCGTCCAAGTAATACCTTGCGTGAGCAAGGGTCGATCCCACGGAGATTGTCGGCTTGAAGCAAGCTATGGTTATCTTGTAAATCTTAGTCAGGATATCAGAAATTATCAGGATTGATTGTAAAAAGCAAAAGAACATGTAATGGTTACTTGTATTGCAGTAATGGAGAATGGGTTGAGGTTTGGAGATGCTCCATCTTCTGAATCTCTGCTTTCCTACCGTCTTCTTCATCAAACACGCAAGTCTCCTTCCATGGCAAGCTCATGTAGGGTTTCACCGTTGTCAATGGCTACCTCCCATCCTCGCAGTGAAAGCTAATGCACGCACTCTGTCACAGTACTGCCAATCACCGGTTTGGTTCCCTCCCCTACCGGAATAGAATCCCTCTTTTGCGTCTGTCACTAACGCCCAATAGGTTACAGGTTCGAAGCACGTCACAGTCATTCAATCATTGAATCCTACTCAGAATACCACAGACAAGGTTTAGACCTTCCGGATTCTCTTGAATGCTGCCATCAGGTCCTGCCTATACCACGAAGATTCCGATGAAAGAACCCAAGAGATAACTACTCAATCTAAGATAGAACAGAGGTGGTTGTCAGGCACGTGTTCATAGTTGAGAATGATGATGATTGTCACGGATCATCACATTCATCCGGATTAAGAACAAGTGTTATCTTAGAATGGAAGCAAGCATGATTGAATAAGAAACAGTAGTAATTGCATTAATCCATCAAGACACAGCAGAGCTCCTCACCCCCAACCATGGGGTTTAGAGGCTCATACTGTGGAAAGAAACGTGTACAAAATGTTATGAGGTCATAAGGTACGGATACAATGTCAAAAGATCCTATAAGTAGTAAAAGCTAGTATCCTAAGGTTTACAGAAATGAGTAAATGACAGAAAAATCCACTTCCGGGCCCACTTGGTGTGTGCTTGGGCTGAGCAATGAAGGAATTTCGTGTAGAGACCTTTTCTGGAGTTAAACGCCAGCTTCCATGCCAGTTTGGGCGTTTAACTCCAAATTTTATGCCAGTTCCGGCGTTTAACGCTGGAATTTCTGTAGGTGACTTTGAGCGCCGGTTTGGGCCATCAAATCTTGGGCAAAGTATGGACTATTATATATTGCTGGAAAGCCCAGGATGTCTACTTTCCAATGCCGTTGAGAGCGCGCCAATTGGGCTTCTGTAGCTCCAGAAAATCCACTTTGAGTGCAGGGAGGTCAGAATCCAACAGCATCTGCAGTCCTTTTCAGTCTCTGGATCAGATTTTTGCTCAGGACCCTCAATTTCAGTCAAAAAATACCTGAAATCACAGAAAAATACACAAACTCATAGTAAAGTCCAGAAAAGTGAATTTTAATTAAAAACTAATAAAAATATACTAAAAACTAACTAAAAGATACTAAAAACAATGCCAAAAAGCATACAAATTATCCGCTCATCAAAGTCCCACCTGTATATATTTGCACTTTCTTTAAATAAAAATACATTTCAGATATTCTACAAACTGCTCAAGACGCATTAATCTGAAGCATTCATCGTCCGATTATAAAGCAACGAATCGAACAAGAAGTGAAAAACAGATTCACTATACGATCTTGATAGGAGTAATCGACCGACAAAGGTGAAAACGCGATTCACCTAAAGGTCGATTAAACCAGGACAGAAATCACAATCTACGAATCGGCAAAAGATGAACACAGAATAATGCAAGAATTTATCGAAAGTGATCCCAAAAAAGAACCTGACGAGGTCTTATGGATTGCTATATAATAACTTAAAAAGACTAGCCGACACCCAAAAAGTCGGACCAAGTCAACCCAAGTTATCAGCAAATCCCTGAAAAGCGGTCTGGCCAACCCTATTAAAGAGGAATTGCTATAACTTAGAAGAGATCGACCTAACGAAGTCGGTCTCCTACAAAACAAGTTGTAAAAGTAATCCCTGAAAGAGACCTGACAAAGGTCCAAGAAAAAGGATTACAAAAACAACTTAGAAGAGATCGATCTAACGAAGTCGGTCTCTGATGAGCGGATAATTTGTACGCTTTTTGGCATTGTTTTTAGTATGTTTTTAGTAGTTTTAGTTGAGTTCTTAATATATTTTTATTAGTTTTTAGTTAAAATTCACTTTTCTGGACTTTACTATGAGTTTGTGTGTTTTTCTGTGATTTCAGGTATTTTCTGGCTGAAATTGAGGGACCTGAGCAAAAATCTGATTCAGAGACTGAAAAGGACTGCAGATGCTGTTGGATTCTGACCTCCCTACACTCGAAGTGGATTTTCTGGAGCTACACAAGCCCAATTGGCGCGCTCTCAACGGCGTTGGAAAGTAGACATCCTGGGCTTTCCAGCAATATATAATAGTCCATACTTTGCCCAAGATTTGATGGCCCAAACCGGCGTTCAAAGTCACCTACAGAAATTCCAGCGTTAAACGCCGGAACTGGCACCTAATTGGGAGTTAAACGCCCAAACTGGCATAAAAGCTGGCGTTTAACTCCAAGAGAAGTCTCTACACGAAAATGCTTCATTGCTCAGCCCAAGCACACACCAAGTGGGCCCGGAAGTGGATTTTTATGTCATTTACTCATCTTTGTACACCTTAGGCTACTAGTTTTCTATAAGTAGGACCTTTTACTATTGTAATATAGAGATATAGAGAGTCTTTTGATCATGTTTTGATGATTGAACTCACTTTGGGAGGCTGGCCATTCGGCCATGCCTAGACCTTGTTCTTATGTATTTTCAACGGTGGAGTTTCTACACACCATAGATTAAGGTGTGGAGCTCTGCTGTACCTCGAGTATTAATGCAATTACTATTGTTCTTCTATTCAATTCCGCTTGTTCTTTGTCCAAGATATCACTTGTTCTTCAATCTGATGAAGGTGATGATTGACACTCATCATCATTCTCACCTATGAACAAGGTGACTGACAACCATTCTTGTTCTACAAGCATTTGAGGCTTGGTGAATATCTCTTGGATTTCTGATTACATGATGCATGGTTGATCGCCTGATAACCGAGTGCTCGCCTGACAAACGAGCCAGCCATTCCGTGAGATCAGAGTCTTCGTGGTATAGGCAAGAACTGATGGCGGCATTCAAGAGAATCCGGAAGGTCTAACCTTGTCTGTGGTATTCTGAGTAGGATTCAATGATTGAATGACTGTGACGTGCTTCAAACTCCGAAAGGCGGGGCGTTAGTGACAGACGCAAAAGAATCACTGGATTCTATTCCGGCCAGACCGAGAACCGACAGATGATTAGCCTATGCTGTGACAGAGCATCAGGGACGTATTTTCACTGAGAGGATGGGAGGTAGCCACTGACAACGGTGAAACCCTACACGAGCTTGCCATGGAAAGGAGTAAGAAGGATTGGATGAAGACAGTAGGAAAGCAGAGAGAGGAAGGGAAGGCATCTTCATACGCTTGTCTGAAGCTCTTACACCAATGATATACATAAGTATCTCTATCTTTATCTTTATGCTTTATTCGTTTATCACTATACCCATTTGAGTCTGCCTGACTGAGATTTACAAGGTGACCATAGCTTGCTTCATACCACCAATCTCCGTGGGATCGACACTTACTCGCGTAAGGTTTATTACTTGGACGACCCAGTGCACTTGCTGGTTAGTTGTGCGAAGTTGTGTTTATGCCATGGTATTGAGCACCAAGTCCTTGGAGCCATTACTAGGGATTGTTTATGTTTTGAAAAGTATTGATCACAATTTCGTGCACCAAGTTTTTGGCGCCGTTGCCGGGGATTGTTCTTGTGTATGGACAACTGACGGTTCATCTTGTTGCTTAGATTAGGCATTTATTTTTTTCGAAATTCTTGAAGATGAATTCTAGAGTTTCATGATGATTTGCTGAAATCTGGCTGGCTGTAAAGCCATGTCTAATTTCATTGGACCGAGGTTTCAACTTATCATCACAAGAGCTTGTTGATCTTGCTTTTGGAGCAGTGATTTGCTAAGGCTTGGCTGGCCTTTGGCCATGTCTAGTGTTTTGGACCGAAGCTTTCTTTGAAAGCTTGGCTGGCTGTGAAGCCATGTCTAATTCCTGGACCGGAGTCTTAGACTAGCATTGCACTGATTCCTGGAATTCTCATTAAGAATTTTGATGTTTTCACTTAATTTTCGAAAAACACAAAAAAAAATTAGAAAATCATAAAAACCAAAAATATTTCTTGCTTGAGTCTAGTGTCTCATCTTAAGTTTGGTGTCAATTGCATGCATTCATTCATGTGTCTTAAGGATCTTCAAGTAATTCTTGATGATTTCTTACTCTGATCTTTGAATTCTTTTGACTTGAGTATTTATGTGTCTCATATGCATTCTTACTAGTGTCAGTAGTATACAAACTGCTAAGTTTGGTGTCTTGCATGCACTGTTATTTGATTCTTGTTGCATTTTGGTTATTAAAAATCCAAAAATATTTTCAAATTGTGTCTTTTCAAGTCAATAATACAGAGAATTGAAGATTCAGAACATACTGCAGAGGAATTATACAGAAAAAGCTGGGCATTCGAAAATGCCCAGTGAAGAAGGCAGACTGGCGTTTAAACGCCAGCCAGGGTACCTGGTTGGGCGTTTAACGCCCAAAAAGGGTGCATTTTGGGCGTTAAACGCCAGAATGGATACCATTCTGGGCGTTTAACGCCAGGATGGTGCTAGGGGGAAGATTTTGTTTTCAAAACCAATTTTTTTTCAAGTTTTCAAAGTTTTTCAAAATCAAATCTTTTTCAAATCATATCTTTTCAATCAAATGTTTTCAAAATCAATTTCTTTCCTTCTTCAAAGATACTTACTAACAATTAATGATTTGATTGAACATCTCAAATTTGTTGCCTTTTCTGTTGAGAAAGGTTTAATGTTTGAATCATATCTTTTCTTGTTAGGCAAGTCATTAATTTTTCAAATCAAATCTTTTTAAAATTGTTTTCAAATCATATCTTTTAAAATTGTTTTCAAATCAAATCTTTTTAAAACCATAACTTTTCAATCATATCTTCTTAACCACATCTTTTTCAAAATAGTTTTCAATCAAATCTTTTTGATTTCTAATTTAAAAATCTTTTTCAAAAATCACTTGGTTTCTTTTCCACTTTGATTTTCGAAAATCAATTAATGTTTTTCAAAAATATTTTCAAAATATTTTAATTAATTTTCGAAAATCTTCTTCCCTCCTTCTCATATCCTTCTATTTATGGAGTACCACTCCTTCTCAATGCACAATTTGAACCTTATCTAAGTAAAGTTCGAATTCTTCTTCTCCTTCTTCTTTCTATTTCTCTTTTCCTCTGACACCTCAAGGAATCTCTATACTGTGACATAGAGGATTCCACATTTTCTTGTTCTCTTCTCTTTCATATGAGCAGGAGCAGAGACAAAGGCATTCTTGTTGAAGCTGACCCTGAACCCGAAAGGACCTTGAAGAGAAAGCTAAGAGAAGCCAAAGCACAACTCTCTTTAGAGGACCTGACCGAATTCTTCAAAGAAGAAGAAGACATGGCAGCCGAAAACAACAATAATGCAAACAATGCAAGGAAGGTGCTGGGTGACTTTACTGCACCTACTCCTGATTTTTATGGGAGAAGCATCTCTATCCCTGCCATTGGAGCAAACAACTTTGAGCTTAAGCCTCAATTAGTTTCTCTAATGCAACAGAATTGCAAGTTCCATGGACTTCCAATGGAAGATCCTCATCAGTTTTTAGCTGAATTCTTGCAAATCTGTGACACAGTCAAGACTAATGGGGTTGACCCTGAGGTCTATAGACTGATGCTATTCCCTTTTGCTGTAAGAGACAGAGCTAGAATATGGTTGGACTCTCAACCTAAAGAAAGCCTGGACTCTTGGGAAAAGCTAGTCAATGCCTTCTTGGCAAAGTTCTTTCCACCCCAAAGATGGAGTAAGCTTAGAGTGGAAGTCCAAACCTTCAGACAGAAGGATGAAGAATCCCTCTATGAAGCTTGGGAAAGATACAAACAATTAATCAGAAAATGTCCTTCTGACATGCTTTCTGAATGGAGCATCATAGGTATTTTCTATGATGGTCTCTCTGAACTGTCCAAGACGTCTTTGGATAGCTCTGCTGGAGGATCTCTTCATCTGAAGAAGACGCCTACAGAAGCTCAATAGCTCATTGAAATGGTTGCAAATAACCAATTCATGTACACTTCTGAAAGGAATCCTGTGAACAATGGGACAAGTCAGAAGAAAGGAGTTCTTGAGATTGATGCTCTGAATGCCATATTGGCTCAGAACAAAATATTGACTCAACAAGTCAATTTGATTTCTCAAAGTCTGTCTGGAATGCAAAATGCACCAAGCAGTACTAAGGAGGCTTCATCTGAGGAAGAAGCTTATGATCCTGAGAACCCTTCAATGGAAGAGGTGAATTACCTAGGAGAACCCTATGGTAACACCTATAATTCTTCATGGAGAAATCACCCAAATCTCTCATGGAAGAATCAAGAGAGACCTCAACAAGGTTTCAATAATAATGGTGGAAGAAACAGGTTTAACAATGGCAAACCTTTTCCATCATCTTCTCAGCAACAGACAGAGAATCCTAAGCAGAACCCCTCTGACTTAGCAACCATGGTCTCTGATCTAATTAAAACCACTCAAAGTTTCATGAATGAAACAAGGTCCTCCATTAGAAATTTGGAAGGACAAGTGGGACAGCTGAGCAAGAAAGTTACTGAACTCCCTCCAAGTACTCTCCCAAGCAACACAGAAGAAAATCCAAAAGGAGAGTGCAAAGCCATCAACATGGCCGAATTTGGAGAGGATAGAGAGGAAGTGAACGCCACTGAGGAAGACTTCAATGGGCGTGCACTGACCTCCACTAAGTTCCCTAATGAGGAACCATGGGAATCTGAGGCTCAAAATGAGACCATAGAGATTCCATTGGACTTACTTCTGCCATTCATGAGCTCTGATGAATATTCTTCCTCTGAAGAGGATGAGTATGTCACTGAAGAGCAAGTTGCTAAATACCTTGGAGCAATCATGAAGCTGAATGACAAGTTATTTGGAAATGAGACTTGGGAGGATGAACCTCCTTTGCTTACCAAAGAGCTGGATGACTTGTCTAGGCAGAAATTACCTCAAAAGAGACAAGATCCTGGGAAGTTTTCCATACCTTGTACCATAGGCACCATGACCTTCAAGAAGGCTCTGTGTGACTTAGGGTCAAGTGTAAACCTCATGCCTCTCTCAGTAATGGAGAAGCTAAGGATCTTTGAGGTACAAGCTGCAAAAATCTCACTAGAGATGGCAGACAACTCAAGAAAACAAGCTTATGGACTTGTAGAGAATGTTTTGGTTAAGATTGAAGACCATTACATCCCTATTGATTTCATAGTCCTAGAGACTGGGAGGTGCACGGATGAAACCATCATCCTTGGCAGACCCTTCCTAGCCACAGCAAAGGCTGTGATTGATGTTGATGGAGGTGAACTGATCATTCAAGTAAATGAAGAATCCTTTGTGTTTAAGGCTCAAGGATATCCCTCTGTCACCATAAAGATGAAGCATGAAGAGCTTCTCTCAAATCAGAGTCAAGAAGAGCCCCCACAGTCAAACTCTAAGTTTGGTGTTGGGAGGCCACAACCAAACTCTAAGTTTAGTGTTGAACCCCCACATTCAAACTCTAAGTTTGGTGTTGGGAGGTTCCAACATTGCTCTGAGTATCTGTGAGGCTCCATGAGAGCCCTCTGTCAAGCTACTGACATTAAAGAAGCGCTTGTTGGGAGGCAACCCAATGATTATAATTTATATAGTTTCTTTTGTTATTTTATGTTTTTTGTAGGTTGATGATCATAAGAAGTCACAAAATCCATTGAAAAAGCAAAAACAAAATGAAAAACAGGAAGAAAAATAGCACACCCTGGAGGAAGATGTTGCTGGCGTTCAAACGCCAGTAAACCTAGCAGTTGGGCGTTTAACGCCCAGTCTGGCACCATTCTGGGCGTTTAACGCCAGAAAGGGGCACCAGACTGGCGTTAAACGCCAGAAAAGGGCAAGAACCTGGCGTTAAACGCCAGGAATGGGCACCAGCCCGGCGTTTAACGCCAGAAATGGCTCAAAACGTGATTTTGAGCAACATTTGGTGCAGGGATGACTTTTCCTTGACACCACAGGATCTGTGGACCCCACAGGATCCCCACCAACCCCATCACCACTCTCTCTCTTCTTCCCCCATTCACCAATCACCTCAATACCTCTTCCCCAAAACCCCTTCACCTATCAAATCCCATCTTTCTCTTCACCACTCACATCCATCCTTCATAAAACCCCACCAACCTCACCCTTCAAATTCAAACCACTTTCCCTCCCAAACCCACCCAATATGGCCGAACCCCATCTCCCCTCTCTCCTATAAATACCCTTCTTCACTCCTTCATTTTCACACAACCAAAACACCACTTCTCCCCCTTCTTTGGCCGAATACACCACCATCTCCCTCTTCCTCATTTCTTCTTCTTCTACTCTCTTCTTTCTTCTTTTGCTCGAGGACGAGCAAACATTTTAAGTTTGGTATGGTAAAAGTGTTGCTTTTTCATTTTTCCATAACCATTATGGCATCCAAGGCCGGAGAAACCTCTAGAAAGAGGAAAGGGAAGGCAAAAGCTTCCACCTCCGAGTCATGGGAGATGGATAGGTTCATCTCAAGGGTGCATCAAGACCACTTCTATGAAGTTGTGGCCTTGAAAAAGGTGATCCCCGAGGTCCCCTTTTCACTCAAAAAGGGTGAATATCCGGAGATCCGCCATGAGATCCAAAGAAGAGGTTGGGAAGTACTTACCAACCCCATTCAACAAGTTGGAATCTTGATGGTTCAAGAGTTCTATGCCAATGCATGGATCACCAAGAGCCATGATCAAAGTATGAACCCGGATCCAAAGAATTATCTTACTATGGTTCGGGGGAAATACTTGGATTTTAGTCCGGAAAGTGTGAGGGTGGCGTTCAACTTGCCTATGATGCAAGGAGATGAACATCCTTACACAAGAAGGGTCAACTTTGATCAAAGGTTGGACCAAGTCCTCACAATCATATGTGAAGAGGGCGCACAATGGAAGAGAGATTCAAGAGGCAAGCCGGTTCAATTGAGAAGGCATGACCTCAAACCCATGGCTAGAGGATGGTTGGAGTTTATCCAACGCTCAATCATTCCCACTAGCAACCGGTCCGAAGTTACTTTAGACCGGGCCATCATGATCCATAGCATCATGATTGGAGAAGAAGTGGAAGTTCATGAGGTCATAGCCCAAGAACTCTACAAAGTGGCGGACAAGACCTCTACCTTAGCAAGGTTAGCCTTTCCTCACCTCATTTGTCACCTCTGTTATTCAGTTGGAGTTGACATAGAGGGAGACATCACCATTGATGAGGACAAGCCCATTACCAAGAAAAGGATGGAGCACACAAGAGACCCCTCTCATCATGAGATCCCTGAGATGCCTCAAGGGATGCACTTTCCTCCACAAAACTATTGGGAGCAACTAAACACCTCCCTAGGAGAATTGAGTTCCAACATGGGACAACTAAGGGTGGAGCACCAAGAACACTCCATTCTCCTCCATGAAATAAGAGAAGATCAAAGAATCATGAGAGAGGAGCAACAAAGGCAAGGAAGAGACATTGAGGAGCTCAAGCACTCCATAGGACCTTCAAGAGGAAGGAAGAGCCGCCATCACTAAGGTGGACCCGTTCCTTGATTTCCTTGTTCTTTATTCTTCTGTTTTTCGAATTTTAGTGCTTATGTTTATCCATGTTTGTGTCTTATGATCATTAGTGTCTTAGTGTCTATGCCTTAAAGTTATGAATGTCCTATGAATCCATCACCTTTCTTAAATAAAAACGTGCTTAATTGAAAAGGAAAAGAATTGCATGAATTTTGAATTTTATAACAGTTTAATCATTTTGATGTGGTGGCAACACTTTTGTTCTCTGAATGTATGCTTGAACAGTGCATATGTCTTTTGAATTTGTGGTTCATGAATGTTGGCTCTTGAAAGAATGATGAAAAAGGAGACATGTTACTGAGGATCTGAAAAATCATAAAAATGATTCTTGAAGCAAGAAAAAGCAGTGAATACAAAAAAAAAAAAGCAAACGAAAAAAAAAAGAGAAAGAAGAAAAGAGAAAGAGAAAGAAAGAAATAAAGTTGTGATCCAAGGCAATAAGAGTGTGCTTAAGAACCCTGGACACCTCTAATTGGGGACTTTAGCAAAGCTGAGTCACAATCTGAAAAGGTTCACCCAATTATGTGTCTGTGGCATGTATGTATCCGGTGGTAATACTGGAAGACAGAGTGCTTTGGGCCACAGCCAAGACTCAATAAAGTAGCTGTGTTCAAGAATCATCATACTTAACTAGGAGAATCAATAACACTATCTGGATTCTGAGTTCCTAAAGAAGCCAATCATTCTGAGTTCCAAAGGATAAAGTGAGATGCCAAAACTATTCAGAGGCAAAAAGCTAAAAGCCCCGCTCATCTAATTAATACTGATCTTCATAGATGTTTTTGGAGTTTCATTGCATATTCTCTTCTTTTTATCTTATTTGATCTTTAGTTGCTTGGGGACAAGCAACAATTTAAGTTTGGTGTTGTGATGAGCGGATAATTTGTACGCTTTTTGGCATTGTTTTTAGTATGTTTTTAGTAGTTTTAGTTGAGTTCTTAATATATTTTTATTAGTTTTTAGTTAAAATTCACTTTTCTGGACTTTACTATGAGTTTGTGTGTTTTTCTGTGATTTCAGGTATTTTCTGGCTGAAATTGAGGGACCTGAGCAAAAATCTGATTCAGAGACTGAAAAGGACTGCAGATGCTGTTGGATTCTGACCTCCCTGCACTCGAAGTGGATTTTCTGGAGCTACAGAAGCCCAATTGGCGCGCTCTCAACGGCGTTGGAAAGTAGACATCCTGGGCTTTCCAGCAATATATGATAGTCCATACTTTGCCCAAGATTTGATGGCCCAAACCGGCGTTCAAAGTCACCTACAGAAATTCCAGCGTTAAACGCCGGAACTGGCACCTAATTGGGAGTTAAACGCCCAAACTGGCATAAAAGCTGGCGTTTAACTCCAAGAGAAGTCTCTACACGAAAATGCTTCATTGCTCAGCCCAAGCACACACCAAGTGGGCCCGGAAGTGGATTTTTATGTCATTTGCTCATCTTTGTACACCTTAGGCTACTAGTTTTCTATAAGTAGGACCTTTTACTATTGTAATATAGAGATATAGAGAGTCTTTTGATCATGTTTTGATGATTGAACTCACTTTGGGAGGCTGGCCATTCGGCCATGCCTAGACCTTGTTCTTATGTATTTTCAACGGTGGAGTTTCTACACACCATAGATTAAGGTGTGGAGCTCTGCTGTACCTCGAGTATTAATGCAATTACTATTGTTCTTCTATTCAATTCCGCTTGTTCTTTGTCCAAGATATCACTTGTTCTTCAATCTGATGAAGGTGATGATTGACACTCATCATCATTCTCACCTATGAACAAGGTGACTGACAACCATTCTTGTTCTACAAGCATTTGAGGCTTGGTGAATATCTCTTGGATTTCTGATTACATGATGCATGGTTGATCGCCTGATAACCGAGTGCTCACCTGACAAACGAGCCAGCCATTCCGTGAGATCAGAGTCTTCGTGGTATAGGCAAGAACTGATGGCGGCATTCAAGAGAATCCGGAAGGTCTAACCTTGTCTGTGGTATTCTGAGTAGGATTCAATGATTGAATGACTGTGACGTGCTTCAAACTCCGAAAGGCGGGGCGTTAGTGACAGACGCAAAAGAATCACTGGATTCTATTCCGGCCGGACCGAGAACCGACAGATGATTAGCCTATGCTGTGACAGAGCATCAGGGACGTATTTTTACTGAGAGGATGGGAGGTAGCCACTGACAACGGTGAAACCCTACACGAGCTTGCCATGGAAAGGAGTAAGAAGGATTGGATGAAGACAGTAGGAAAGCAGAGGGACGGAAGGGAAGGCATCTTCATACGCTTGTCTGAAGCTCTTACACCAATGATATACATAAGTATCTCTATCTTTATCTTTATGCTTTATTCGTTTATCACTATACCCATTTGAGTCTGCCTGACTGAGATTTACAAGGTGACCATAGCTTGCTTCATACCACCAATCTCCGTGGGATCGACCCTTACTCGCGTAAGGTTTATTACTTGGACGACCCAGTGCACTTGCTGGTTAGTTGTGCGAAGTTGTGTTTATGCCATGGTATTGAGCACCAAGTCCTTGGAGCCATTACTAGGGATTGTTTATGTTTTGAAAAGTATTGATCACAATTTCGTGCACCAGTCTCCTACAAAACAAGTTGTAAAAGTAATCCCTGAAAGAGACCTGACAAAGGTCCAAGAAAGAGGATTACAAAAACAACTTAGAAGAGATCGACCTAATGAAGTCGGTCTCCTACAAAAACAAGTTGTAAAAGTAATCCCTGAAAGAGACCTGACAAAGGTCCAAGAAAGAGGATTACAAAAACAACTTAGAAGAGATCGACCTAATGAAGTCGGTCTCCTACAAAAAAAGTTGTAAAAGTAATCCCTGAAAGAGACCTGACAAAGGTCCAAGAAAGAGGATTACAAAAACAACTTAGAAGAGATCGACCTAACGAAGTCGGTCTCCTACAAAAACAAGTTGTAAAAGTAATCCCTGAAAGAGACCTGACAAAGGTCCAAGAAAGAGGATTACAAAAACAACTTAAAAGAGATCGATCTAACGAAGTCGGTCTCCTACAAAGACAAGTTGTAAAAGTAATCCCTGAAAGAGACCTGACGAAGGTCCAAGAAAGAGGATTACAAAAACAACCTAAGAGAGATCGACCTAACAAAATCGGTCTCCTACAAAAGTAATCCCTAAAAGAAGACCTAACAATGGTCCAAAAAGAAGATTACAGAAATAACTTAGAAGGGGACCAACATAAAGAAATCGGTTATGAAGCAAAAAGCGAAGAAACCGAGAAACAAGTCGGGCCCCCCACAGTCACGGCCTCAAAAGGATCCAAGCTACAAACAAATACGAAAGCAATCTAAAGAGGCCAAAGCAGCAAGATCTCAACAGATACCATAATAAAAACATAGTATGATAAAGCTTCAAGGGGCCACCACAAACCAACCTCGGAAGCTACTTTTGTTTTTCAAAAGGTTGCAAGACAGACAATTAGAAGCGTCAGCAGTCAAGAAGAACAAATAAAACAAGTTCAAAAGCCCACAAACCGGGCTATTTACACAAAATATTTAGAAAAAGATCAGCTAAAGATCGGGAGCCTTCCCGGCAGCATCAGTACGGGGAGAATGAGGGCGAGTCTGAAGGGGCACCGCATCTACAGTTCCATCATCCCGGTTTAGGATCTGGCAATCCGGATCAGACGTAACGGGAGGAACCGAGGAGGTCGAAACCTTAAGAGAAGGCACTGGAGGAGGGTCGGCATCATCATCATCCTGGTCATCAGGGACAATTTTACCATCCCTCACAACATTGTCCAGACTGACAAGAGTCAAGTCGGCATCAGGGGCAACAATTCGGAACTGCTCCATTAGGTTCTCGGAGGCAGTAGTTACGTTGCCCACAAGGTGACCCTGAAGCTCGCCATAATTAGCCCGAGCAGTTTCCAACTCATCCCGGAGTCGCATTAATTCCCTATAGGCGGAGACATAGCTATCCTTATGCTTCAGGGCCATGTCCTCAGCCAGCTTCAAAGAAGCAGCAAGGGCAATAGAGCTGGCCTTCTCACCCTCCAGCTCCTTCTCCACCTTTGCCAACTTCACCTCCAACTCCTCCTTCAGACCCTTGATCCGATCAAATTCCGACTTGGCCTCCTCCATAAAAGATTTGGTGGCATGAATCGGAATCCCCTGAACTGTTCGGAAAATAGCCGCACCCATATGAGCCATCTTCACACTATTTTTAGTGATAAAATCCAAATGCTGAAGAAGAGACACGTCATCCATGGAAAGCCCACCATAGGGGGCAATTTGCTGGTCAACAAATTCAATGGCATCAAAGTCCGGGGCATCCAAGTTAAAAGGCTCAGATATTTTTTGCTTTTTCAAGGGAGGGACACCAGAAGCAGCGGCAGGAGTCTGAGGAGGATCGACCTGATGAAACCGAGGAGTAGGAATTACTTTCCTCGGCCCAAGGGAACTCGGCACAGGAGGCTTCACGGGGACCTGTGAAGATCCTTCGCCGGCCACCTTGGCCGAGATGTTCAGAGCAGCAGTTGCCTTCTTTGCCCTTTTGAAGGCCTTCATGGAGTCGTTGTTCTTCGACATCTCTACAAACATCCACGACAAAAAGTTACAACAGAGGAAGAAAAAGGAAATAAGTATAGAAACAAATGAGGCAAATAGACAAACAAATACCCAAAGCAGTCCAAACCAAGGACGGATCATTCAAAAATCTTTTTGTATCAAGATGGGGTGGTTTCCCCTAGAGATCCTCTAGAACAACTACAAAAGTGCGTTCGACATCATCAAGCATCTCCCAAGTGTAGCGAGACATTCTTACATCCTTCTACCACTCTAGAGGGAAGGAGGGCTCGTCATTTTCATCAAGAAAAAAGGGGCGGGCCCCCTCAACAGCTCGAACTTTAAAGAAGTAGTTCTTGAAGTCCTTAAAGGACTCATCATACATCGCAAACACTTTATGGCCCTGGGCGGACCAGAAAGAAACCCAAGAAGCTTTCTTTTTTGAAGAACCTCCAGGCTTGGCGGAAACAAACAAGTAAAGAAACAGAGTCTGGGAAGGTGTTACATCTAGTTCACGGCAGAGAAGTTGAAAAATTTTAATAAAACCCCAGGAATTGGGGTGGAGCTGGGATGGAGCAATATTACACGACCACAACAGGTCGGTCTCAAAAGCAGTAAAAGGAAAAGAAACGTTCAACTGACTGAAAAAGTATTCGTAAGCATAAAAGAAGGGACACTCTCCCTCAACAGAAGTCGGAAAGCAAACTCTCTCGTCAGAATCAGGGGCAACAAGCTCGTAATCCTCCTCACGGGCATTGTTACCACAAATCCTATGGTGCTTCCTCAATTCTGTGCAAAATTCAGCATCCACAACAGAAACACATAACAAAACAAGGGAGTCTAGCCAATCGAACATCCCCTCGGGAACTCTGGAAGACATCTCTACAATGTTATTGCGAGAAGACATGAGGCCAACTAAATCCTACAAGTAAGAAAAGAAGATAGGGGTTACTACAAACATCTCTGACAAAGGAGAAAACAACTCGGTCAATACTTCTCAGGCAATGAAAAGCAAGAAAAGGAAAACCCCAAGACTCAAACCAAAGTCCTGGGGCATCCTTTGGAGGCAGTAACAAAACAAGGTTTCCAGAAATACTCTACAGATTATATCCCAGCATTTCTCAAAAAGGATTCAAAACAACAAGTGCTTTTTATCAAAGAAAAACACAGCAAATCATTACAAGCCTATCGAACAAAAACAAGCACGAGACCATTAAAGATGCAACATTTTTCAAAGACCAGACAGGAAGCAAATCCCCAAAAGTGAGAAACAGATGCAGATTTTCTACCAGTATCAAAAGCAACTAGAACCAACAGTAAAACCTCAGAAAGACTCAACAGAAATTCCAAGAAAAACCACAAGAAGGAAGATAGGAAAAGCATATCACAGCAACAAGCGAATATAAGATCGCAAAAAGATCCAAACTTTCAAACATGCAAAACCAGAACTTCACCAAAATTAAAGACGAAAGCTACGAAAAAAGCAAGAAAAGCTAGTACCAACCTGGAAAGAACAGCGAGCTTCAACAAAGAAAGAAGACGAAATCTGGGAATGCCTTCTCACGAAGAATGCGGATAAGATTAATGTCGCAGGAAGAAAGGCAAGATCCCAAGCTCCAGAAACACCAAATGACACCGCAAACGCAAGGAAAGCAGAAGTGCAAACGAAAAACAGAGAATGGAGAGAGCTGGAAAAGAAGTTACGAAAGAGCAAAAGGAGAGAAACCGTTTTCAGGTTTTTCAAAATCCAAAGTAAAGAGCCTAGGGGAAACGGGGCAATTAATGCTCAAAATTAAAAAGCATTAAACCCTCGCACGTTCCCAAAAAAGTGCCGGTGTAAAAGCGCGCGTCTTTTAGAGGAAACGTTCTGCATTCAAAGCTGATACAAAGGAATCGACAAAAATGCTTGAGTTCGGCTTCATCAAAGAAGGACTGAAGTCAAGGACTCGGCCTCAAAAAGAAGACCAAGCACAAGCAGGGGCACTGTTTATACCCTGGGTCGAGCTGTCCGACCCGGGATGTTCTACAGACAAAGCGACCGACCTCTTCAGGTCAGGACAACCCGACCTCTTTTAAAAGAGCTCGGCCAAGTCACAGGAAAGCCCAAACAAAGGGCCCAAACAGAGGAACATTTCCCAAATCCAAGGGCAGCCCAAAGCCCATAGAGATAAAGGTGGTTCCCTTAAAGATGACCTCACTTAAAGATAAAGATAAGATAAGATAACTAACTTATCTTATCCGCAGGAGGCCACATCTCACCATTATAAATACACTGGAGCACCCAGGTATAACTCATACTCTGATTCTACTCGATACCTGCTTAATACTCTTGCTAACTTAAGTATCGGAGTCCCTTGCAGGTACCCCCCACCCTCCGGGGACGAAGGATCAGCACCACTTTCAGATATCACAAGTCGGACACACAAGCTCCGGCGACCACATACCCGCCAGACACATCGGCTCCGACCAACACAGGAGATCTCGACCGAGATCGACCTATAGTTTCAGGTAACCCTCGGAACAGGCCTCTTTCCTATTTTGGGCCTCACCATCCATAAGTCTTTTTTTTTTGGAGTCTTCTTTGAAGTTGGATTCCTCTTAGCACAAGTCTTCAATCTTATCTTTGATGGAGTAATATTCTCTTCAACAATAACAGGATTATTTACAAGGTGCTCTGTGTATAAGTGAATTCTGTTACCATTCTTTGTCACAGCAGCCTTGTACAGCTTAACTATGTCCATATCAACCCTTAACAATTTCAGCCCATTATCAAGCTCCTTACTAGGTTCTAGCCAATAAAAATCAGTAATGTATGTATACCCAATGTCCTTTAGCAAATCATTTATGAAAAATCCATTGAGAGTATCCACATTAACCCTCTCAATCTCTGTTACTTTCCTACCAATATACACAAGCTTTCCACATGGACCTTGCTCAAAACTCCCCCTATGATTAATACACAGAGTAATATGGATAGTGGTCATCTCTGTAAAAAATACAATATAATCTAAGGTACCATCCCATGTAATTACAGACAATAACATAGCGAATAAAAATCTAACCCTAACCCAAAAATTCTAAAAACATTTTTCAAGCCCATACAAGATAATCAGAATATTCAACAAATTCTCAAAAACATTCTAAGATAGAAAAACTAGTAATGACATACCTCTATTCTCTGTGGAGCAACGATGGTGGGTTATGGATAGTGAACGACGAGATGCATACAACAATAGTGGGCTATGGGTAGTGTGGACAGCGAAATGCAGATGATGGAGGCCTCAACGACTTGATTAAACTGGAAAAATATTTCTGTCACGGAGTGGTGGTGCTCTGGTCTTCTTCTCCGATTTGGAACGGCAGTGGTGACAACAACGGAGCTCTGCTAGGCACAAAGGGGGGTGTAAAGTTTTTTTTTCGCGCTATTTCTTAACCACAAAAATTGGGTTACACATAAATAGGTTTGGAGTGGTTTTGTTGCCATGAAGGTTCGGATATTAACTGACCAAGTGCGTAACCAACGTCAGGGTACTTCTGGCATATAGAGGTCATCTTCCGTGGTTACAAGGTAAGTTTCCTTCTTCCATGATACATTTGTCAACGTTTGTATCTTTCATGGGTACAAATGGTCATTTACTCTTATTATACTTAATATCATTCAATGCTTAAATCCTTTAATTAAATCTTCAATCCTGCTACATATACAAATTTTTTTAACATACAAGTTGGCCCAAATCCAACAAAAATAACCCTCAGTTTAAATTGCGTGTAAACACGCGTTTCTCCAAGAATAGCGCGAAAACCATTATAACAAACGGTTCTTCTTTTTCAATCAAAACCGCAACGCCCAAAAATTCAAACAAGGATAAAAAAAACTCTCAAAATCGTCGCAAAAAGTGAAGGAAGTTCCAAAGCTGAATTCGAAAAGAATTATGAGAAAATGAAAAAAGAAAAATCAGTAGTAGCAGCAGAAGATGAGAAGGAGAAAGAGAAAATGTTTTGAATTATGTATAACTTATCAATACAAAAACACTAAAAATTCTTAAACAATACACATGAATATATCTTAGTTTTACACCAAAATTTGCTGTAAATACACAAAAATATTTTCTTTAATGTTGCATTTTTTATTTCTTCTTTTTTTTATTATTTCTTTCTTTATTTTAGTTGAATGAATGTAAGTTCATACTTTTCCAAATAATTTTGGAGTATTATGTGCTTCTTCTTCTTCTTTGTTTGATTTTTTTTTTCTTATTAAGAGAGTAAAACAAAAAGAAACCTGACAAGGTAAAACAAGAAAAAAAAGATGAATAAGAAAAAAATGAAGAAGATGTTGATGAGGATGATGATAAAAAAAGAAGAAGAAGTAGCAGAAGATGAGGAGGAGAAAGATGAAGAGTTTTGAATTATACAGAGCTTATCAGTACAAAAACACTGAAAATTCATGAACAATACACATAAATATCTTAGTTTTACACCAAAATTTGCTGCAAATACACAAAAATATTTCCTTTAATGCTGCGTTTTCTTTCTTCTTCTTTTTTCCTTATTTCTTTCTTTCATTTAGTTGAATGAATGTAAGTTCATCCTCTTCCAAGTAATTTTGCAGCAATATGTGTTTCTTCTCCTTCTTTGTTTGATTTTTTTGTTTTTATTCTTGTTAACAGAATAAAACAAAAATAAACTTGAGAAGATAAAACAAGAAGGAAAAAATGCATAAGAAAAAGAAGAAGAAGAAGATGGTGATGATGATCAAAGAAAAAAGAAGAAGCAACAGAAGATTATGAGGAGGAAGAGGAAGAGTGTTTTATGCAGAACTTATTAGTACAAAAATATTAAAAATTCTTAAACAATACACATAAATATATTAGTTTTACACCGAAATTTGCTGCAAATACACATAAATATTTCTTTCTTTCTTTCTTTTAAATTCATTCTCTTCCAAGTAATTTTGTAGCATTATGTGCTTCTTCTTTTCCTTTGTCTGATTTTTTTTTATTCTTGTTAAGAGAGTAAAACAAAAAGAAACTTGAGAAGATAAAATAAGAGTTTTGAATTATGCATAACTTATTAGTGCAAAAACAACGAAAATTCTTTAACAATACACATAAATATCTTAGTTTTACACCGAAATTTGATGCAAATACACAAAAATATTTCTTTAATGCAGAACTCCTACATTACATTCAATTCAAACCATCAACGATGAACAATAATTTTCACAAACAAAAATAACATTATTCACCTACAGAATCATAAACTACTAACGAAAATATTAACTAGAATCGAACCACACCTCAGCCACTTGATTGGATTCAAAATAATAATCCACTTTACTCTGGTTCAATTGAAAATCTGAACTTGAATCATTCATTATCTTCAATAACGAGATAATTGTTCAAAACTTATTTTAGAGCTTAATTTCAAAAAGGTAGAAAATGAAGGAAATCACAAAGAACAAAGAAAGAGAACACAGAGAATAAAGGAAGAAAACGTAGATAAAAAATGCTGAAAAAATTTGAAAATGAAAACAAAATCCTTTCGAAAAAGGCAGTTATATATTCGCGCATTGATTGAAAAATTAGTTAGATAGTGGCGCGTAAGGTGAATTAGGTTAAAGAGACTTGTATGGACTTGTATGTGTAAATGACTTGTATGTGGAGAATAATTATTAAATCTTAGTGTTTAGACTGTAAACGCTATATTAGTAAGTGCTGACACAAAGCTTCCGAACTCAGTCATTTTCAAATTCAACATGTATGTTAACATTTCTAATACATTTACCTTCTTTAAAAATTTTTTTATAACAATCCTAAAACTAATTTTTTATTCGAATACTTAAACCCTCTAATTTAAATCTTAGTACTTACACTCACTACAACAAATTCGACAGGTAGCAACAGTTTTGGAGTCAGATAGCCGCGGTTCTTTGCCGTCGTAAAATGTTTAGCAGCGGCTAAGTAACCGCTCCAAAATAAGCCACGGACAAACAGTTAACGACAATTTTTCTTAACTGTTAGAATATTTACTACGAAATCAGCATTCAATTTTTCGGTAGCAATACCCATTGCCATAGTTGGAAACGTGAATGCCTATTGATAAACTACTATTTTATGATTTATCTTGTGTTTAATTGAGTGGTTTTTATCAAGTCCTTGCACACTTATTCATATGGTTTGCATGGTTTTACAACTCTTTCCTAGTCTTGATCTATGGTTGAAATCTTGCTTCCTAAAGACTTTAATTTGTGTATTTTACTTCTCCTTTATACCATTTGATACCGTGATCCGTGTGTTAAGTGTTTCAAGATTTATAGGGCAGGAATGGCTTAGAGGATGGAGAGGAAGCTTGCAAAAAATGGAAAGAACACAAGAAACTAAGGAGATAACCAGTGAGCAGCGACGCGCACGCATGGCTCACGCGTGCTCGCGATATGGAGAAATTAGCAGCGACGCGTGCGCATGCCTAACGCATGCGCGTGGATTGGAGTTCTGCAATATGACACGCCAAAACGACCAGCGACGCGAACGCGTGAATGACGCGTACGCGTGACATGCACAATCTGCAGAATTAACAGAAAATGCTGGGGGCGATTTCGGGCCATGTTTTGACCCAGTTTTCGGCCCAGAAACACAGACTAAAGTAAGGGAACATGAAGAGACTTAACACACATTCTCATTAGCATAGTTTTAGTTTAGTTTTGGGAATCTAGAGAGAATACTACTCCTTCCTCTAGTTTTTCTTCACATTCATAGTTCTAGAGTTTTTATTGCTTTACTTTGGATATTGAGAAGATTCATTACTGCCGTTGGAGCTTCCTCATTCTAGTTTGTTTCTATACTCTTTACTCTTTTAATTCCCATTGACTTTGTTTAAGATAAGTATGTTTATGATTTTGGTATTTATTAATGCAAAGAACCATTTTTACTTTTAATTGATTTTTAGTTATTAATTATCATGTCTTCCTTTTATTCCTCTCTTAATTCTGTGAAAGTTATATTTATGATAATGAAGTAGTTTTCTAACTTGATGGGGAGTTGATTAAAAGGAAAACATTGAGTTAGAATACTCAAGTGTTAATATTAATTGGAAATTGTTGGCTAATTCTCCTGTCTTCAACTCTAATCCTTTCTTAGGAAAGGATTAGGACATAAGCGATAGGATTAGTTTGAGAGTTACTTGACTTTCCCTTATTATATAAGGGATAACTAAGTAGGATAACAACCTTTTTATTATTACACTTGAGAAAGTTCAACAGGGATAGAACTTCTATTTAATCTTCTCCCGATCAAGGCTTTTATTTGAAATACATAAATTCTTAATCATCTATTTCTCTGTTTCTCAAACTCAAAAATTCTTGGAAAACCTCTGATTAATAAAGTAGCACTCTTTCTGCAACTCGTTGGGAGACGACCTGGGATTCATACTCCCAGTATTTTATTTCTAAATTTTGTGACAACCCTTTCTAAATTGATACACGAAATTAACATTGGTTAACAGCTATACTTGCAACGCTGTTTTCTCTATAAACTATTGATCAGTGATTTTTCCCTACGTTAATTTTTGGAGCCGTTGCCAGGGAGTTGCAACAGTGTGCTAATTTATTGGTTGGAATTTATTTTATTTTGCTACTATGAGCTGTATGTTTCTTTCGTTGAATGACCCGTTCGCTACCTAATCCGAGCTTACCCACATTTGATCCTGAGATTGAAAGAACTATTTCATGTATAAGGCAAGCTCGGCGTCGGTTAGTCCTCTCTACAGGCAAATCTGAAACGTCATTTAAGGAAGAAACAAGCTCCCTTTCTACTGATTTGGTTGATTTACACGCAGAGGACATGGCAGCTCCTAGGAGGATTACTCTCGAGGAAGCAGGAGCTCTGGACTTTACACTACCACCTTTCCAAGCATGTCATCCAAATCTGGGTGCAGATGTTGAACTGAAGACTACACTAATCAATCTACTGCCAAAGTTTCATTGCTTACCTGCTCAAGAACCTCTTAAGAACCTCAGGAATTTTCAGACAGCCTGTTCTACTGTCAGGCGTAATAGTGCAACTGAGACTTCTATTCTGCTGGCAGCATTCTCATTTTCTCTTGAGGAAAAGGCGAGGGAGTGGTACTACACTCAACCTGAAGCAGTTGTTACTAACTAGGATACGCTCAGGAGAGAATTCCTAGAAAAATACTTTCCAACTGAAGTTATTGATAGACTAAGGAAAGAGATTTCAATGATCATCCAAGGCGAATCCGAGACTCTCTACGAGTACTGGGAGCGCTTCACTAATCTCCTAGACGCATGCCCCCACCACATGATTGACAAGTTGGTGTTGATCGGCTACTTCACATAAGACATGAAGCCTCAAGATAAGACTACATTAGATGGTGCAAGCAATGGTTCTCTGAAAAAGTACAAGACCACAGATGAAGCATGGCAACTGATCGCCGACCTGGCTGAGTCTGCTCGGACTCACAAGCGCAACAGGAACAACCACCCTAAGGTTGTGGCAGAGGTTTCCTCTAGCAATAAGAATAATTCTCTCACACAATCAATATGTGAGATGACCAACCTACTGAAACAGATGCATCTGGACCATCAACAATCTCAGCCCCCTTCACCACAACATAGCCAACAACTAGTTCCTCAGAGAGTATGTAGAATATGCGCTGATTATAATCATTACACTGATGAGTGTCCACAACTCCAACATGAACACAACACTGTGGCAGCTACTCACAATTTCTATGACCGCCCAAATCAAGGATACTATCAACAAGGCAGAAACTATAACCAAGGTGGAAACTTTAACAAAGGTTGGAGGGACACCTATAATAGAGGAGGTAGGGACGGCCAAGGAAATCAGAGATGGAATAATAACAACAATCAGCAGAACCGGTATCAGTGAATCCTACCTATCAATAGCAGAACCAGAACCAGGCTTACAGAGCACCTCATCTAAGGCAGTCCCAAGTGTCTCAGCAGACCCCTCGGATCATTTACCCCTCTTCATCTTCTAATGATGAGTTGCTACACTCTATTGATCAGAGACAGAAGACCATGTAGAATAACCTTACTTATACTTTAAACAGTTTGAACTCTACCTTGCAAGCTCTTGTCTCACAGATTAGATCACTGAATAACTCCAACAACCAGCCTTCAAGCTCCAGTAGAATTTCTTCTCAACCCTTACCCAACCCCAAGGGTGGAACCAATGCCATAACCTTGAGGTCCAGAACCACACTGCAAGAGAGGAATCCTGAGGAGCCAAGCCAACTAGAACATGCCTCAGCTGAGGACATGCTTGAAATTGAGGATGTTAAAAAGGAAGATGAAGTACAAGACACGGTTGAAGAAGAAGTAACTCAACCAGAGAATGGCGCACCAGAAGAAGCTAAAGCTACCAAAGACGTTACCCCTATCCCATTTTCACACCTTGCAAGAAAGCCCAGAAAGCAGATGGAACTTGACCTAAAAATGGTAGAAATCTTCAAAAAGGTTGAGGTAACTGTTCTCCTTTTTGATGTCATTCAGCAAGTACCTAAATATACGAAGTTTCTAAAAGATTTGTGCGTACATAAGGATAGGATTAATGAATAGAAACTATTCCTTTAGGTAGTTCTATATCTGCATTGATGGGAGATATACCTGAAAAATGTAGTGATCCAGGTCCATGCATGGTTAACTGTACCATTGGGAATGTAATATTTTCTGACTGCATGTGTGATTTAGGAGCGTGCATGAGTATTATGCCTTTGTCTATATATAATGCCTTGAGGCTCCCTCCCTTAAAAAGGTCGGCAACTCATTTTGTGTTAGCAGATAAAAGCATTATTACAGTGGTTGGAATTGCTGAGGACGTGCTGGTGAGCATTAAGGGACTCACATTTTCCATTGACTTCTATATCTTGAAAATGCTCCCAAATGACTCAAGGAAACCGTCATCCATCTTCCTCGGAAGACCATTCCTGAAGACCTCAAAGTTCAAATTGGATGCATTCTCAGGAACCTATTCCTTTGAGATAGACGGCCGAGCAGTGAGCTTCAATTTAAATGAAGCTATGAAGCACCCTCCGGAAGACCATTCTGTCTTCCAGTACGACATCATTGATAAAACAGTAGCTGCAGTTCACCAAGAAAAAGTAGAAGAGATGCACATGATGCAAAGTCCAAGTGTGGGGACACCCTCTGAACACAATGAGAACACCTTGCCATCCTCACTAGCTCAAGACGATCCAATACCCACTCAGGAGCAGAAATTGGAGTTAAAGCCCCTTCCACCCCACCTCAAGTATGCTTACCTTGAGGACAATCAGAAGCTCCCAGTTATCATTGCAAAAGAACTCACAGCCCAACAGGAGGAACAGTTGCTTAGTGTGCTGAGAAGACACAAGAAAGCAATTGGGTGGAGCTTGGCGGATATAGTAGGCATCAGCCCTAAAGTTTGCGAGCACAGAATATTTTTAAAAGAGGGAACAAGGCCTGTTCGTCAACCCCAAAGAAAACTAAATCCCACCATTTTGGAGGTTGTCAAGAACGAAGTGACCAGACTACTGGAAGCAGATATCATCTACCCCATCTCAGATAGTGAATGGGTCAGTCCAGTGCAAGCGGTGCCCAAGAAGTCTGGAGTCACAACAGTAAAGAATGAGCAAGGAGAGTTCTTAGCAACTAGAGTGTAGAATTCCTGGAGGGTGTGCATTGACTACAGGCGCCTCAACCAAGCTACTCGCAGGGATCACTACTCCCTGCCATTCATTGATCAAATGCTTGATCGACTGTCAGGTAAATCGTGTTACTACTTTTTAGATGGTTACATAGGTTATTTTCATATTCATATAGCTCTTGAAGATCAGGAAAAGACTACTTTTACATGTCCCTTTGGAACTTATGCTTACAAAAGGATGCCCTTTGGCTTATGCAATGCACCAACTACTTTTCAAAGGTGCATGATGAGTCTTTTTTCTGATCTCATTAAAAATTGTATTAAAGTTTTTATGAATGATTTTAGCGTATACGGTGATTCCTTTAGCCTTTGCTTGGATAGTTTATCTAGAGTATTAGACAGGTGTGTTAGATCAAACCTTGTTTTGAATTTTGAAAAGTGTCATTTTATGGTCAAACAAGGTATTGTTCTAGGACATGTTGTCTCAAATACTGGTATTTCTGTAGATTCAGCAAAGGTAAATGTCATTTCTAGTCTGCCTTACATCTCTTCCGTGAGGGAAGTTCGTTTGTTCCTTGGCCATACAGGGTTCTATTGGAGATTTATCAAGGACTTCAGTAAGGTAGCTTTACCTTTATCTAGACTGCTGCAGAAGGATGTTGAGTTTGAG
This sequence comes from Arachis stenosperma, assembly GCF_014773155.1. Taxonomy (NCBI): domain Eukaryota; kingdom Viridiplantae; phylum Streptophyta; class Magnoliopsida; order Fabales; family Fabaceae; genus Arachis; species Arachis stenosperma. The sequence goes on from NC_080377.1 coordinate 15,249,150, forward strand.
CTGAGTGAGGACTACATGGAAGCGTTTGATAAGCTGAAGATCGCCTTGACTCAAGCTCTAATTGTGCGAGGACCAGACTTGAGTCAGCCCTTTGAGATTATGTGTGACGCCTCCAACCATGCTGTAGGAGCGGAGCTGGCCCAACGCGCAGGTAAGGATCTTTTTGTAATTGCATATGCTTCAAAAATCTTAGATGCTACTCAGTCTAATTACACTACCACTGAAAAAGAGCTTTTAGCTATTGTTTTTGCTTTGGATAAATTTTGAGCCTATTTATTTGGCACAAAAGTGGTAGTGTACTCAGACCATGCAGCCCTCAAATATTTGTTACCTAAAAAAAAATTCTAAACCAAGGCTGATACGTTAGATACTGTTACTGCAAGAATTTGATTTAGAAATTAAGGATATGAGTGGTAACCAGAATTTAGTGGCGGACCACTTGAGTCGCCTTGAGCACATCAAGCATGACTCCACTCCTATCAATGATGCTTTTCCCTTTGATAGCTTGCATGCAGTATCTGAAGTAGTTCCTTGGTATGCACCTGTAGCTAATTATCTAGTTAGTCATACCTTCCCTCCCAATTTTATTAAGCATCAGAGGGACAAGCTGAAAAGCGAGTCCAAATATTATATTTGGGATGATCCATATTTATAGAGGTATGGTGCTGACCAGATAATTAGAAGATGTGTGCCTCAATCAGAATTCCAGTCCATTTTAGAGGCCTGTCATTCCTCTGAGAGTGGTGGACATTTTGGCCCTTAGAGAACAGCTAGAAAAATCATAGACTGTGGATTCTGGTGGCCTACTCTTTTTAAAGATGCTGCTGCCTTCTGTAAATCTTGTTCTCCATGCCAGAGGTTTGGTAATATATCCAAGAGGGATGAGATGCCCCAACAAATTATGTTGTTTTGTGAGATTTTTTATGTTTGGGATATTGACTTCATGGGTCCTTTTCTAAACTCTAGCGGTTTCTTATATATATTATTAGTTGTGGATTGTATCTCCAAGTGGGTGGAAGCAATTCCCACCCGTACTGATGATGCTAACACTATTGTCTCCTTTGTTAGAAACCATATTATCTGTCGCTTTGGATCACCGTGAGCAATCGTGAGTGATCAAGGCACCTATTTTTGCAACAGGAGACTGACCGCTCTACTGAAGAAGCATGGAATTATTCACAAGGTAGCAACTGCTTACCACCCACAGACTAACGGACAAGCAGAGGTGTCTAACAGAGAGATAAAGCATATCCTGGAAAAGATAGTCAAGCCTCATAGGAATGACTGAAGCACCAGGCTACAAGATGCACTTTGGGCATACCGGATAGCATACAAGACACCTATAGGGATGAGCCCCTTCCGCTTAGTTTATGGAAAAGTCTGTCACCTCCCAGTCAAGGTAGAGCACAAGGCATTCCGGGCGATAAGAGAAATCAACATGGGATTTGAGAGGGCCGAAGCTGAAAGGAAGATGCAACTACAAGAATGAGAGAACCTTCTCCTAGAAGCGTATGATAACTCCAGGCTGTACAAAGAAAAGATGAAGGCTGTTCATGACAAGCACATTAAAAGGAGAGAGTTCAGACCTGGGGAATTAGTTCTCCTCTACAACTCCAGACTAAGGCTCATGCCAGGCAAGCTGAGATCAAGATGGGAAGGTCCCTATAGAGTAGAGAAGGCAGAGCCGTACGGAGTCTTTCACCTAAGTCATCCTTCGAGCTCTAAATTCATCAAGGTAAATAGACATCGCCTTAAGCTATATCACGGTGAGCAGATGAAGAAAAGTAAGGAGCTGGAGATCTTCCTCTTGGAGGATCCACCCACAGCAGAAGACTGAGCTAGTGGACCGTCCAACTTAAGGACGTTAAAGAAAAGTGTTGGGTGGGAGTCAACCCACTATGGTACGATCGTTCCCTTATCTCTTTTTTGCTTTATTTAGTGACTCTTCTCATTATTCTGCATATAGTCTGCATCTACACCTGCATATTTGCACACACAAAAAATAAAAATAATAATAATAATAAAAGAAAGTTGCGTGGGAGCAGTGCAGAAAGTGTGCCAATCGCACAAGCATCGTCACGCGTACGCGTACTCCACGCGTACGCGTCATTCGGGGTTTTTGGCACATCACGCGTACGCATCAGGGACGCGCACGCGTGACCCTGAAAAATCGACGTAAGAGGTGTATTGGCCGAAAGTTGGGCTGGGTTGGTGCTGGCACTGTGCCCAAGGCACAAATTCACCCACGCGTACGCGTCCCTGACGCGTGCGCGCCATTTTCAAATTCTGACCACTCACGCGTACGTGACAATGACGCGCACGTGTCACATGTTATTTTGGCACACACCCCACGACAAATAGAAAGTTGTGCACGCGCAGGGATGCCTTCACGCGAGTAGCACAAACACGGTCACGCGTACGCGTGACCGATGCCCACGTGTCACCTTCCAATTTTTGCGACCGACGCGTACGCGTGGAGTACGCGTGTGCGTCACTAGCGCAACACCACCAGCTCCCTGCGCCGCCACTTTTCTTATCTTTTCTTTTCTAATCCTTATTTCTTTATTCTTTTATCTTTTTCCTCTCTCTCTCTCTATCTTTTCTATCTTCTTCTTCTTCCCTCTTCTCTCATATTTTCTCAATCTCACTTTTTCCATCATCCCTCCCTTTATCACCTTCTTCTCAAGGTTCTTTCTTTCTATTTTCTCTCCCTTCTTCCTCTTAATTATTTATTTTTGCATTACTCTACTTGGTGTTAGAAATCTTAATGGGTGATTTCTTTTATAAATGCTTGTGATTATTATTATGGAGTTGTTTGACAATTAATATTAATTATTTTTTGGGATGCTTGCATGTTCCACTTTAATTCTCTCCCTATTATATTAAACATGCATGCTAAGTGTTTGTGAAAAAGCCCGTATGACGTTGTGCATTTTTTTAATTAACCTATCCTATTACTCTAACGCCTACTTTTCACAAAACTCCTTTCAATATTTTATTGATTGAATATAATTGTCAATACAAACAGATTGTTAGTTTAAAATACTTGATAATCAATTTAGGCAATTAATGCTTGATCTATGCTACTCATGCCTTTGCCGACATGCTAATAAACATCTTGCATCTTGCCTTCATATGCCCTTACTATATTTTCATTGATGAACTGAACCCATGGAATCGCGACCATGTCTTTCGTTCATTATTTTCCTTACTTGGGCATTGATTATCACTTGTCCTGTCCTCTTCCTTACTCTAACCCTTGGACTTACATGCTACGTTTCTTTTCCCTTTTTCAGGATGGCCACCAAGAAGGGAAAAGAGAAAGCTACCCCCAAGCCACAAGCAACGAGAGGAACAAAATGAGCCCTAGCTGCGGAACCATCTTCAACAGCTGTCAAACCATCAACAAAGCGAGTCAAGAGGATCATCAAGGTCAATGAATCTGAAAAAGCCTTTCCAGCCAAAGACACTGCGCGGTTCACTAACCGCTTCTGTGAGCAGATGTTCCACATTCTGGCAGCAAGGAACTACAATAATGAGCATCTTCTTATCCTCCCTGCAAACATTGTTGATCTGGTAGAGCCCCGCATTGAAAAGAGCCACTGGGATTTCTTACGGAAGCAGCCACGGCAAGCCAATCTTTCATGGGTAGTCGAATTCTACTCCAACTTCCACATGCCAACCTTGCAGTCGGTCTACGTCCATCATAAACAAATCCCTATCACTGAAGAAGTCATTCAGCTAGCTTTGGATCTTCCCCTGCTCCAGAAGGATTGGACGCATTTCAAGAAGCCTTCGCCAAGCGCCAGACATACAAATTTGAATAGGACGCCGTTCTTAGCGTTATAGCACAACCTAGCAGCAGATGGATCGATGGATACCATCGTTCCAGACCTAAGGGGATATTGGCTTCCACACTTACCTTGGAGGCTCTAGTATGGGCACAGATTATGTCCCATTACGTCTTTCCGAGCACTCACGAGTCCTCCTTCACTGCAGACATGGCTGTTCTCCTCTGGTGTATCCTTACAGACCAGCCTCTCAACTTACTAAGACACATCCGTCATGCCATGGGACACGTACAAATCGTGGGCAACTTACCTTTTCCCACCTTGGTTTCAGATTTAGTCTCGGCAGCCGGAGTACCTTATAGAGCTGGAGACACCAAAGCCATGATTCCTCGGGATGATCAATATGTTCCGAGTGGGAAGTACATCAGACCCACAGCAGCCACTACTAGCCGAATTGAGGACCCAGCCAGAGATATCCCTTCTCCTTCCACATCACAAGCACTTTCAACAAACCAACTGCTCCATCAAATACTTGAGAGATTGGACCGGCTAGACCAGCAAGGAAAGCAAAGAGAGCGCCGTAACAAGCGCCAATTTACATACTTCAAGGAGCTGCTTATTGGAAACCACCCACCTGAGGAAGATCCAGACTCCACTTCCTTTACCAGCACAGGGAGCCATGACAGTCCCGCTCGTGGAGACACTGCTACCAGCCTCCCTTTGTTCCTGACTGATGGCACCGAGGACGGTGCCAAACTTTAAGTGTGGGGAGGTCGGTCAGTACCTGACTTCCGGAGGTAACTTCTCTTTTTTAACACCAATAGGATATTTATTTTTCTTTTGTTAGAATAGGATAAATTGCATAGTCATAGGTATTTGCATGCATGTTCTAATTGGTTGAAAAATAATAAGTTTCTTTTTAAGACCCTATTTTTGAAAAATCTCACTAAGTTAAATTAAAATCTTTTTGTTAAAACTTGTTTGAAGTTGTATTTGGAACATAAAATGATAGCTAGAACACACAACTTGTGAGATTTGAGCTTAATTACATGGTTACATTATTTAACCATAACATTTTATTCTTGTGTATTTTCTTTTCTATGATTGTAATCTATATTTTGTTTGAATCTATATGTCCAATGTTTAGTGTATTTAAATGAATGCATATGATTGAGGCCATTATTTGTTTTTTCTCACTTATCCCAAATAGCCTACCCTTTTAAATCACCATTGTTAGCCACCTTGAGCCTTTTATCCCCATTTATTCTGAATTTTATCACATCACTAGCCTTAAGCAGAAAAATAAATTAATTATCCCAAAGAATTGAATCTTTGGTTAGCTTAAGATAGAGATTGTGTATAAATTAAGTGTGGGGAACCGTGGGAACTTGGGTTGATAGGAAGGTATTAAATTGATAAATTATTTGAAATTTGGGTGCATGCTCATATAAGGCCAAAATAATTAAAATACCATGTGCATTGATATGTTGTGTTTATTTTTCAGATAAAAAAATAAAAAAATAAAATAAATAAAATCCCTATGATTAAATAAATAAATAAGGGGACAAAATTATCCCAATATTAAATTTAGTGAAAGATCAATGCACATATGATAAAATTAAAAGAAAAGTTGATGCATGAGTATGTGATACAAAAGTGGGAAAATTGGGTAGCTAGGCATAATTTTAAAATTGTATAAAGTATGTATATATTAGGTGAGATCTTAGACTAATCAAAGATTCAATTTATAGCTCACTTAGCCTTATATATATGCCCTCACCTTTACCTTAGCCCCATTACAACCTTGAAAAGACCTCATGATGTTTGCATTGGTACATTAAATATTTTTTGATTGGTTAGGTGAAGAACAAAGTTTAGAAAGCATGACTAGGAAAGACTAGAGTGGTTACCCTATACACTTGAGTGACTAGAGTGCACATACACCATCAATAAGGGTTCAATGCTTGATTCTATGTTCCCTGCTTTTATGAGCTATCTTCTTACAAGTTTACTCGTCTTTTATTATATGATTAGAATTAGTGAAATTTGAATTTATGTTTGTCTTAAAGAACTTATTTACTTTTAACCAAGTAGACGGAATCATATAGTTGCATTCATACATAGGTTGCATTGCATTGCATGAGTCTTACTTTTTCCTACTCATTTATTTTATCTCCTTGAGCTAAGCATGAGGACATGCTAATGTTTAAGAGTGGAGAGTTTGATAAACCACTATTTTATGGTGTATCTTGTGTTTAATTGAGTGGTTTTTATCAAGTCTTTGCACACTTATTCATATGGTTTGCATGGTTTTACAACTCCTTCCTAGTCTTGATCTATGGTTGAAAATTTGCTTCCTAAAGACTTTAATTTGTGTATTTTACTTCTCCTTTATACCATTCGATGCCGTGATCCGTGTATTAAGTGTTTCGGGCTCTATAGGGAATGAATGGCTTAGAGGATGGAGAGGAAGCTTGCAAAAAATGGAAGGAACACAAGAAACTAAGGAGATAACCAACGAGTAGCGACGCGCACGCATGGCTCACGCGTGCGCGCGATATGGAGAAATTGGCAGCGACGCGTGCGTGTGCCTGACGCGTACGCGTGGATTGGAGTTCTGCAATATGACGTGAGCGCGTGCTTGACAAGAACGTGTGACACGCCAAAATGACCAATGACGCGAACGCATGACTGACGCGTACGCGTGACTGACGCGATCTGCAGAATTAACAGAAAATGCTGGGGGCAATTTCGGGCCATGTTTTGACCCAGTTTTCGGCCCAGAAACACAGACTAAAGCAAGGGAACATGCAGAGACTCAACACACATTCTCATTAGCATAGTTTTAGTTTAGTTTTGGGAATCTAGAGAGAATACTACTCCTTCCTCTAGGTTTTCTTCACATTCATAGTTCTAGAGTTTTTATTGCTTTGCTTTGGATATTGAGAAGATTCATTACCTCCGTTGGAGCTTCCTCATTCTAGTTTGTTTCTATACTCTTTACTCTTTTATTTCTCATTGACTTTGTTTAAGATAAGTATGTTCATGATTTTGGGATTTATTAATGCAAAGAACCATTTTTACTTTTAATTGATTTTTAGTTATTAATTATCATGTCTTCCTTTTATTCCTCTCTTAATTCTGTGAAAGTTATATTTATGATAATGGAGTAATTTTCTAACTTGATGGGGAGTTGATTAAAAGGAAAACCTTGAGTTAGAATACTCAAGTGTTAATATTAATTGGAAATTGTTGGCTAATTCTCCTGTCTTCAACTCTAATCCTTTCTTAGGAAAGGATTAGAACATAAGCGATAGGATTAGTTTGAGAGTTACTTGACTTTCCCTTATTATATAAGGGATAACTAAGTAGGATAACAACCCTTTTATTATTACACTTGAGAAAGTTCAACAGGGATAGAACTTCCATTTAATCTTCTCCCGATCAAGGCTTTTATTTGAAATACATAAATTCTTAATAATCTATTTCTCTATTTCTCAAACTCAAAATTTCTTGGAAAACCTCTGATTAATAAAGTAGCACTCTTTCTGCAACTCGTTGGGAGACGACCTGGGATTCATACTCCCAGTATTTTATTTCTAAATTTTGTGACAACTCCTTCTAAATTGATACGCGGAATTAACATTGGTTAAGAGCTATACTTGCAACGCTGTTTTCTCTATAAACTCTTGATCGGTGATTTTTTTCCTACGTCACCTATCATTTTAGCTGTGGTTTCTAACCACCACAAAATAGCACATACTTAAAAAATTGCATTCATTTTGCGGCGGATAACAACCGTCGCAAAATTAATTTTTTCAGTTTTTTTATTATTTTATGTAAACTTCAATATGTTTGTCTCTTTTATTTTGACTCTTTTTATTAATTATATTTATTAGAAATTAATTAAAATAAAAAACTTTTAATCAAATTAAAAAACAAAATACTATAAAGAACAAAAATATATACGCAAAAACAATACATATAATAGAATAGTCATTAGTGCATCATGCCTTATAAACTAAAACGAGGTAATGTCAGGAAAATAATTTAAATATTAAATACTAAAACAAGTTAAATTCAACAGTATTTATTTCTGTTAACTCTAACTCATCATTTTTATTGCAGGTCATGATTTCCAAAAGAAGATGACTTTGCAAGCGATAAAGTCCGTGCACTCTCCAAAGAATCCAGTTCCGTAGCAACGTTGGGTGAAAAATTGTCTCTTTGCCATCGAATTAGATATTTCAAAAGATTCTTCATCGTCTGTCTCTTAGCCTTCTTTTCTGCTGCCTCAACCTTTAATTTTGCAATCATCTTCTGATACACTTCAATTTGCACACTAGAATCCGACTATTGTGTAGTAGTATTACCGAAAAGTTGGGTGGGACATGGTTCGACACCTAAGGGACGAACTTATCTTGGGTGCTCCTTTCTAAGAACTTGTGCAAGCGAATCATTTTGAGAAAGCTGCTTGGAGGATTCATCTTGAATCTTAATATTCGCAATTGCTTCCTACAGATATACCAGAATTGGGGTTATAATGATTTAAAATTAGCATGATAAATACAATAAGAGAAGTCAAAAATTTTAAAACATACAATAACACTACATGGATCGTCATGGATATACGAGCCATTTTTTTATGAACTATGGTTCATAACTCTCCTCTACTAATGCGCTTTCATTGTAGTTTCTCCTATAACATTGATATAGACACAATCATATAAATAACAATAGTATATTTAGGAAAATGAAGCAAAATCTGAAACACAAGTTAGTTGATATCTCCTCCGTTGGAATTGACATCTCTAGGCAGTTTAATCTCAATAAGGTTCCAAAAGAAGACAATGAAACTTTAGATAACCAACAAAGACAAGATGATGTGCATGTTGAAAAAGGGGCTTCAATCTGAACAAAAAGCTATGGTTTGGAGATAACTTATCAGAGGCAGTAGATTATTGACAAAGTATTTCTGGCCAGGTCAATACGATATTGAAGAGAAATTTTGACCTTTTATTTTAAGACTTAGGTTGATTCTCTTAATTTAATAGTTTTGGTCACAGTATTACATATTTGTCTTCCTTAAGAATTTCTTAATTTATTCTCGATTGAAATTTGTTTTAATTTTATAAATTCAAACGTTGACTTTTTTTTCTTCACATTTATGCTTGAATGCAAACTTAAAAGATCTTATAGTAAACGAGAAAATCTAATTAGTAAATTTGTTCACATGATTAATCAAAATATATATTTTTTAATTTATTAATTTTTTTTACGTAAAACAAATTCAAAAATAGTTAACGGTTTAAGTAACAGTGATTCAAACATATTTTTCAAAAAAAGTAGTGAGAACTTAAATAGATTATACCCAGTCGATTTTTTTAAAAAAGAATTCTTGAGTTAAATGCATTTTGCGGCGGTCGAAAGAAAACCGATGCTAATAGCTTATCTTGAATTACTCGTCGCAGGTATCGCCTTAAAATGTCCATTTTGTGGCGATTACACTGTAATCGCCGCTAAATACCAAACTAATAGCAACTCCTCACTTTTCTGCTGCATCAATCGCCGCCATTATTAAAAACACCGCCGCTATCTGCCCTTTTTTCGTAGTGACTGTAAACGTTAATTCTAATATCATTAGTTGTAAACACAGTCTCCAAATCGAGTCATTCCCAAATTCAACATGTTAACATCACAATACATTTTTCCTTTCAACAAAAAACCTTACAATAGCAATAAAACAATTTTTTCTTAAAAAAAACTTTCTTCCAATATACATAAATAGACTATGTTATCAGTTCTCCTTTAAATCATTCAATTCATAAAAGCTGGAGAGTTAAAAAAAATGAAACCAGTATATTTAGGATGTAAAATGAGCTAGCAATGACAATGGTAGAAAGTGGGCAAATAGAATTCAATATACCTGACAGATTCGAATTTGCAATTATTTTTTCCCTTTAGATTCTGGTTCTTATTCTAGTTGTGTGATTATTAGTCATTTTGGTAGTAGCATAGGAAATCTACATTTTAGGTATATAAGAAAGTCACCCTCAAACACTAATAATCAGACATTCATATGGCAGTGGACTATAAAAAATAACTCTTGGCATTTTAAGATGTGTATAGAAACATCCACATTGTTTATACTCTTGAAACCAACAAGAAACATGGAGAAAAAAGAATTAACTAACTACATTTCACATTAGCATGCCAAATAAATTACTGACAATGGAACTATAGTTGAGCTCCTGAATGAAACATAACCTTTAAAGAATAAAAAAGACTTATGTTCATGCTTTGAATGTGCTATGTCTGCACATATACCTAAAAAGTATGTGGAAAACATAGTATAAAAATTAAAAGTGCTGATATTATAATTGAGTTCTGTAAAATACGTTTTACAAATTTTTAATCCATCATTTTTCAAATAAAAAAAATAAGCACATTTAGCATATTTTTTCATGGTAGCTGAAAGAAAACAAATTCTACTTTTACATCTAAGTCTTCCTGCAAATAGTATAATAGAGAATCAATGTATACTGTTTAATTTTTCATTAGAAAAGTAACTAAAGAATTATATTTCCAAATTTATCATCAGGCTTGAATCTAAGAAAGTTTCTTCTATCAACTCAACTATCGTTAATCTCTTTTAAGTTTTAACTTCTAATCTTAGTGGCGTCAGCTATTGAAAATTTGGAAAATGCAGGCTCCGCGTGGTTCAATTGGAAGGATACATATACACTTAAGTACAACAACAATAATAATAGAGTCTTATTATTCCAAATCGATTATATAAATCCAATAATATCATTATGTCTTATCATGTATTATGTCTATAGTAAAACTTTTGATACGTAAATCTCCTTTCACCAACTCACTTATGATCTTTTTAGGACACACATGAATACAATGTTATCAAAATGATAACAACTTTGAACTAATTTAAAATTATTCTTTATAAACTTAAAAATTAGAAACAAAAAATCCAACATATTCATAATCAAAAGTTCATCATAAGAAAATTTCCACAGCATTTTCATAATTTAGAGCATTGACCAAGGGAAGTTTCTTAATCGTTTTCATGTTGAGTTTCTTACCCAATCTATCAAATCTAGCAAATAAAGATGTGAACTTTATTGCTTAAGACAACTTTCATGTTTATGTCTATCTGTTTGTGGAAGTAGCTTCCCATTCTTCAATAGACATCCATTTAAGTTTGACTAACATGAAAAAACATAACTTGGAGAAACATATTACAAAACTCCATTTCATATAAGGTTGTTTCCTTATATTTTGTTACCACATAGTCATATATTCATAAACATGTATACAAAATTATACAAATAAATAATAATAATAAGCCATAGCCATGTATCACAATCAAAGACAAATCAGGATTAAACACATTGAGTATCTTTTCTCCTCACATTGTCACTTCATTTCCTGTTCCAATACTACTGAAAGCACCCAAAAAGATATATCAAATCAAAATAAATAAAGATCTCATGAAGAATAGAATAGCGAAATATTCTAAAAATAGATTATTTGTCACATCTTCTAAAGCTGTGCATTAAAATAAATCTGCTAATAAAAAATTGTAAATTTGTAACTTTAACCAACATTATTGATATTTACACAACTTGAAGCATTTAACATTTATAAAGCAACCTATCTTTGGCAATCTAACTTGGAAATCTTTGATAAATTAAAGTTGAATAGAAATCTTGAGAGAATTGAATTAAAATTAATTCTTGAGAGAATTCTTTGATTTAGAACAAAAATAATAAAATTGAAATAGAATATGTAAAATATGTTTGAAATAATTATTTTACGCTTTTACTATCACCACTAACTCCTTTTCAAATGTCATATTTGTAAGATTACGAGTTTTTGAAAATTAAATAATAAGTTATGAGACTTTGAGTTCAAAATTAATTAGGACTATGTAATTTTCATCACAATAGAATATTTTTTATTTAGAATTGAAAGTTTTAATAATTTAAAAATAATAAAAAATTTATATGATTTAATTTAAATATTGAGATTTTGAATTTAATTTTATAAACTAAAAGAAAATTAATTAGATTATTTCTAATTTAAAATTTTGAGAAGCTATTTGAAACTAATTAATGAGTTTATAAATAAATTGAAATTTTGAGAAGCTATTTGAAACTAAATAATAAGTTTATAAATAAATAGTATTCTTAAAAAATAATTATATTGAATTATATTTGGTTTTTAATTACTATTTTATTATTTGATTTTATCAAAATCACCTATTCTACCTTTACCCTCAAACCATAGTTATCAAAATCGTAATGGTAATCGAATCGGTCAAATTACTGAGTCATTGGGTTATTGATTCAACCAGTGGATCATTAGTTGAACCGATTGACCTGGTTCTATGTAAATAAAAAACAAAACATAGTCAAAAATTTAAAATATATATTTTCACTAATATTTTAAAAATATTTAGCTATTCTAAAACAATATAAAACAAAAATGATAAGTATTTTGTTAATTTTACTCTATTATAAATATTTTTTATATTAAAATAATTATTGTTTTTTAATTTTAATAATTTATTAATTTGTTTATATTTATTATATTATTATATATTACAAATATTTATTGAAAAATAATATTAATAGATATTATATAATTATAAAAATAAAAAATAAGTGAATTTATAATTAAAATTAAAATAATTTCTTAGAATAGCCTTAACGCGGTAGTGTCTGTACGAGGCTCGACAGATCCCAAAGACCAGAGCACCAAGACTTTCTTCAAATTCGGGCATTTCAATTGTCAAACGAATGTGGAAGAATGGATGTGAAAGGACGTTAAAGAATTCAATGTTTTAACTTTTAAGACGTGAAAGGAGGTGGAGAATTCAGTGCTATAAATGAGAATTCAGTGTTATAAATGGTCGACTGGATAAATGGTTTAACGTATGCAGTTTGTGTTCTGACCATTAACCATACATTAGAAATAGATCAGAATAAAAAATAAAAGATTAAATAACATTAGGGAGGACATACTGGAAGGAAGACTATAGATATATAAATGTATACATACAGATATGTTGGAACAGATTACCGACATAAAATTTATTATTGACTTGAATGAACACGTTAATGAAATTGCATTACATGATACCAATTTGCAAATGATTTTCCTCGATCAGGAATTCAGGATCTAACTCATGCTGTAACTTTCCTCTGCCAAAAAATGATACCATAATCTTTTGAAGATTAATTTCGGATTTTAAATATTCTGTTGTAATTCAATAAATTAAAATCTCAAAAAATATTTTAAAAATTCAAATACTTTTAAATGTATTTTTAAAATTGGCTTTTGATTTTGATTATTATTATTATAAAAAGGTTCGTTAACTTGTCAATATTTTTTGTAATATGTAGTCAATACTTATAGAAGAGATACAACAATATGATGATTTATATGTGTGTTGTTTTCTTGCAATCTATATTTATATTTCATGCAATGTAGATGCAAATTATATTAATTCATATGTATTTGTATTTGTGCAGAAACTACTATTGAAAACAACAATTGTTCCTTTAGAAATAATATCTTTCTGATATCAAAATTTGGTGATTTTCAGATAAAACAAAAATAGATGAACTTTTTTCTATGCGAATAACCTTAATTTCAAAAAATAAAAAAATATAAAATATAAAAATTGAGTTTTCTCTCAAATTTTTCACGTGTCTTCAAAGTAATTATTAAAATATTCCAAAAGAAAATTAAGTCAAATATATATATATAATAAATTGTTTGTCACTTGTAATAAAAAATATACATGCCAAACTGAATTAATTAATCGTTACAAGGACACAATATCGTTGGCTTCTTTCAAAATCATTTTGAGCCAAAAAAATGATTTCAATATTTCACTGTCAACTTTCCAAAATTTTGTTTTTCCTTCAAATTTTTAACTCATGAATAACTTTTAACAACCGTAACAAAAATATTTAACAGCAAATTCATTGTTTACGTCTTCATACATACTATAAGAATTCATGATGGTTATTATTAGCTATTTAAAAATGTAATTATTTTAAAAATGAATTTTTGAAGATCACAAAATATTTTCAAGAAAAAATTAAAGTGTTTAAGTATCATTTATTGGTCACTAATTGGGGAAAAAAGCATAAATAAAAGTATTGTCAAAAAATGTGTTTCTTTTTTATTTCGACAAATATGGTTATTACTCGTCAATATACATGTAAACATTTTATTGAAAATTATTACACAATAAGTATAAAAGGTCAGGAATAGTAAATACATCTTTTTGATAATGAATTAATGGATGTAAAAATATTCTATCAAAATATTTTGACTGTCCCAAAATAATTCTTATTCATCGATTGTAGTGATTGAATGTATTGGAAAGTTATCTTTAATTTCTAAAAAATATAATTTTAAGTTTTTAACATTTTTTATCAATGTCCTTAAATTCCTTATTTTTATTATTATTTTTGGTACACTATGGATCGGATGACAAGTTTTTATAATTCATAATGCTAGGAATACAATAACTAAAATTATGTTATTTAACACAATATTTATAATTTTATGTATATAATATTTATAATTACATATTTATTATACTTAAAATTACACAATTATTTTAGCAATAATTATTGAATATTAAATAAGATAACTTTAAATTGTTTGATCTGGTTTTTTATTATCTTTTAAATATTAATATATTTTTTTAATAATGAGCAAAAAATATTAGAGAAACAGTATTTTTAGTATTAATATAAAATAAAATATAGGCAGCTCTAGTTAACTAGTATTAGTTTAAAAAATAAGACAAATATAGAAAAAAATAAGGTCACTACTTAATATTTATGTTTAATAATTTAAGATATTTTGAAAGAAAACACCTTCAAGCACAATTACATTTCATGATTCATTTGAAGCAGAACCTGGATTGCATTCACCAAATATTCATACATCTAATTCAGCACCATCACCTTAGAATAGCAGCATGCATGATACACACTTGCATCAACTGAATATCTCACAGATCAGTTAGTTGGAGACTGATGCAACTAATAAATCCCTCAAAAATCAGTTAAAGCCCAATATGGCAAATATAGCACATGCGCAACCCATATAACCTAGGAAATCAACAACAGAAAAGAAATCTCATTCTTATTATTCGAAGGATTTTCTCTTCTGATTTAAAAGACAATCATATTATTTCGAAACACAAGTATATATCCTGTCTAATTGTTTCATGACACACTTTCTCCTAAACACAAAGCTTTCACTTTAGCCGCTTCTGTAAACACTGAACCTAAGATGTAGAACTGGAGGTGAGTCAAGTCAGTTTATGAGCCAATTCGAGCTCAACTTGTTAATAGCTTGATAAACTGAGCTCGTGAGCTGATGAGTTGAGTTTAAGTCTGGAATTGAGTTCATAAATTAAATGAGTCGAGCTTGATATACATATAAAATAATATATAATTTTATATATATTAATGTTCTTATTTAAAATTTTATAATTATTTTTTATATATAATATTAATATTTTTTAATATATATAAGTTATAATTTATTGATATAGAATTATAGATTATGTTTCTGTTATTTAAGCCAGGTCAAGAGTTCGAGTCGGCTCATGAGTTTTCGGTGAGTCAAGTTTGAGCTTAAAAAAGAGGCTCGATTGTTAATGAGTTGAGCCGTGAGTCAAGCTCAATTTTCATGAGTCGAGTTTGAACTTGATCTGACTCGGCTCAACTCGACTCACTTCCAACCCTACTAAGGCCTAAGATGAGGCTAGATATCAAAGACCCTAATTACTTTAGACCCTAACGATAACTGGATGTTCAATTCACTAGTTATGTGAATGATTATCTTAATATTAGGATTTAGGAGGTAATTTGGGAATAGATTGTTTTTTAATTTATTAGGTCTGCTAGTTGGCAAATGATAGATAAATAAACTACTTTTTGTTCTGAAGAATACGTACAACTTCAAGTCTTCAACATTACCAAGCTTTTTACGGGAAAAAGGGCAGTGGGTCACAAATGGGTGCTTAAACTCAAATTGAAAGTACATGGTTTGATTGAGAAGTATAAAATAAGGTTAGTTGTAGATGATTTTACTTAAATACATGGAGTTTGATTACGAGGATAATTTCAGCCGGTTGTGAAAATAAATACCAATATTACAAAAAATGTGTTATTGACGAATTTAACAACAAACATTATTGATGGATTTAGCAGTGAATTTTTTGATAGTTACGAGTGAAAATTCGTTCCTCGAATAAATTACCATCAAATTTAAAATTTTGCCGCTAAATCCAACAAAGAGGCACTGAAATTAATTTTATTAGCGCCGCTTCAGATTTTTCGTTGAAAAATTTTAATGGTAACAGAATTTAGTGAAATACATCATTTAGGCAACGACAAACACCTTACTATCGAATTTTTCTGTCAAGAAATCCTACGGCTGTGGTAAATTTGGGATAAAATTTAAACGCATAACTCTTCTTCCTCACTTTTACAGACTCTCTCTCTCTCTCTTCTCTTCTCTCTCTCATCTCTCCCCCTCTTATCAATTGAAAAAGGTTGCACTACCAGCACCGGAGCTGTCGTTGCCGCCGATAAGCCACATTATCGTCGCAGATCAGCACGTTGTCGTCATTGCTACTGGAGTCTCCGTGGAAAGTATCTGCCGTGCTGCCGCTATTGGTGTCTTTTGCCGCTAATCGGAGGTCGTCACCTTGTTGCTATCACCGCAACTGAGGTCCACCACACCAAGATAAGGTTGTTGTCCATTTTTTCTTTTGGTTTGTTGTGTTACTAAACCCTAACTCTACCACTATAGGTTTCACTGCTGTCTCCTATTACTGCCACGCTTCCACTAATCTATAGTCACTATCAGAGATAATTTTTTTATAGTTTTTTTAAAATTTTTTGTTTATTTATTTAGAATTTTGTTAGGTATTTTATTAAATTGTTTACATTTTTTAATGAAGTGTGTGATCAGGATTTGTTATATTAATTTAGTGTAATTAGAAATTAAATAATGTTAAGTTAAGTAGGGTGTAATTTAGGGTTTGTTTTGAGTTTATGGTATTTTAAATAATTGGTAATTTTCCGAGTTTATTGTTGTCTGAGTTAATTATTTTCTGAATTAGTTAGTGTTGATTGTTGTTAATTTTCTGAGTTAATTTTAACTTGTTAATTTTCTATTAAGTTGATTATTGACTTATTATTGTTTGTTGTTAATTTTTTAAATTTATTATTGTTTGAGTTAATTATTTTCTGAATTAATTTTGCTGAGTTGATTGTTGTTAATTTTACTAGGTTCGTTGCAATTTACTCATTTAAATATATGAACTTTGATTTGTTTGTTTAATTATAATTTGTGTGCTAATTATGTTTATAGTTTGCAATTGAAGGTGTATACTCTGCTATTTCAGAACAAAAATATTACTCATACACCAAAATAGCCACTAATATATTTGTGTATAAATACATGTGTGGTTTAACTTATTTTCAATGTGTGTTTATATTTCAACATGTATTTTATATTAGTAGCTGACTTTGATAGCTAATTTTGGTGTACACATAGCATAGTTGATTCCAGAAAATGTGCCTGTAGACAGTAGGTTTATGATGCAAAACCTCCAACTAGATTTGTAAGTTACTAAAATTGTATAAGTTTAAATAGATATGGCATTTGTATAATTAATTTTCCTTTTCAATATTTTATTGTCTAGAGAGTTTTAACTATGCAATTTACTTAGCCACTATGAGGTATCTTGTTTTTTATATCGAACTTTATGTAAGTTTATTACTTCTGAATTTAGAGTATATATTTATAGTGCTACTTTTTTTCACATATGAGTAATTATGATTTTTCTTCTTTATTCTTAAATTTTGATGTGTAAACTTTTAACAAAAAATTGTAGGCAAATTATTATGAAAAATAATAAAATTTTAAACCTTGTTAATTTAAAAATGATTGAATTTAAACTTTTAAAATTTTATATTGAACTTTTAAACAATTTTTTTTAAAAGAAAATAAAATTACTACCGGATTTATCAAAGGATAAATTCGATAAATCCGACGGTGACAAGCTTCAGAATTTCACCAACTAAAAGTTAATATCTGCTGCTAAATCTGTCTAATAATTAGTGACAGACAAATAAATTCGCCAATAAACCATTACTAACGAAGTTTATATCGTTAAATTTATTCTAACGATAAACATATTATCGACAATTTTTTTGTAAATCTACCAATAAATTTGACAGTATCCAATAAATTTTTTGTAATGTAATTAAATAAAAATACTATTGCCTTTCTTCATTGAGATTCAAATGAGACAATCTTCATGAAACCAAGTTCCTAGTTTAGATTTGGTGTGTCAATTAGACGAATTCATCTGTGATTTGAAACAAGTTAGCAGACAATGAAATACTAAATTTGTAGCTTCTCTTATCTTTGCTAGGCAGACACACAACTTGTTTACTAAGGTTTCTACACATAGTTTGTTAAGAATCAAAGATATCGGTAAGTTGAAATATTTTCTTGGGTTGGAACTAACTCAAAGCAGAAAGGGTTTGTCATCATGCTGTGTGTGAATAAAAGTATTGCCTCGACCTCCTTTTAAGACGATGGAATAATGCATCTAAACCGTACATGCCTTAACTCCCATGGATTACAAAGTGCAACTAACAGTCCAAAATTCTTGTACACACATCTCACATATGCTTCTGAATATAAGAAGGATTATTGGAAGATTGCTATATCTTGCAATTTGCAAATACTAGGCTAGAAATCAACAAAGCAGTGAGGTCTGTTATAAAATTATTCATCCTAAAAATTTAAGTTAATATAATATGAATGGTTATATTTTTAATATTTTAAATAAGAGTTTTTTTTTTATTTTGTTTGATTTTCATACAATTTTTTTTATTTTATGTTATTTTTTTTTTACTTTTAAAATTTACTGATAATCAAATTTTAAATTTTTTAAAAATAAAATTTTAATATTATGTCATAAAATTACTTATTTTATAAATTTAAATTGATGAAAAATGTAACCTAAATAGTCATATTTATAATCAGATCCGAGCTAACGTTGTGTATTACAAACTGGGAATGTTGAGATCAGAGAGGGTATTACATACATGCATGCATGCATGAGCATGAGCCTCATGCTTTAGTGCACTAACTGTAGTCAAGTAGCTGATAAGCTA
This sequence comes from Arachis stenosperma, assembly GCF_014773155.1. Taxonomy (NCBI): domain Eukaryota; kingdom Viridiplantae; phylum Streptophyta; class Magnoliopsida; order Fabales; family Fabaceae; genus Arachis; species Arachis stenosperma. The sequence goes on from NC_080377.1 coordinate 15,268,195, forward strand.
GCACAGATAATAATTAGTTACAGTGTTAGTTTGCCGCCAAATTTGGCAAGTACAGATAAGTAACTGTAAATATAAGATTTTTTTTTAATTCCAAATCTCGATTGTAAATCAATTGAATTCTCAACCATATATCAAATCCCTGCTAGTGTCCCTTCTCTATCACCGGGAAAGGCTAGCCGTCCCTTTATTCCAAGAGTAGAATAGTCAGTTTTTTTTTTAATATTTTTTAATGACTGGTGGTGTTTTTAAGAAAATTATTTTTTACATGGTGCCGTTGTTGTTGGTGTATTGCAAGGTGGTATAGAAATGGTGAATGGCAATAAATACAGATGCAATGAATTTTTAGTGCCGACAACAAAAATGGTGGCTCACAATTTAAATAAGAGAAATGTTAAGACTATCATATAATTTATTTTTTTGTTATTATTTAATTATTAATTTAATTTTTTTAGTTTAGTTATTTTCGTTTAATAATTTAATAATATATTTTATTCAATATTTTTAAATATTTTGTGTTATAATCGGAATTAGTAATAAAATATAAATTGATAAATATTATCTAAATAACATATATTTATAAATAAAATATTTAAATTATTTATTTAAAAAAATTCATATCAACAAAATTCAAACAAAATCGACTATATTTTTACAAATAATATATAAATTAGTCTGTGTCTCTAATAATGCATGTTAATATTACATAACACACTATTTTTTTTAGAGTAAACTACCATTTGTACCCACGAAAGTTGAAAATACTGACATATCTATCTATAGAAAAAAGAAATTATTATTTGTACCCATGAAATATAAACTTTTGCTAACAAAATTATCCAAATCCAAAAAAATTATTTGAAATTCCCAAATTACCCCACCACCACCACTTACTTCATACCACCACTTTTTCAATCCCAAACCCACCACCAAAATTCTTCCTCACCACCATCCTAAACCCTAATTACCACCATCACTCAATTCAAAGGCACCACCACCTCATTTCCTTCATCACTACTATCACCACCACCACCATTATACCTCCATTATCATCTTCTTCACATAAAGCAACAACAACAACAACAACAACAATAATAATAGAAAAAGCAAATTGTCTTAGACCACCGCACCATCACCGGCGAACATCAAGCTATCCCCCCTCACTCGATTTCTACTCTTCTTTCTCTCTCTCGGCCCTTCTTAGCTCCTCTGCGTAACCACCGCCGCGGCACTCAACAGTCGCTGGCGCCGTCAAGTCTCACCCAACCTCCACTTGCCGCCACCGCGTCCTTTCCCCCTTTCTTTCCTCCTCCACCCTTTCCCTCGCTCTTTCTTCTTCTTCCCCTTGCCTCACCTCCGCGAGCCCAGAACTACCGTCGCCTTCTGTTTTCGCCGCCTTTTACAACCCTAGAGCCGCTGCCGCTGACTGATCGCTACCGCTACCCCCAACCCGTTCCAGCTAGTCCTCCATCTCTCGCTGACATAGAGCTCCAGTCCCTATCCAGCTCGCAGTTCCACCCGTTCTTTCCCAGGCTACAAACCCAGAGACCACTGAACCTACATCACGCAACCATTTGAAGAAGCAGAAGAGAGAGAAGCAAAATATAGAAGAAAAGAGAGAGAAAGAGAGAGAGGAAGGAGTTGGCAGAGCTGACAGACTCTGGCAGCGACGACGAGCTCAGAAAATGGAAAGAGAGAGAGGATGGGGTTAGGGTTAGTAGTGGTGGTGGTGGTGGGGAAAAGATGATGCAGATGATGATAAGGATAATTTGGGATTTTTATGTGATTTTTTAGTGTTTGGATAATTTTGTTATATAGAACTTATGTTTTATGGATACAAATGGTAATTTTCTTTTTTTATAGGTAGATATGTCAGCGTCTTCAACTTTCGTGGGTAAAAATAGTAGTTTACTCGTGTTTTTATTATAGTTATCGAATTCGGTTTGGCACAATCAGTCGGATCAAAAACCTCAAAAATCTCAATCACCGAATTAGATTTGGATCATCATTTAATCTGATTAAATAATTAATTCGGTCAAATTAGTTTAAACTGAATGAATCGATTCGATAAAACCCAATCAAACTTATTATTTGTTATATATGATTTTTTTTATAATATATTACATAAATAAATTTAAATTATATTTATAAATTATGACAAAAATATTTTTTATTAATTATTATAGTTTTAAATTTTATAATTATCATTTTTATTTTTCTTATAAATACTTTAAGAATATAATAAATTAATTAATTAATGAGTTATTAAAATTTAAAAATAATAATTAATTAAAATTAAAAAATAAACATTTATTATAAAAAAAATTATATAATTATTTAATTATGATTAAGTCAATAATTTAATCTATAACTTAGCGATTAAACTAATATTTTGGTGATCTAATTCAATTAGGATTCAGTTATGATATGATTTTTTTTTTACATGTCTCCCTGTGTTTTATTATTATTATTGTTGTTGTTGTTGTTGGAGGATTGGGTCCACCCTGCTCTTATCTCATCTGATCTCTCTGCCCTTTGGGGGCACTTGCGCCGGTGGCGGAGGAAATCTTGAAGGCAGTAATGGATTTTTCCACCCAATCTTGCTCTGACAAATATCACATGAAATGTGGGGTCTCTTTGGGACTTTATCTAACTAAAGTAGTAAAATTCTCAAGTCAAATTAAGCACATGAAGAGCTTTACAGTCAAATATTTATTTCAAAAGCTATCGCAATATATAACCTTTGGAAAAACTTGGTTCATGCATCAACAACTGAACTAGCATTCAACCAATCCCTCTACCCCTAAGTGGTCCCTACCTTATTTTCAGCCGTTGATCTTAATTGCTTGAAGCCTTTGACCTTTAACCAATGGTAGAGATTAATAGGAGAAGCAGAAACCCTTCCTTTAATAGTATATTACCCAACCCCACACATCATGGGCGGTCTCGGTGATAATAATTAATATAAATATAAAAAATAGTAAAATAAAATAATCAATCATAAATAATTTTATAGTTCTCCTTATATTAGATATTTCCTTTACCTTTCCAAAGATAAAATATTGTAAGAAGTTTCCAGTTGACGATTAGTAAAATTCATGTATATTTGATTGATAATCATTCTTAAGTTTTAAATTAACTTTTCAGGGGAATTAAACACACTAAATTTAATATTTTATTAATGTTTATTTTGTATTTACATATTGAACTATCAATAAATATTTATTCTTGCAAATTTCACAGATATCTTTACTTTTAGAAAAATAAGGAGGTTGTTGCTATTTTAATTTGAAATAAATCACTCATCTTTTTTTTCATTTGCACACTAATTAATAAACTCAAAATTAGGACTCGGTTATCAAATTGTTTCTTTTACTGCAATAATCTTATTTATTTACTAAATATTAACATATAGTTAATTAAATAGAGTGATGAATTAGTCTTTGACCTACTGGGTTGGGAGATACCCTAAAAAATCAAACACATAGTTAATTAATAGAAGAAAATTGAGAATTAATTTTTGGTTAACATTTCTCTTCCTCATTAATTTTTTCTCTCTACATAACATTTATTAAAACACTTATTTTTGCGCATGTATTATTTCTTCTCTAAAGAAAAATTGTTTTCCTAACAAAATCAATAAATAATATAGTTTAAATGCGTTTAACATTATATGAACGAAAAAAAACAATAAATATATGATAATAAAATGTGAGAATAATACATATATGTTAAAATAATATTTTAAAAAAACCAACAATTATCACTCTCAGTGTTGTTCAGAACTAAAATATACATATATAAAAATGTTTTAAAACAGCAATAAATAAATGTTGATGACACTTAAAATAATAAAATAAAAAAATTATTTATGAATGAATATATGTAATTATATTTATCCAATTCTCAAAACTAAATGAAAAATGTTAATTAATACACCTTGATATTAAAATAAATAATTATTTTAAAGCGTCAAATTTTTATACGATAAGCATAAATAACAATGACAACATAAAATAAAAAATATAAAAATTTTTGTTTTATATAAAAGAGACAATATATTTAATATATATTAAAAAAATAAAAATTCATATAAAATTATTTAATAATTTTTAAATATAATTGCAGGTAATTTAAAAAAAATTGAATACACAGAATGCAATTTGAATAGGAATTTTTTTATAATAAAATAAAAAAAAATTATTATTTCTCCAAACATGATTTTTGCACTTTAATTTCTAAATACGGTTTTTTTTATATATTTAAGCAAGTTCGTTGGAGCCCCAGGTGAACTCTATAAAAATTGGCAAGTTTGTCTTATTACCGACGAATTCCATTCAAGTTTTTTTAAACACGTATTTTTTAATCCATATCATCGTATAGAAAATAGTATATTGATCTACAAACAGTATATAAGAATACACAAAAATACACGGATAATAAATATGACTTCTTTAAAGATTTTTTTAATTATAAATTAAAAAAATAAGTCATATTTAATAATGACAACCATTGTTATCATCTCTAAAATTACACAAGTATACCAGAATAAGCCATATTTAACAAAAAAAATTTTAATTATAATTAAAAAAATAATAATTGACATTGTTAAATATAATTTATTTTTTTTAATTTATAATTAAAAAATCATTAAAAAACTATTCGTGTATATTTGTATGCTTTTATATACTGTTTGTAGATTTTTATACTTTTTTTAGATAATAATATAGATTAAAAGTGCGTATTTTAAAAAATTTAAGTGAAATTTGTCAGGTATGACAAAATCGTATTTAAAAAATTAAAATCTACAAATAATAATTTATTTTATTTTATTATTGAAAAAAACCCAATTTGAATAGATACGAGTGACAAGTTGCTATAAAGAGGTGTTCCCACTTACAATAACACCACTGGATATTATTGTTGTTTTTAGTCGGTTATTGCAGAGATAATAATCGACCAACCAACTTACACCTATCCTCTGCACTTTTCTGCACACTCAGTCCCATTCTTTTGTATTCATTCATTCTTTTCATATCTTTTTCTTTTTTCTCCTTCTCTCTCTCTCATACAAATCCCCCTTCAATTCCAAATCTCTTTTATTTCCATCCCTCCCTCTCGTCTTCCATGGACACAATGATGATGCAAGTAGAAAGGTTACCTGAATTCTCCCAATCCTTTTACACCTCCATTCCCAATCAAGGAACCGACTTCTCCGGTGCCCAAACCATATTCAACGCACCACCAGCACCGCCGTGTTTGATTGATCCACCGCCCTCCAACAACGTCAACTTCCCCATCCAACACCAACCGATTGCATTCAGGAACCCTTACCATTGTTCTTCCTCATCGTCCGCGGAGAAGAAGAGTTCAATGGCGGCAATGAGGGAAATGATATTCCGAATAGCGGTTATGCAGCCGGTCCACATAGACCCGGAATCCGTAAAGGCGCCGAAGCGGAGGAACGTGAAGATCTCGAAGGATCCGCAGAGCGTGGCGGCGAGGCACCGGAGAGAAAGGATAAGCGAGAAGATAAGGATCTTGCAGCGGTTGGTGCCAGGTGGCACCAAAATGGACACTGCTTCCATGTTGGATGAGGCTGTGCATTATGTGAAGTTCTTGAAGAAGCAGGTGCAGACGCTGGAACAAGCAGAAGCAAGTAGAATAACAAGAACCCTTGGTGTTGGGTTTTCTTCTTCTAATAACAGTGGCAATCATGTGAATTACGATGCTTTTTCTTTCAAGGGTAGTAGTAGTAGTTGCCAACAACTTTGTCATAATATTGTGGGTTCTACTTCTTCTTCCAAGTTACTCAGCTGAGTTATTTTATTAATATTATTATTATTGTTATTATTATTTAAAAAGATTAATGCTAAAGGAATGTATTTTTCTCTGTGGCAATGTAGTTTTGATTGGTGCATGGTTTGGTGGATCATGTGAATGCGATATTGTTTCGATAACATGTTGCTGCGCCTGCTGCCGTTACAATATTAATTATCGCCAACTCTATTATTTCTGACGCTTTGTTTTTTTTCCCAATATATATAATATGTTATTGTTTGATCATTATTATAAACGAAAAATAATTTGAATGCATTCATATTTTATAAGATATTTTAATTTACACTCATTTAATGCATTTAAATCATTATTGAATTTAAAAAACACTTATTAAATTAATGTAATAATATATGACATATAAATTTTTTTTTGCAATAATATTATATAAAAATTAAATGAAATTTTAACAAAACTAAATTAACAAATATTTCAATAAACAAATACATAAACACTTAAATAAAGTAGCTATTTAAAAAATATTCAAATAATATTTTTAAATTTCAAACGTAATGGATCAGTCTATTCTCTATTTTTTTTTAATCCAATCTCCATTGCACACACTCTCACATATATTATTTATCTAAATTAAAGTCCAAATATAGATAAAATGATGGAAAAGAGAAATGCTTATGTACAATGCTCCATCGAATAGGGTTGTTTATTCTATTCGTTATGAATAAGATAGGACAAATAAAATTTATTTGTAGGTAGAGTAGGATCGAGTACAAATTTAGAATATATTTTATCTATATTTTTAATATATTATATAATATATATTTATAAATTATATGTATAACTAAAAAAAGTGGATATTAAACTTATAATTTTTTTATTGCAAAAATTTAAAATAATTATTAAGTTAATTATTTAAATTATTAATTTAGTATTTTGTTATTTAAAGAGTAATATTACAAAAATTTAGAGTTAGAAAAAAAATGATAAACTATTTATTTTTATTTGTGTTATTTTAATTCTATTAAAAATTTGATGATTATATTATTTATAATTTTATATATATTAAATTTTTTAAGATTTTATTGTTTTTATTTTAATTTAAACTTAATTTTTTATTTTATTAATTTATATGAAATAGGAAATAATTAAATTTTATATTTATTTAAAAATTTTAATTTTCTTATGGATGGAATACAAGTAGGTAGAGTTAAGAATTTTAAAATACGAATAAATTTAGGATTGAAAAATTGTTAACTTGTAGGTAGAATAAAGTTAAATTAAAAAAAAAATTTAATTCATAAATAAGATTAAAGTAGAATCATCCAAATTCTACTCTATCCTCTTCATTTTCAATCTTATTTATTATGTGTATTCTATCAAATTTAAAAGTACTATAACTCAATACATAGTCAATCAAAATAGCGACAGCAATATGCTAATTAATGTAAGCAATAATTTTATAGAAAACGGCATATATACATATATTCAGCTAATCTTTTTTCAAAAAAAAAATAAATAAAATAATATATATAGTGACCATTTTATTTTTAGCGGTAATAATAAAAATAGTTGTTAATATATTTATCAGTAATTAGACATTAATTATTTTATATTTTGTCGCTAAAAGATTTTAACAATAATTATACAATTATCGATAATTTTTTTTAATAATCATGAAAATATATAATTGACATTATAACATATAATAATAAAAAATATAAATTAAATAAAACATATATATATATATATATAATAACTATTATGGTGTTATCATAAAAAATGTTACCACTAAAAATTATTTTTGTAGTTATCTTTACAAGATCCATCCTCATTCCCTCATTATACATTAATCGATAATTGGCTACCTAGCATTTTTTTTTTTCTTTTTGCCATTTTACGTACCTAATTATTTTATCTTCTGGGAATCTAATTAAACGGAAGAGTTTACGAGGTCGTTATTGGGTTCGCCCTATGATATTAGGTTAAATTTAAAGAAAAAAAATAATACATTTGATCATCTAATATTTATATTTTTTGATACGACTTTTCCTTAAATTCTGAGAACAATGCGGGATGCATTGCATTGATCACCCTTTCAAAACATTGTTCCTTTAGAACTAACCTTTTAACCATCAATTTGGCAACAACATAGTGAATAAGTTAGGATTAAGAATGTTCTTGTTTGATAAGTCTCTTCCTATTGTATAGTTCGTCCAGTCTGATTTTAGCTGCTTGTATTTCGAGTAGATGAGATATACGTCAGTTCAATAAAAAAATAAAAAATATAGTGTGTACATATATGTAAAAATAAAAAATACTATGACGTTTAAATTAGTTTTAATGTAATATAAAATTAGTATTTTTAATATCTTTTTTTTTTCATTTATTTAGAGGATCTCTTATAAATAGGGATGGTAATATGTATTTTATCTATGGGTATTTAATCTGATATCACTCAATCGAATAGAGTTACTAATTTGATCCATAACGGATAGAATAGGATGTGAGTAAGGTTTTTATACGGATCGGGTAGAGTGCGGGTTAAACCTCAACTCTATCCACAACTCGTACTTTATATATGTAAATTTTATATACTTATATAAAACAAAAATATTATTTGTATTCCAAAACCAACCACCAATGTATTTATGTATAAATATATGTGTGGTTTAATTTATTTTTAATGTGTATTTGTATTCTAATATGCATTTTATACTGGTAGCTGACTGTAGTGGCTGATTTTAGTGTACACGTATCATAGTCTATATAAAAATATGTTTTAAATAGATATTGAACCAAAAATCTACTCTCGCTAAATACAAAAAATCATTAATCACTAAAAAAATTATTAATTAATAATTTAATATTTTTTCTATAAAAATTAATTCTATCTTAAATTAAATTATCATTAAATTATATAATAATATTATATTTTTTTATAATCTATAAATTAAAAATAGATAGAATTAAAATTTAAATATTTTCAACCCACAAATAAAATTTAAACTATACCCTACTCTAACTATTTTCACCCTGCATATAAAGAGTTTGTAATTCCAAGACGGTTGTCTAGGTGAATCATTTACAAATCAAATAAAAGTCACTTATATAAAGACGTTAAAAACGTCTTTTTATAAATTTTTATAAAGATATTTTTTAATAACTAAAATTTAACACATATAATCGATTAAATCGTGTTATTTTTATTAAAATTAGGCTAGACAAATTGATTTGATCGAAAAATAGTAAATTAAATCTTGAACTGATCTAAATTAATATTATTTTTTATAGAAAATGACTACAATATCTTATTATAGAAAATGACTAAAATACTTCTATTATATTTATATATATTAATTTTGAGAATTCTAAATTTTAATATTTTATTTTTCTATCGTAGGATTAGGATTTAAAATTTTTAATATATATATATATATATATATATATAAGAGTATTTTAATTATTTTCTATAATAAGAATATTGTAGTTATTTTTTATAAAAAAATAAAATTAATTTAGACTAATTCAATATTTAATTCACTATTTTTTTGTTAAATTAATTTGTCTAACCTAATTTTAACAAAAATAATATAATTTAATTAATTATATAAATTAAATTTTAGTTACTAAAAAATTTCTTTTAAAAAAAATTTAAGCGTCTTTATCTCAAGCAATAACTTCCAAGATACAGGTCGGTTTCGGCCGACTTATAATAGACGGATCACAGCTTCCAATGTTAAGCTGATGAATTCTGCAAGTAAATCAGGTTAAGCTTAAAATAAAACAATAAACGAATAAGATATAACTCGTTTGTTAGTAGCCTCCAAGTTCAAGTGGTATCTCTGGCAAGAATGCAATCATTTAAGCTTGTCATCGTGGGACGTGAGAGTGGCAGTTGCCATAAATAATAATAAGGGTAGATTGCGAGAAGTTTTATATGTATAGCTCTGTATTCATAGAATTAAATATAAATTTTTTTTTTCACTCAGTTGAATGAGTATTAACCTAGATAAATTGTGCTCGATCACAATTACATCTGAATTCATAGGCTTTTGTGAGAGCTTTATTTTGAAATCTTAATAACACCTTAGTCAAGTCTCTGTTTTTTACTATATCAAACAAAAACGGTTCATAAGAGATATATGGATCAACCTCAACATACAGCAATCCTAGGCAACCCATTTTCGCCTTATATAAATCTTCATTTAAATACTTTAAAAAATATTCTTCAAAATGCAAAGCGTAGTATATTAACTTAATCCGATAAAGACCAAGGTCACTAAGTATTGAAGTGGATGTCATTACTCATAATAATTTATTTGTGTGTTGTTTTCTAATGAATCAATATTATAATATTAACTTATGTACCATAAGAAGTTTTAAGTTAACCTTAATCAACAACAAATTCTTTATTTAATAGCATGATAACAACAAAGAACTGAAAATTATTTAAAAAACTCTAAATTAAAGAGTAATCAATAATGGTATTTGATCTTGTTGAGCCTGAAATTTGTCTTGATCACTTTCACAGTGGTAACATAAGATAGTACTCCATATATGAGTTATTTTTCTAGTCTTTAGTTTAAATTTAAAATCTGATATTAGAAAGTCAATTTTAGATTTTCATATCTGTGTTTTTTATTACTCATGAAACTCTTTTGAATCTATCCTTTATAGATTTGTTGTATTTTATTTTTTTTAATAATTGTTTCTAAGCTTGTGATTGTATTTGATTTTTTTTATAATTGTTTCTAAGCTTATGATTGTTTTTCATGTAGACAGTAGACACTTGTTCTATGTTATTTTTTTAAGAGATTTTTTAGTTGGTCATAATAGGGTCAATATACTCTATAATATTATTTTTTTAATGCTAAAAAGTTTTATATATGGCTGAAGTGAATTCTTCTGATTAATCTATGAGGAGAAAATTTCAGGAAAAAGTAGATAGATAAATTGATATGTTTCCAGTAACATCCATTTTTTAACTCTTATAGCTTCTTGTTGTGCTATTGATCCATCTTAAGAATACTGTCAGCCGGCTCTAATGCTGTTCTCTCTATCTCTCTCTCTCTTGCAGAAATTTTTGCATATCGTGTTGTATCTTTGTTTTTTACTCATGATGTCTTAATTGCTTGTCACTTGGTATTTTTTTTAGAACTTAATTGTCGGTTATTATAACAACTGTCTATATATTTCTTTTACGTGCAGGAAGACATAATGTGATAAAGAAAATATGTTCCATACAAATATCATATGAGATGGGTCTTACAATGACATTAGTTATGTAAATGTAATATTTTGATGTGTTATGTACTTTTTGAGGTATTACAAGTAATTGAAAAAATTCTACTCTATTTTGATTTGTGTTGTTTAGACTAAAAATTAAACATATCTATCTTATAATGAAATTTTTATGATTTAGATTTCTTGAATTTCTTATTTTTAGATTTATTTTGTGATTATTATCATTTTGGGATGTGATTATAATTTAAAGAAATTGAATCTCATAAACAACAACAGGCTATAGTCACCGTTTTAAAAATCGTGACTATAGATAGAGCTATGGTCACGGTTTTAAGGATGGGTGACCATAGAGTCTATGGTCACAGTAAAAAACCGTGACCATAGATAGGCTATGGTCACGGTTTTAAGGAGGGTGACCATAGAGTCTATGATCATGGTGAAAAACCGTGACCATAGATAGGGCTATGGTCACGGTTTTAAGGGGGGTGACCATAGAGGCTATGGTCACGGTGAAAACCGTGACCATAGATAAGGCTACGGTAATATTACCGTGACCATAAATTAACCTATGGTCACGGTAAAAAAACGTGGCCTAAAGTGTCAGATTTTAAAATTTAAAACCGTGACCATAAAAATCGTGACCATAGATAAAAAAACTGTGATCATAGACTTGTGGCCACAAGAGAATAGGCCACGGTAAAAAATCGTGACCATAGGTCCAAAACTGTAACCATAGATCTATGGTCACCCTTTTTACTAGCTATGGTCACGGTTTTTTACCGTGATCATAGGCCTTTTTTTTGTAGTGCGTAGAAGAATATCCATTATAGATTTCCTAATAAAATATGTTACTTGATGGATTATTAGTCGTCCCTGAATTGCTGAAGTGGGATATAGATAGTGAAGCAGTCAAAAGATCACATAGGTAGAATTTTTTTAAGGTTAAAAGTATTCTATTAGTTTTTATATTTTTTTTAATTTATAATAAAGTCTCTCTATATTAACTTATTTTTATCAATAAATTGCAAAAATATTTTCATTCATTTTATATCACTAATAAATATGTTGTGCCTCAATATATTCAATTTAGTTAAACATTTTGAAACGACAATAATATAATTATACAGTTTAAAATGGCATAAAAACCTAATTAAAAACTTTTGAAATATAAAAGTTCAATTACAAATTTTATAAAATTATTGGGACTAATAAAATATAATTTGACTTTCTCTTAAATAATATTGTCAAGAGAGAGTATTATTCTGCTTAAAAAGTTACCAATGTGGTTCCATTTGCAGGCAAAAAAGCCCCCACTCTAAGTTCAGCGAACTTGAAGGCATATTTTAAAAGAAGAACTATATTCGAAATCTTATTTGTGTAACAATATGCAACAAGCTAAGAAAATGATATAGTTTTTTTTTTTGTTAACAAAAAATTACATACGAATGCTAAGAAAATGCCACTGGGCTTTATTCTATATTATCTTCTCACCTGTCTCTCCTCCACCAGCCATAATACCCATACTTGTTTTAATTTAGAAGTGGAATTAAATTAAAGTGGTCAAAGAACGTAGTAGGTTGCCTCCTCCAGCAAGGTCGAAAACTTTAGATGTTCATGTCTGAAGGATCATGCTATATGCTTCGTAAACACACTTTTAAATTAAATTGCGGCCTTAATTTTGTGGTTGCAGTTACATTAGGATCGCATCAGATTGTATCAAACTCGCAGTACTAATGATATAATTCAAGTATCAAACACAAAAACTAATAATAATAATAATAATAATAATAATAATAATAATAATAATAATAATAATAATAAGATTTAGTTAATATATGTTATAAAAACACATAATAAATTTATTATTAATAAAAAATTTTAAATATTTTTATTTAATAAATATATTAAAAAATTAATTTTTTTATATTTTTAATAATTTTTTTATTTTATAATTTTAACATGTTAGAGCACATAATAATAATAATAATAATAATAATAATAATAATAATAATAATAATAATAATAATAATAATAATAGACATTACAAAAATTATAATGTCGGCAATTGCAAATTGCAATAACTGTAATAGTACTAATATATTTATTAATTTATTGTTTTATTAAATAATGTAATAATAATAACGATGAGATAAATATGTGTGATAATAATAAATTATAAATACATTAAAAAATGAAAATTTTTCATGATTTGTTTTAGAAAGCGCAAAATAATTTAATTATCTGCCATTTAATAAGCGAATAATCTTTTTTATCATTGTTCTTTTAGCTAATATTTAGTATTGGATACTAAGAGTGAGATTGAGATTAAGGCTCAATATTATTTTTTTGGTGGCTAAAGATTAAAACTAAAATTTTAGTTTCGAAATAATAATTGTTTCAAAATTAAAATTTTAGTCCCTTTAATTATTAATACCTCCAAAAAATAAAAACATAAAGGGCTGAAATTTTAAAAATAGAAACTAAAATTTAACTAATAATTTTTTTAAAAAATATCCTCAATCTAAATTAATAATTCTAAGTTTATCCTTCTTCAGTTCTTCTCATTTTCTAAAAATATCATCGTTGTTGCCGTACCCAATACCCAAGAACACCATCGAAGAGTCAGACTTAAAGCCACTGTCTTGTTGCCGCCGCCAAGATTACCACAACTTCGTAGTTGTACCCACCGCCGTTGTCTTCTATCACCTGACCCACGATGCCTCATTTCTCAGCCTTACCCACTCACTCTCCACATTCTCCCCTCTCCCACCCATCCCCCCCCCCCTTTTCCCTCACTTGAACACTCATCGCAGTGGTCATAAAACAACGATCGTCAATGGAGGTCATTACTTTTCTCGCTGGTTCTCCTGCCTTGTCCCCTCGTCATTAGTCTATGCTTCCTTAGCAGTCCGCACCTTTGCCTTCTCTGTCCTGATTCATTGAATTTTGTGCTCGTGAGGCCTTTTCTCCTCACATGGCGCCCTATTTTTTTTGTCGGAAATCTATTTCTACTTCTACATCTAGTTCTGCTTCCAAGGTACAACCTAAACCGTGAGAAGAAAAACAGAGTGAGAAAAAATGACAGAAGTACATGAATGGAGGTAGGGTTAGAAATGAATCAAGCCAACTCGAATTCGACTTGTTAATAGTTCAATAAGTTGAACTCGTGAGCTGATGAATCGAGCTTGAATCTGGAATTGAGCTTATATATTAAATGAGTTGAATTTGAGTTTGGATAAGTTCAACTCATTAGTTCGTGAGTTGGTTCGATTTTATATATATATATATATATATATATATATAATTTTATATACATTAATATTTGTATTTAAAATTTATAATTATTTTTTATATAATTTTGATGTAGGACATAAATAAAAAATTAATAATTAATAGATATACAATATATAAAATTATAGATTATGTTCATATTATTTAAGTCAACTCGTGAGCTCGAGTCAACTCATGAGTTTTCGATGAGCCAAATTTGAGTTTAAGAAATAGACACGATTGTTAATGAGTTGAGTTGTGAGCTAAGCTCAATTTTTGTGAGCTAAACTTAAATTTGATTTAGCTCGACTCAACTAGACTCACTTTCAACACTAAATAGAAAGAGGTGACTGAAAAGAGACAATAAAAATTTATTTTATTTTTTTTAATTAATAAAAATAATTTAATAATCTTTTAATTTTTATATTTATCTTAAATCAGATAAAATACGAGATAAGCCTCAAAGTAATCCCTAAAATTGCATTCGAGCCTCAAAGTAATCCCTAAAGTTAATAATTTTTCAAATTCGTCCCTAAAATTGCACTCCGAGACTCATAGTAGTCCTTGAGAAATTTTCTGTTCGTCGAAATCTTAAAACGATGTCGTTTTGAGAAGTAAAAAAAAAAAGGAACATTAAAAACGACGTAGTTTTGTGTTTATTTAAAAAAAAGTAAAAAAAAAAATATGAAACCCCACCCCTTCCCCGAGCCTTCCCTTTCCCTTCCCCACCCTTCCCCTTCCCCTTCCCCAATCTACCCCTCCCCTTCTCTCCCTCACAAGCAAGCTTTCCTCAACCCTCTCTGTCGCCGGCCTCCATTTCGATGTTGCACCGATCGTCCCTCTCCAACCTAATCTTTCACGTTTCCAATCTGCTTCTTCGCACCTCCACGAGATCGAGGTGCTCTCCGACCTCGCCATCCAATTTTCACACTTTTTTACTGTTTTCAAGTGCTCTGTCAACCGCCCCCAACTCTCTGTCGTCGCCGTCTTCTCTCTCGAGCCCGCCGCACTTGCCGGCGACTCCAAAGCCCACCAACAGCTCCACAACGAGGCAGGCGCTCCAGGCCACAAACAGAATGTCTCTCACGGTCAGCTCCAGGCGCTCACCATTGTCCCGGTTGACAGTCCCTCCCTATTTGTCGTTGTTTGCTCTCTGTTCTCTTCTCTGTCTCCCTCTGCATCCTTCTTCTCTTCTCTGCGACAAAGGTGAGTTTTTTTTTATTTTTTTAGTTATTGAATCATTATTGTATAATATTTTGGATGATTATTGCTGCTGATGATTGTGTTTTAATGTAGTTGTCATTGTTGATTTTTTGTTGTTTTTTATTCTATAATTGTTACTATTTTTTGTGATTGTTGCTATTTAGGTTAATTGATGATAGTTATTTAGATTAATTGATTTTTTCTAATTGTTGTTGGTTTTGTTTTTTGTAATTTTTTGTAATGGTTAATTTTTTCAATTCTGTTATTTTTGTTGGTTCTAAAGATGTTGTTGTTGCTTCTATGAAATTGAAGAAGAAGAAGAACATCAATAAAAAAAATTGGTGAAGATAAGGATTAGTTTTTTTTTTATAAATATAAAACGACGTCGTATTGGGGATTAGTTTTTTTTAATAAATACAAACGACGTCGTTTCAGTCCAGCTCAATTTTTCGGTAGCAAGGATGGACGGAAATTATTTTAAAGATTATTATAAGTCTTAGAGTGTAATTTTAGGAATAAATTTGAAAAATTATTAACTTTAAGAATTATTTTAAAACTCAAATACAACTTTAGAAACTATTTTAAGACTTATTTCAAGAATTACTAAAATATAATATTTTATATCAAACATAATATAAAATTTAATTTAATTTTTGTCCCACTCAATTTGGGTCTTTGAATCTCTATCTTTCTTTCAAATATAGGCTTAAATCCTCTCTTTGACGAAGAATAGTCTAGAAGAAGCAATAAAACAAAAAGACGAGATATGGAGAAGCCAAGCCACATGTCTAGTGCGAGTGCAAAACCATGTGAGCTCTTCCACTACAGTCCGCAACACACACCAACTGAGATGAGGTTCAATTTTATTTATTTATTATGTAATACATATTTATAAGCACTAGAAAGAAAAGACGCAATCTATGGTACATTGTATCTTTTCTAATATATAAACACTGTCACCATCACCAATAAAATTCTTTCTAAAGATAATCACAATCTTTTAAATAGAAATACAAAAGGATAATACAAAAATTTATTTTTCAAAAAAAATATAAAATAAATTTAAAAGTAAGATCACAATGTTTTTAATAAAATAAATAAAACATACAAAATATTAGTATTGATGATAAACACAAAAAATTGCAATGATAAACACTGGACAAAGCTTAAAGAACCACGTGGAGGGTAGATAACACAACTTAATGAACGTATAGTTTGATAAAATTTCTAATTTAAGTTGAAATTCAAACAACAAACAATGACAAACTATCAATCTCTAAAAACATAGTCACATAGATATCTCCTTACTAATAATTACTGAAACCTCCCTTTAGTTGTTCTTTCTATATTTGGCCCATATCTCCTTAATATAGTATTTTGCGTTCATAAGTTCCGATTCTTCTGACATTATTGTGTACCCTATAATTCCACTACAATATTTTTTAGCTATTGCAACATATCCTGCAAATAACATTCAAAAAGTGTTATTTAAACTAACTAAAGACAACATTTAATATTTATTACATAAAAATAAAGCTGTTGCAACTCTTTCTTAACAACATACTATAAATGTTCCTTTTTGATCAATTAAAGTACAAGTAAAAAGTGTTGCTTTTGTAAATTAAACAAGCAACATTTGTGATATTTATATATTACACTTTATAAGTATTGTTCTTACAATTTTTAATAAGCTTCTCATTATAAATGTTGCCAAAACTCAACTAAAATTTTTTCTCTAAAATTTTGACATTCTCTCCAATATTTTAACAAAAATATATTTTTTCCTTCTTTTAACTTAGCACAAAATACATATTTATAATTTATATATTATTTACTGATTTTTTTTTTGGCCAAGGACCTGGACCAATAAGAGCCCAAGTCCAAATCAGAACCCGAAACCCACCCACGTCTCTTCTCATTGTGCGAGAGGTGCTGCACTTGTTAGCCATAGCAGCAGCTACAATTCCTCAGCGTGGTGGCGCAGCCATGACGACATCAATAAACCACCGACGACTATCCTCTGCACTGATTCAAATCCTACTGAGTTCAAAATAAAATTCCAAGCCTTATTTTCAATTAGAAACCCTAACCCCAACCATTTCAAACCCTTCTGCGCGATTTACCCTTGTTTGTTCGATTTTCTCTCTGCTCGCATCGCCGTCGTGCTTGTCGCTGCTCGCGCGCTGTCGTGCTCATCGCTGCTCGCATCGCCGTTGTGCTTGTCGCTGCTCGCATCACCGTTGTGCTTGACGCTGCTCGCATCGCCGTCGTATTTGTCGCTGACTTGCATTTCCTCATCGTTACTTCTGAAGTTGTGTTCCTCTCTACTCGCGTCGCCATCGTTTAACCTTCGATTGTCTTCGCTAGCAGTTCGAGCTTCCATCATTTCTGCTCGCTTGTTCATCACCGGGTACCTATGATTCTGCCTATTCCTTTTTCTTTTTCATTTTGAATCCTAATTTTAATAACGTTGACGTTGTTATTATAGGGTTTTTGGTAATAATGTTGCTGTTTCGAGCTTGCCGTTCATATTTGTGTATATTTGTGTATTTTGTAACCAGATCTATAAAGTCTTTAGGTTTTGCTTGCCGTTCATCTATGATCTCTTCTAATTTGCCAGCATTCTTCTGCTAGGGTTCATCACCGCTGATCATTGTTCTGCAGGTACTCATGATTTTACCTCTGTTTTTATTTTTTATTTTTGTGTTTTGAATTCTAATTTTTGGTTATATGAAACTTGTTGCTGTGTGTATTAGTGTTGATGTAACTCTACTGTCACTGTGTGGGTTTAATGAAACTGCATGTGTATTTTAAATCTTCTAGTTAAACTTAAACTTATTTTTACATACATAGCTTTGTGCAGTACCATTCTATTTTGGTTCTTTTATTATGATTTTGAATTTTAGCTTATTTTCATTCTATGTACTCTGTAGAAATTGGGAAACAGGGTAAGTAGTGCTGATATTTTGAGATTAGCAATTGGAAAACAGGGAAAGTATTATATGCGAAACTAATTATTGTTTTTGGGTCAAGTGTGTGCATGTGGGTGTGGAGTTTGAGCATAGTTTTGTTTGAATATTTGGAGCTTCGAGTGAAGAGCAGAGAGCTACCAGCTTGCTTCTTCTCATACTGCTCCATAGATCAAATGGCCTCTTTTTATACAACGGAATGGAATCACTTTCATCTTTTATGTAACTTTTGTATCTGGCTTAAATTCATGCAACATTGCAACATGAACCTGATTTGCCATTTGCTTTTAGGATTCAACTTTTTTTTTCTTACCATGCCCTCTGTAATTTTAGATGCAGCTGTGCTTTACCCTGTTCTCTGGGAATAATTTGAATTTTTCTTTTGCATGTTGACTGTGCTTGCTACCAAGTTGTAATTTGATGCCATAAATATGGACAAATCATTATGCTTATGTCATATGCGGTGTCTTGTTATATTTTTTTTTATAGTGAAATTATCAAAGGATCCTAGAAACGACAGTCCTAGTTTTTATATATGTAATACAAGTTTCAAGCAAGATAGATACATTGAGACAGCATCTTTAAAGAAAGCAAGTTCTTTATTTGTTGTAACTCCTAACCCAAAGGACTTGGCATGATATTTAGAAATGAGATTTCTAGTAATATGAATTTACTGATATTTTATATAGGGTCTGGCAAAATGGATGTGTTGTTGTGCATCAGTTATTGAACTTTTTTAAATATTCTTGACTAAGCACTGTTGGGGTCATATTTGGTATAGCGTTATCACCACTGCTACTTTAATTTTTGGCATTTGTGTTTTAAGGTTGGTGATCCTGCACAGCTTCCAGCAGCTGTAATTTCAGATGTTGCTAAGAATCATGGGTAAACAATTCTTTTGATGATAAGCATATCTTCTAACTAAATAAAACTATTCTTCTGCTTAATACCCTACTTTTGTGCTATTTTCTGTTTCATGCTTTAAGATATGGCACAAGCTTATTTGAAAGATTGATGCAAGCTGGCTATCCAGTTAAAATGTTGAAGACCCAATACCGAATGCATCCTGAGGTTGGTTCATATTTTACTGGGAAAGTTAGTTTGTTATTTATTTCTGTTCATACTATGGTCATGCTTCAGATTTGGGATTCCTTTATTCCCTAGGCAGCCTCAGATTGAATTGCATAACACAACCAATAATAGTAACTTATCTTAATTAGTATCTTAATTATTTATTCTCTGGTTTTGTATCTTAATTCCTTTCCGGTGACCATGATTTTGTTGAGTCAAAATCAGGCCGGATGGTTAGTTGTATCCATTCTTGGAACTGCTAAGACCAATACTTGCATCATCACATGCTTTGTTTCCTTTTAATAGTAATTTAATTAGAAATTTAATTTATTACTTTCCTGGAAACTGCTAATCTGCCTCCTCATCATCACTTTCATCACCCATCACCATCATCATCGCATGAGACCCCATCTAATTGAACTCCAACTCCATTCATATCATTTTTATATATTTCTAGAATACAATACCCCAACACTAGTGTGAATTCTATAAGCTCTTATTTTTCTTTTCTTTTCATTTTGACTAAATTAAACTAAATAGAAATCTCTAGTCTACTAATTTTGGTCCTTTAATTTACCATGAAATTTATTTGCTACTTTCTTTTTAAGTTCTTTGGACATATTCAGCCCCCAGTACTGTCTTTTGTCTTCCTTAAACCTGGCGTCACGAAGAAGCTAATTTTGTTAAGAAAGATAAATCAAAACCGAACACGTATACGTATACCCCCTCTCTTTTAATTAGAAATTTAATTTATTACAAAATCTAAAACTACTACATAATATATTTACAAAATCTAAAAATAACCCCTGTTAAAAGCAATAATGGAACTTAAATTTAGGATGTGTCTAAAATATGAAAACTGATTGTTTAGATTGCTAAAATTTGGCATAATATATATATTAGCTGGAAATTAAAAGATGCATGGTTATGTCATATATAAACGCAGTATCCTGTTCTTTTTCTTTATGATTAACTGCTAATATTAATAGTGCTTTTGTTTATATAAAACCTGCACTCTCTTGTGTATATAAAACCTGCACTCTCTTGTGTATATTACTTTTAGGCTGTTTTGGAAAGAAGCATGAGAATCAGTGAGTGGAACAAGCTAAAATTGTTATGTTTTTTTTTAATAGGATAAACTTAAGAGCCACCAAGAAGCTGGAGACACTTCCGAGAAAGCATTTACTGCAGTATTTGGCAAAGAACAACTAGGAAGAGTTCGATGTTATGGGAGAACAATCACAAAAATATCTCTGCAGAAAGAACGGGAGATTGCTAAAATTAAGCAACAACATGCAGAGACTATAAGTTCAATGAAAACTGAACTTCATGAGACAAAAGATAGAGTCCAAAGTTTGGAGGATCTTGTGAAGCTTCTCTTGCAACAGAGTTCTCTTGGCACAAATATTGATGAAGCACTATCTTTATTACGAGCCAAGGAATCAACACATGATATAAATAGTAAGCAATGTTCGAATGGCAACGATCGTCCTTCCTCATCAACTCGTGATCCAAAGTGATGACCAGGTATAACAAAAAAATTTGCAGTAATTTTTGTGATTTATCATTTATTGGGAATGGACTATCAACATTTTTTGCCTTTGCTTTCTCTGTCTTCTGCCATCTTACTTCATGGTGGCTTCTGCAATACACTCTTGCTATTTTTAATCAATCATCTTTTTTTCTTTTTCCTTTTTAATTACTTATTTTTGTAGCGTTGTGCTATTGTGAGGAAGAAAATTTTTTCCTCATTGCTGAAATAATGTGCCTATGTTGGAGAGTGATGCATGTTGTCACTGCAACAGACTCTAGTAACTGCTATTTCATTCGCAGGAATGACAGAAATTGCCAAGCGAGTTGTTTCATTTCTTTATCTTTTCATTTTTTACCCCTTCAAATTTATGTTTCAGTCATTTTTATCTTTTCATTGCATTTCTCTTTCTCAGTTTACTCAGGTACTTCATCAAACACATACCATGCATCATTTTCCGTTATTGCACCTTTTATGTTTCAATTTTTTTTAAATGCAACTTTAACTAAACCCCAATTCATTTAAATGCAGCAGTTATTGGACTCAGTGGAGGCAAGAGGATTTTGAGTTCATCATACCACACACTATCATATTGTTCCAACAAAGTCAAGCATAGATATAAAATATGCAAATAGATTGACATTATTTTGATAAATATTAATTACTATTTTGTTATGACAATTATTGTTAGACAAAAATTTTATTATTTTGTTGAGAATTATTGATAAACATGTATTAGAAATACTAATTGAACTTTTTAATATCTATTTTAATTAGAATTTTATTTTTAGTTATTTTGTCTCTTTTATAATTATTTTTTATTGTGTACAAATTTATTTATTAATTAAAATAATTACACATGTATGAACAAAAAATTTTATTGTAAATTTTATTTTTTTATATTTTTATTACAAAAATAATTTTTATTTTTATCAAAAAGGCAACCCTTTTATTAGTTGCATATTTTGAATATTAGACAACACTTGTATATGTTGCATATCCAAAAGAAAAGGTAATATTTTAAAGGGTTGCATATTCAAAACTAATAGGCAACATATTGCAAATAGACAACACTTTTTAGTAGTGACCAAAATATGAGAGAAGAGACAACACTGCAAAAGTGTTGTCTCAAATACACCTTTGAAGTGTTGTTGTTTTTCAACCAAAGGCAACACTTACCAAGTGTTGCTCTCAAAAGCGTTGCTTTTGAAACAAAAAAGTGTTGCCTTGATCTAAGGCAACGGCTGCATATGCAACGCCGACAAAAAACGTTGCCTTAGGTCCAAAAGTGTTGCCATTGATCAAAAGCAACTTTTTGTCAGCCTTTAGGCAACACTTTTTAAATGTTACCTCAATCTGAAAATGTTGTAGTGAATTCCATGTTTTTTTAATTATAGATTTTATAAATAAATATTCAAAAATGTATATGATGCAGCAACAAAAACAAATAATATAACGTAAAAGGGATTGAATATTTATAATTTTAGATAAATTTTATGCGACTAATAAAAATCATAAGTGGACAAACAAAAATGTGAAAAAGGATTTTAGAGAGAAAATTACACACATAAAAATAGATGAGTAGTTAAATTAATTTTTTTTGAATAAATTTACTGTTTTAAATTTAAAAAGAAAAGAATCATCAATTCAATTGTAAACTTAGCAAAGCTATGAAAAAGGAATTTCAAAATAAAAGAATGATTATTTGAAAAACATAAAAATATTTTTAATTAAAAATAAAAAATATATCTAAAAGATATTTTATTTAATCGAATTGAGTACTATTAATTGTCAAGGAAATGAAAATAATAAAGTTAAATGAAGTTATTATAACATATAAAAATATTAAAAAAAAAGGAAGAGAGAAGAATAGAAGATTCAACACGAGAGATGTTGTATTACCATCATATATAAATATAAATGCATGCATTGAGATATATATATATATATATATATATATATATATATAAGAAAAGTAATTTTATGCACGTATATATTACATTACACTATATATTATTCTAACTAATTTGGATTAGTTTATTAGTAAATTTATTTATCTAATTAAATAAATATTAAGAATTTAAAAATTTGAATTCTATTATGTATTGCAATAATATATTATCTAATAACAGATTTTTAAATAAAATTTAGATTTACAATAAATTAATTTTTAACTTGTTGAACTAGAAAATATCGTAAAAAAATAATAAAATATATAGAGAAGTGTTAGAAAATCAGTAATTTTTGTATTTTGTAATTATTAATTGACCATCAATAATATTTTTAATAGTGTGAGATTATATATAATGATAAAAAATCACTCATTTTTTTTAATGATTAAATGATGATTACAAAACACAAAAATTGCTACTTCTCTAAACTTTTCCAAATATATATATCATGCTAAAACAAAAAATGTTAGAAACAAACTTACGAGAGAATGACATATCATTTAAGTTTGTTAGTATTAAAATTCACAAATAGTATATACCTAACAGATAGATAGATAACTATGACCAAATTTTTGCACTTTGGGAATTTAACATTTTTGTCGGCTTCCAGGCTTTTTTTTTTTTTTTTGGTAATGAAACGGAGCTGAAAAGCCCAAAAGAAAACCTAGATACAAACTAAACGAGGTAAGGTAACCCCTCTTTCATCATCACTAATAATCCTCCTAAGGTTAGAAGGAGGTATATCCCAAAAAATAAAATCAGCTTCCATTGTTAAACTCTTTTTTGTTAGGTAATCTGCACACATATTACCTTCTCTATATATTTGAACAAAATGAATATTCCAATTTCTTCTTTTTAATTCATATATCTCTCTGACCACAGCATTAGGGTGGGAGGCCAAACTTTCTCCCTTGTTGAGGAGCTTTATCACTGCTCCAGCATCTATCTCTACCACAATTTTTCGAAAACCCATTGTCCAGGTTATCTCTAATCCCTTCTTCACACCGCAGAGTTCCGCCATGAAAGCTGTTCCAACTCCAACTTTATGGGAGAAGCCTGCTATCCAGCGCCCCTCCTCATCCCGTAGAATTCCTCCACAGCCAATAGTTCCTGGGTTGCTCTGAGCTGTTCCGTCAGAGTTTAATTTGATCCATCCTGCCGGTAGGGGGTTCCATCGAACGTTCCTCTCAATTCTTCCTCTTCTCTGTCCGATGAGGTAAGCTTTCTCAAGCGCTCTTTTAATTTCCTTGGCTTCTTTATTAATTTTTGCATATGGTTGCATTGGTCTCCTATACTGTTCATGAATTTCTTTGTTCCTCCATTGCCAAATTCTCCAACAAGCTGTAATAAACACATCCCTCCAGTCTAACTCTTCATCTTTCCCCAGTTGCTGTTGAAGATTTATTTCTATCCAATTATCCCATTTCAATTGAAAGAAATTAGGGATTTCGTCTGTTTTAACTAGGTTCACCCAAATTGTTAAAGCCTTTGGACAATTTCTCAGCACATGAAAGATGTCTTCTTCTCCTCCATTACATAGCGTACAGTCCCCTTCTCCTCCAAAAATTCTGGCTCTTCTCTGATTTGTCATCAATTTCTTGTGCATGGCTGTCCATAATAAAATTTTCGCTTTTTGTGGACCTCTCCAACTCCAAAGTTGTTTTCAAACAGTTTTCTCCTCACTTGGCCAATTTATGAGTTCTTTGTAGGTAGAGTTAATAGAGAAATTCCCATCGTGAGACAATCTCCACCCTCTTCTATCGTCATCATTTTCGGTCTTAGGTGGTGGTTTGCATATAATTTCCATCACAATCTCAGGAGGCAAGTTCTGATTAAGTCTGTCTATGTCCCATTCGCCATTTTGCTTAGTCCATTCCCACACTAGGCTTTCAGCATCCACAATGTCCATATTTAACGCTTTATTTATGAGGATCCCTTTATTCTCTAACCAATTTTGCTTCCAAAACAAAGTAGATAATCCATTTCCAATGTAGTGAATAGAGCAGTATGAAAACGTAGGCCATAACTTTATAATTTCTCTCCAAAAGGGTGAGTCTCCTTGTTTTGCTTGCATAAGATTGTTCAACCTATTTCCTTTGCAGTACTTATTTGAAAGGACTTGAACTCATAGTGCTTCTGGATTCTCCATAGCTTGCCAAATAATTTTAAATAGAAAAGCATCATTCATAGTGTTGAGCCTTCTGAATCCTAGTGCTCCCAAATGTTTTGGTTGACAAAGGGTCTTCCAACTTATGAGATGCATTTTCTTCTTATCTGGTTCATCTCCCAATATGAAGCTTCTCTGCAGTTTTTCCACCTCTAGACAGATTCCTCTTGGTACTCTTTCATATTGCATGCTGAAATTGAGAGCTGTGCTTAACACTGATTGAGCCAGTGTAAGTCTTCCCGCAAGTGATAAGCACTTACTCTTCCACCCTTTTAATTTGTTATGGACTCTCTCTAGTATGTCCTTGAAGTTCTCTTTCCCTTTTCTGTTGCTAGTGATCATAGCCCCCAGGTAGCGGCCTAAGTCCCTTTGTTCTTTAAAACCCGAATATTTAGTGATTTCATCCTGGATGTCCATATTGGTTCTTTTAGAGAAAACAATGGAGGATTTTTCTACATTGATCTTCAGTCCAGATGCTTTGCAAAAGGTTTCAATCACTCCTGTCACTTCCTTAATCTGATCTATTGTTGCTTCAGCAAACAAAAGAAGGTCATCCGCAAACATAAGGTGGGATATGTCAGGTCCTTCCCTTCCCACTCTAATTGCCTTCCATAAACCTCTCTGAACTCGGTCTTCTATGAGGTGGGAAAGTTTGTCCATGCCGATAACAAACAGGTAGGGAGAGATGGGGTCTCCCTGTCTCAAGCCTCTTTTAGGCACAAACTCTTCTGTTCTATTACCATTCCAAATGATGCTGTAAGAAACCGTTTGGACACAGTTCATAATCAAATTGACTAGATGACTTGGGAAATTAAATTCTTGAAGTCTTCTCATCATGAAGTTCCAATCTACCCTGTCATATGCCTTCTCAAAATCAATTTTGATGGCCATGAATTGCTTTTTTCCTTTCATTCTTCTCATGGTATGCATCATCTCCTTGGCAATCACAATGTTGTCTTGGATTTTCCTTCCCGGAACAAAGCTAGATTGGTGAGCTGCAATTCTGTCATTAAGGTGAGGCTTTATTCTATCAACCAGGATCTTGGTTATAACTTTGTCGCACACATTGCAAAGAGCAATAGGTCTAAATTGACTTATAAACTCAGGGTTGTTGAGCTTAGGGACAAGCGTCAAGAGGGTAGTGTTGCTTTGTTTTATCTGTTTTGGTTCGGTCCAGCAAGAGTAGATGAAATTGCACAGCTTCCCTTTCATTATCTCCCAGTTGTTCTTGTAGATGAGGGACGGAAGTCCGTCACTTCCTGGTGCCTTGAGCGATCCGATGCTGAAAATAGCTCTTCTTATCTCCATTTCTGTCGGCATAGCTATGAGTTTCCTACAATCAGAGGTACTGAAATTAGGCATCAAAAGTGATAAATTGTCAATTGGATTGATATTTACCTGTTCTTGGTATAGGTCTTGGAAGTGTTTGAGGACATGTGCTTTTAGCTCTTCTTCTTCTTCAATCCAGTTTCCTTCTTTGTTCCGAAGCTTTTGAATTCTATTTTTTCCCCTTCTGATGATGGTTTTGGTGTGTAGTATCTTGTATTTCTATCTCCTTCTACTATCCATTCTTGTCTTGATTTTTGCATCCAAAAGATCTCTTCCTTATCTAGTATATCATTTAGTTCTTTGTTCAAATCTTGCTCCAAATTGTCTAGATAGGGATTTACTCCGTACGTAATACTTCTTTGAATGCCCGCAATCCTGTTGAGAAGTCTTCTTTTAGCTTTGAAGATGTTCCCGAATATTTCCTTATTCCATTTCAGTAGGTCTTTTTTAAGTTCTCCAATAGCTGTCAGTAGAGAGTTTTCTTTGTTCCAACTTGTTCTTAGGCAGTTTTGAAAATCCGGATGTAACTCCCACATGGCTTCAAATCTGAATGGTCTAGTATAAACACCATTTCTTTCCTTTTCACATTTGATAAGAAGAGGGTGATGGTCAGAATTGGTTCTAGTAAGAACTTCAACTGTTGCTTGTTGGAATCTGGTTCTCCACATAGGGTTAGAGAGCGCCCTATCCAGTCGTTTGAACACCCTATCATGCCCATCCCATTTTGGACCCTTCCATGTGAATCTTGATCCTATGAAGCCTAAGTCAATCAGCCCACGTCACGTGGGCTGATTGACTTAGGCTTCATAGGATCAAGATTCACATGGAAGGGTCCAAAATGGGATGGGCATGATAGGGTGTTCAAACGACTGGATAGGGCGCTCTCTAACCCTATGTGGAGAACCAGATTCCAACAAGCAATCCAAGCTTATTATTCAGTCTTATTAAGCACTCATAAATAATGATCATCTCAGGTTTCAAATATAGGCCCAACTTCCCAGCCGAGATGACTGATTATGTTTTGACGTGAGCTGATTGATTATTTGTGTTATTTTTTGTTTTTTATTTTTTGGAGGGACTGGAAGATTGTTCCACTAACATTTATCTGAAAGAAGAGGACCAAAAAAACGCTTATCAAAATGGGAGCCAGTGTCACACCAAAAATTATAAAAGAAATGGAAAAGAGGAGCAATAGGGATAGTATGTGGGCCAACCCACCAATATATTAGGAAAGTTAAGTGGTTAACAGGTTAAACCTTTCTTTTTTTTTTTTGGTAAAATCCCTTTCCTTTTTTTTTTTTATGTTTTTGAAGTCTTTTTTTTATAAATTACATACATTAATAGTGAAATTAGTCTTTAAAAAATAAGATATTTTTTAAATTTGTCATTTAAAATTTTTTTAATTAAATTGGTCCTTCAAAAATTACGAATTAATCATATTTATTCTTCACTTACAATACTTACAATTTTCGTCAACAATTGATAATGTAAAATATTAACTGATAACATAAATGACACATAACATGTTCAATTAGACGTTGAATAAATATATTTACAAAAATATTTTTTTTTTTAAAATTCACCCAAATAAATTCTATAAAAAAAATTAGATTCTATGATGCTCACAGAAAAGAGACACTAAGAAACTCCTGGATTTTACATACTCTGATCATTTTGTCCTATTATTAACTAAAATTTTACCCTTTATTGGGTTCAATAAACTTGAAATCTAGAATTACAATATTCTTATCTCTATTTATCTTCATTTAATATTTAAAAATATATTTATATTAAAAATTAATTATTAAATTAGTTATTATTATGTGTAATTATATATTTATTAATTTATTTTTAATATATCTTTTATATAAATAATTAATTTAATGACAAAATTTTAATATCTAATAATATGATTATAAAAAAATTTTATTTTCTTCTAATATCTAAATATATTACTTTTTTATGTATTTTTTTAAGTGTCAAATATTATAAAACACACAATTTTTAAACAAATAAGATAGGTGAAATTTGACATATTATACATATTTTATTTATAGTGTAAACCAAATATAACCATAGTTAATTTGTTTACACTATAAAAATATAATTTTTATAAGAATAAAATATAATTTTTTAAAATAAAAAATATATTAATAACTGATTTTGACTGATTTAAAAAATAAAAAATTGATATATTTTGTTATTATTTAGATTAAATTTAATTAATTTATATCCATTTATATTTAAGTTGAGTTAGCTTAGTGATTAACTCACTCGTCTGCTTAAGTAAGTATCAATGTTATTGACAAAAAACGAAAATTAATTTTAAATAGTGAATGAGATAGATGATTTTAACTCATTAATTTTAAATTTATTTAAAAAATTACTAATTTCTAAAAAAGCATGTGAATTTATAAAAAAAGTTGCGATTTGAAACTATTTATTTAAAATTAGTACTTTATTTTTTAAAAAATAACACATTTAAATTAATATTAAAAAAGAATACATATTTTTTTTGAATGAAATATAGTCATAATTAATTTATTCATATGATAAATAAGATAAATAATAAAATATAAAAATATAAATTAAATTATCTATATCGGTAAATAAAATATTTAAAATATTTATTTATAAAAACCTATAATTAAGATATATATTTATATTTATATATATTATAAATGCAGGATAAATTAATCGATGAGTAGGTAAGGATGTAAAAAATGATGTGTACAATAATAATTTAGCACCATTTTAATTATATCAGCAGTAAGACTCCCAATGAACACTTTCTTAGACCATGCGTTATGGGGATAATGAACTTTAATAACCCCAACTCCAACTTCAGCTAAAGCATTGTTGGTGAATAACTGATGTCGTCCCATAACTCTAATAATATTAGGATACTTGCCGCCTAGAACTGGTACTTGTGCCAGCCATGATGCTCTCCAACTATCTGATCATCAGTATCGAAGATTGAAAAAGATGGCGTATATTTTTATATATAAGTGAGTTGTCTTTATCTTTTTTCTTTTTATTTCTATGTATATACATATCATTTTAACTTTTTGTCAATTTAATAATATTTTTTTGCTATAATTTCTGAAGTGATAAAACTAAAAGCACAATTCATAAATTCAACTTCTTTCAGCTGCTGAAAATTTGACTGTGATCATTGACACCAAAATTCAAGTTGTCTAAACG
Organism: Arachis stenosperma; assembly: GCF_014773155.1. Classification (NCBI taxonomy): domain Eukaryota; kingdom Viridiplantae; phylum Streptophyta; class Magnoliopsida; order Fabales; family Fabaceae; genus Arachis; species Arachis stenosperma. The sequence goes on from NC_080377.1 coordinate 15,297,928, forward strand.
ACAAAAATAAATATCATAAAAAAATCTACTTGAAAAATAGTAGTGAGTTAGAATAAAATAATGATCAGGTTTATAAGTTTATGATTGTATCAGGTACTACTAAATTTTATAAAGTGTTACTTTTTAGTAGCAAATTATAACTCAAATAAATATTAATTAAAATTATCTAATAACAATTTTTACAAAAAAAATTGTGAAACCATACTGTAATTCTCATATTTTATAATATCATTTTTTATATAAATTTATATAAAAAATTATAAAAATAAAAAAATATTATTACTTTTAAAAATTTCAACCTAATTGACTAATAGGTAAAATTACCAAAAAAAATATTTAGTGATTTATAAAAATATGAGAGAAAATTTAAAAATGTCAAACACTTTTTTAAATTAATAATTTGAAAATTGATTATAATTTGTAAATTTAGTTATTCTCTTAATATCTATATTTATATCAAATTTATTATTAGATTTTTATATTTTTTTTCAATTGAATTTTTAAATCATTTTAAATTTTTTAAATAAATTTTTATTCACTTAAACTTTAAAAAATATTTATAAAATATAAATTTACTATTATATTTTTTCATTTGTTTTACTCTGATACTTTTTCTTTTTTCATCATAGTAACAAAAATCGATAGTGCTTATAGTTATGTCGCAGTAATTAATTTGTCTTGTTACTTAGATCATTTTTCATTAACAATAATGTAGACTTAATTGTAAAAAATATTTGATAAATAAATATATTTTATGTATTCCTTATGTACTCTTGTTATAAAACTAGATAACTTGTATTATTGCTAATAAAAAATAATTTAAAAAACATGTCTATTTTTTTTCAAAGGATAATTACAAATTTTTTTCTATTAAATTCTAACAATATGAAATAGTTCGGGTATTTTAGTTTCTAAAGTAGTGGATTAAAATAAAACAAAAGATTACGTCATGTAATTGAATGATACCGTCACAATTTATAACTGCAGTGTATGTGAGTTCAGAAATTCATCAGGTGCTAAACTCCATAAAGTGCACTTGTAACTCAAATAAATATTAACTAAAATTATCTAGTAATATATTTCGATAATAAAAATATTGTAAAATAATATGATAATTTTCATAGTTTATAATATCGCTCTTTATATAAATTTATATAAAAAACATTATTAAAATGAGAATAACATTATTACTTTAAAAATTTTAATATAATTGGCTAATAGGTGAAATTACCAAAAATAAAAATCTTGTGTAATTTATGAAAATATGAAAGAGAATTAAAAAATATCGAGATATTTTTCTAAATAATTTAGAAACTAATTGTAAATTTTAAGTTTAGTTATTATCTTGATATCTATATTTTTACCAAATTTATAATTAGATTTTTATTTTTTTTAATTGAGTTTCTAAATCATTTTAATCTTTTAAATAATTTGTATTGATAGTAAGCCTTAAAAAATATATATGAAATATGAAATTACTATTTTACTCATTCTTCATTTTTTTTTCATCATAATACTTTTTTTTTTATTATTTTGGGCTCATAATAAATTAAAAGTTGCTCTTACTACTCAATTTATTATTCTACAGGAACCTGCTGTAGGAGTAATTTATTACTTTTTGGGTGGAATTGCCACAACATGAACATTCTTTTTAATAAGAATTATCATAGTAGGATAACGTCTAGGAAAATTTAAAAAGTATCATGACATTAAGATTTTCAAAGTTTAGCCAAGATTTAGCTCAAGACCCCACTACTCCTCGTATTTGGTTCGGTATTGATATCGCACATGACTTCGAGAGTCATGATAATTGTTACGGTGGGTAACCGGAGATGGTAGCCTCCGAGCAGGTTTGCACGCTGGAACCTCCTTCCGACTTGTGTACGTGAGTGAATGGGGGGTGTTACCTGCAAAGACACTCCGATGCCTAAGTTAGCAAGGGTGTGAGCAGGTTTAGAATGTATTGGGCTTAGAGATACCTGAGGGGTGTCAGTGTATTTAAAGTGGTGAACCCATAACCACCGTTGGAGTAGTGCCATATTTTTAGGGTGTTAACCGTCCCATTATCTTAGGGAGGTTAAGATATGGCTCGTGGAAGTGGTTAGAGAGATTCTAGGGGTAGTTACTCATTTAAATGAGTGTTTATCCGCCAGCTAATCTCGTGCCCGACTTCTCTAGAACAGGTCGTGGTAAATACCGACTTCGTAGGATGAAGATTGGTACTGGTGAGACCCAACCCTTTGGATTAGGTCCTTTGCTTGATCCTGTGCTTTTATTATTGGGTCAGGGTATGAACAATAATATTACTGAAAAACGTGTTTATCAAAATAGATAACAAAAATATATAATGCTCATAGTTATGTCCTAGTGATTGTTTTATCTTATTGCTTAGATCATTTTTTATTGGCAATAATATAGGTTCAATTATAAAAAAATATTTGGTAAATGGTGAATTGCTGAGAAAAACGGCTCGAACAAATGTCAAAATGGTAGATTTCAAAAACTGCAATTGAACTGGTGAACTAGCCAGAAATAGATCAGTTGAACCGAACAGTGACTTGGTGGATTTTTTGAATGGAGAACCAAATGTCGCTGTTTCAAGCTGTTGCACTTAGAGTTATTATCACTCACTCAGGCACTCAACCCTAACTCCATCCTCCCGTGCCAGATCCAGATTTCAGAATGCCTCTCTCACATATTCAGTCCAGGGTAGGGCTCCTCTCAATCTCATCCAGCTCCTGGTCGTGCCTCACCTCCGTCCAGCCACAGCTTCGTGCCGCCGCCGTCGTTCCTTCGAACAGCCACCGTCTGCTCTCTCACTTTTCCTCCATCACGCAGTAGCCGTTGCAACCTTCCTTCCTTTCCATCGCGCAGCCACCGAGCGAACGTCAAAATCTCCGTCGCACAACCACGCCGTGGCCAACACTAGCTCTGTTCCTCTACAACCACTGTCCCGTTCGAAGGTGCTCCACAACTGCTCCTTGTCTTAGTCACTTGGTGTCTCTGTCTCCCTCTGCTCTGTTGAAGGCTTCTTCTAACTTCTAAGTAATTTTTTTTATTAACTATAATTGAATAATTGTTTGATTCTATGAAGTTTTGTGAACTGTGAAGTCACTAAAATGTGAACTTTGATATAGTGATATGTGATTTATTGATTTTTTATTTTTCTGTGAACTGTGAATTGTGAACTGAAGCTACTGAACTGAACTGTGAACTTTGTTAAATAATTGTGAATAATTATTGTTCGTTAAACTGTGAAGTTTGAACTACTGAATTTTTTTGTTTGTTGAATAATTTTGAATAATTTTGGATGTTGTTTGTTAAAAATTTGAGATTATTCAGAAAAAGATTGTAATGATAATCTTTTTAGAAGACATGGTATGTAGTTATATGTAACTTATAGCTAAGAGTTGAAGAGGTATTAATAAGGTTACAATACTCACCTAATAGTTTTGAGACTTTTCTTTCATTTTCCTTATCTACTATGCCGCTTTTATCGTATCTCTCGCTGGCTGCAACATGCTCTACAACGAGTGTCGCGGATCTTCTGTTTGAAGCTGGTGGATCCCTTTGCCCTGCAAAACTATGTGGTAGATATCAAATGTCTGCTGCTATGGCCTTTTTTGTCTTGGTTTATTTCATCAGCTTCCAGTCTTTTTAATTTTTGGCTCTTCTCTTCTCTGTAAAATATATAGCTCATTGTTGATATATGTGTAAATGAATGCAAAAGGTGTGAATGTGAATGACAAGTTATTTGCTTTTTAAGTACATATCTTTTGAAATTTTCTTGTGAATAAAATTATGGCGACTATAGTCAACAATGTAATAACTGCTCTTTCAGCAGGGTAAGGGAAGAATATTAAAGATTTATTTCTTAATGCTTCGGAAGATTGCATAGACGTATTGAAAAAGAAGAAAGGATCACAGCTCAAAGAAGCCGACGACCTTCTCATTCCCAGCTACTCTTACCTCAACGAAACGCTATACAACATGGATTGCATAAAGAGGATTCTAGGGTACTTCTTGGACGGTATCGAACACCGAAGCGCTTCGAAAATTGATGGAGGTGACATCGTTCCTAGATCGTCGGCACTCAAATTCGAATAAATTAGATGTTGCCATTTTATGTTTTGTTAGTTATTTTTATTATTTGACTTTTTAATTTGTATTTAGATGATATTTTAAAGTTTATATTAGATTATAATTATATTTTAATGTGTTTATTTATATTTTATTTATTATTTTATTATAAAATAATTTTTTAGATCAATTACAATTAAACCATTTAAATTTATAAACTAATAAATTAAGGGTAGTGCTAGGGAGCCAATGGCTTAATTGTACAATGTGTACAATGGGCTAAATTTTTGGTCCATGAATAAAATGAACATCACCATACTAGCTAGAATAACCATCCGATACCAAGGATAACCATCCGGATACCAAGGATAATAAACATCTCAATAAAAAATTAAACTGATTTTGGGGTTCACCAAGGATCGAACTCTTGACCTTTCGAATCTAGAACTTTAATACCATATCTGAAACCACTCATCCCAAAAGCGTAACCTGACAGGACAATATAACACTAATGGTCATATCTCTAATACTTCTTAAACCTCCATTGTACACATTGTACGCTTAGGCCATTGGCTCCCTAGACTTTTTCATAAATTAATAATTAAAACGGTTTGATTACCAATTTCGTTTTCAGAACCTTGCTGATTATTGTTTTTTGACCTGAGCTGATTGATTATTTGGGCTATTTTTTTATTTGCCTTTTTTGGAGGAACTGGAGGATTGTTCAGTTAACATTTATCTGAAAGAAGGCAACAAAAAAAAACGCTTATCAAAATGGGAGCCAGTGTCACACCAAAATTATTAAAGAAAATGGAAAAGAGGAGCAATAAAGGTAGTATGTGGGCCAACCCACCGATATATTAGGAAGGTTAAGTGGTTAACCCATTTTCTTTTTCGTTTTTGGTAAAATCCCTTTTCTTTTGTTTTTGAAAACTCTCTTTTATAAATTGAAAAAGTATATGAAACCAAAAAATTATTAGCAAAAAACTAAATAAAATCACATTAATTTATATTAATAATTAATTAATTTTAAATTTTTTAAATTTAAAATTTAAAATTTAATTAAAACCTAATTAAAATTATGAAAATCTTCCTCTTATCTTTTATATTAACCTACTCACCTCCAACAATCACACACATAAATTTCTCTCTCTCTCAGATTTTTTTTGCCTCCTCACTGGAACCCACTTCTCTGTAACGGAATATGTGCTGCAAGGTGCCGGTTATCATCTCGTTCAAATCTCTACCGTAGAATCTATAGAATTTGCTGCCAGCACTGCAACTGTGTATTCTCAGACATCGCCAGCAACAAAAAAAGAGATGTAAAAATTTAAATAAAAGAAAATAAAAAGTAATGCTAAATTTTTCTTTTTATCGTTTCTGTTTTTTTTAGCTGGCTAAATTTTTTTTTTATAGTTTCTGTTTTTTTTTTTAACTGGACTAAACAAAAGAAAAAGTATAAGAGATGAAGGGAGGTGGACGGACAGAGGAGGGGGCTCTCGGTTGGGGTGGGGATTTGGTTTCGGATGTGGTTTTGAAAGGATGAACGGGTGGTTGAAGAGAAGGGTGTTGACTGCAAATTACACACTTGATCTTAGTCAAAAGGAATTTTTAAACAATTACATAAATATAAAAAAATATTCATTTAATATGAAAAAAATATCCTAATACTTAACAAAAGAAATATCCAATTATAATTTTAAAAAATTTATGAAATTTTAAAGAAATAGAGACATTCACATTTGTAATACCAAAAAATTCGAAAAATATATAAAAGAACATCCATTTAGTATGAAAAAGAAACATTTTGATACTTAGCAGAAGAGACATCTATATATATTAACTCGTAGAGATTTTGGATTTATCCAAACGTATTTGACTGATTTTTGGCTAATATCCTTTTGGTTCCTAACATTACTCTTATAAATTACATGTTACAATTCATTTGGATGAAGTAAAAAACTTATGTGAAAGTTTCGGCCTTAACCCACTTGTTTTTGCCGAATTTTGAAGGTTAAGACTTAAGTCTATTATATTACTAAAAAAAAAAAACTTAAGACTATCAACCAATTTGGATTGGTTGAGTAATCGGCTCACTCATTCACTTAAACAAGTGTCGAGAATTTGAATTTCATTTTGTGTATGTAGTTAGCAACAGACCCTTAAATGGAACGGAAATTCACGACAGATTAGTCATTGGTATGTCAGATTGAAAAATATTATAAAAAATAAAAGACTTAAAGACTATCTCCAATGCCTATTAGTTAATAGCAAACCTTTAAATAATGTTTTAATTCGCCATTAATTAATTCTTGATCTATAGTATTAGAATACCTTTGAAAAAAAAAAGACTGATCCAAAAATAAAAATGCATGCCAGATAAATTCATTGATTGAAATCATAAGGCTTAGTGAACTTTACAAAATTCATGGATTGTGATTATAGGCTTAGACTGTGTTTAATTTTGGAGACCGGATAAGACATAACACTAAGACAGAAACAATAGAATGAAGGTACTAAAAATTATTTTTTTGTGTATTGTATTAATGGATAAGACACTAATATAATATAAATGTCCTGTATTATGTTTGATAAATATGAATAAAACTAAGATATTATGCAAAATGATTAAAATAGTCATGTAATTTCAAATTTTTTACATCAAGTATAAATTAATTTAATAAAAAATAAAAGTATGTAGGAGTACAGAAAATTACAAGAAGAATTGGTTTATGAACAGTAAGATAAAAATGGTATTAAAGTAATATAAAGTAGAAAAGTGAATTAAGTCTCTATTAATACAGTATGTCATAGAGAAGAGAATAAACGATAAAAAGGAATAAATTAATTATCCAGTCAAGTTAGAAATTCTACCAAAAAAAGAGAGTATCTAAAAAAAGAATGCAAAAAAAAAATACGATGTAGAGAAGAAACTAAAATTAGAAAAATAATAATAGAATAATAAAAAATATCTATGAATTAGGAAAAAATTTTTGATAAAAAAGCATGTGTTCACTTTTACAAATCTCATGTCCATCATTGTTCTCTGTAAAAGAGTGAATACAAAAATATATCTCTGTCTTTAAACACATTTTAAATATTTATTCTTTATATATCTGTGTCTTGTCTTTGAAAACAAATGCTACCTAAATGAACATATTTGCACTAGACACTGTTTTAATTATTAATCAACGATTTATTGAAAAAAAAAATGGCCAACTCTACCTAAATTGTTTGGATTTTTTTTGGTGACTACCTAAATTGTTTGGATGATCGGTACTTGCAGACTCCAGCAAAAAAGGGGAATTCTCAAGTCTTTTAATTATCCAATATAAATATTGAGCAAAAATATTGAAACACAAAAAACTTGCAAAATCTTAAGAATGTTCTCAGTTACCATGTCGATTTTTTGTTACCCTTTTTTGTTATCAAGAGTATATACTTTAATAGATTCTTAAAAAATTATTTTTATCGAATATTTTATTTGATAAAAAAAAATTTTACGTTAAAATTTTAAATTTTATAAAAATAAAATATATAAATTTTTATGTTAGTTATTGCGATGACTAAATTTCTATTACGACCATTATGCGTTGAAATGTTAAATCAATTTCTCTGCCATTGACCTTCTTAGCCTTGGTGACATCCATGAGCTGAGATTATTGGAGCTTCAACTGTGTCTGCTGCTTATTTTTTAATTAACCTTATTAACTTTCTCATACATTGAACCAAATTTGAAGAAAACAATCCACATTTAAAAAAATGGATTTAGTTAATGATGTTAAATTATTAACTAAAAAAATTATAAAAAATATGCAAAGTATAAAAAGATTTTAATATATTTATTATATTTAGTAAAATAAATTATTTAAAATTTTTATTAATGATAATTTTAATATGTATTTTTAAGATATATGTTAGTTAATTAAATCTTAAAAAAAATCTAATTAGTTCCCAGCCGTCGTGACCAACTTTTTTGCGAACGGGTTGACGTTGAATTTTCTTTGATTAGTTGTAGAAAAGAACTATATATAGTATATCCACTTGATTTAGTGGAATCAATGCAACGTTATTTGCTGAATTCATTTCATGTAACATTGAATGTGTGTGACTAAGGTATTTTCATGGATTAATCTGAGAATTCGATCACGTGTTGGTGGAATCTTTTATCCCCTTGACAATTTCATGATGATTATAAACCATAAACATGTGAGACTGCTGGTAAATTTGACTAACCGTTTTCAACGAAATCTACGTTATTACACTTAGAAATTTAAAATTTTAGAAATGTAACGTCAATTAAGATTGTAATACAAATTTGAGAATTATATTATGGATTTGTTTGAGTATTATATTTGATAAATTTTTAATAGTAAAAATAAAAATACTAAAAAATATTAAAAAGGTTATTTTTTTAAATATTATAATTTATATTTTTAAAAAATATTTTTTTAAAAAAAGATATTATTTACATAATAAATAAATAAATAATATTTTTGTATTATTATATTTAAATATAATTGATAAATAAAAAAAATTTATATGAAATATTTAAACATAAAATTATTTTTATTTTTAAAAAAAAATCACCTAAACAAATACTATAAAAAAAAAATATTAGATTCTATAATGTTTATAGAAAGGAGACATTAATAAGAGACTCATAGAACATAAAAATTCAAACAAATTTCTTTCACTCTAATAACTTTGTGCTGTTATTAACTAAAATTTCACTCTTTATCGGGTTCAATAAATTTGAAATCTAGAATTATTACAATGTTTTTATCTATATTTATCTTCATTTAATGTCTAAAAATATATTTATATTAAAAATTAATTATTATATATGTGTGTAAATATATATTTATTAATTTGTTTTTAATATATATTTTATACAAATAATCAATTTAATGACAGATTTTTAGTATCTAATAATATGATTATAAAAAATCTTTATCTTCTTCTAATGTTTAGATATATTACTTTTTAATGTATTTTTTTAAGTGTCAAATATTATAAAATAAAAAATAACATATAAAAGAAATAATATCTTATTAGTGATTAAGGGATTTTTTAAATTAATATTTTTAATATTTTATTTATCGGTATAAGTAATTTAGAAACAATTTATATTTTTGTGTTCTATTATTTATTTTATTTATACTATAAATAAGATAAAACACAATTTTTAAACAAATAAAATAGATAAAATTTGACATATTATATATATCTCATTTACAGTATAAATGAGATATAACTATAATTAATTCGTTTACACAGTAAATGAGATATTGGTATTTGTAAGTATAAAAATATATTAATAACTGATTTTGACCAATTTAAAAAAATAAAAATCAATATATTTTGTTATTATTTAGATTAAGTTTAATTAATTTATATTCCATTTATATTTAAGCAAGTTGAGTTGGTCTAATAGTTAGCTCATTCGTCTGTTTAAATAAGTGTCGATGTTATTGGCGAAAAACCAAAATTAATTTTAAATAATGAATGAGATAGATGATTTTAACTCATTAGTTTTAAATTCACTTAAAAAATTACTAATTTCTAAAAAAAGATTAATTTATATAAAAGGTCGTGATTTGAAACTATTTATTTAAAATTAGTACATTACTTTTTTAGAAAATAACACATTTAAATTAATACTAAAAAAGAATACATAAATTTTTAAATGAAATATAGTCATAATTAATTTATTCATAATGTAAATAAGATAAATAATAAAATATAAAAATATAAATTAAATTATTTATATCTATAAATAAAATATTTAATATTAAAAAAAAATCTATAATTGAGATATATATGTATATACTGTAAATGCAAATTAAGTTGACAGATGAGTATGTAAAGATGTAAAAAATGATGTATTCAATAATAATTTAGTACCATTATAACTATGTTGATCGTCTTTGGTCCCCGAAAGTAAACTCCCATTTTCTTAGACCATGTGCTCATGGGGATGATGAACTCTAATGACCACAACCCCAATTGCCGCCAAAGTATTGCTGGTGCATAACTAATGCCGCCTATAACCTTAATAATATAATAATAAGAAAAAAAACAAACAAGAGGGATAGATAAAGGGGATTTTTCTTACTAGACCTCTAAGAAACCTGTTCTTAGCAACCTAGGTTACTGGAAGGGTTTTTTCTACTAGACCTTCAAAGAACCTGTCCTTGACAACCTAGATCAGAGGGATGAAAATTGAATCACTCAATTTTCTCCATGCAACCAGCGAAGCAAATCACTCACCTCACTTAATCACACAATAAAAACGTGCTTAAAAGTAACTGAAATTTATTCATCAGAGTTATTCCAAATTGTCTCACTAAAGGTGTTTAAATAGACCCATAACAAACTAGCTAAAAGATAAGATAAGATAACTAATTTAAATCAGATTTGATCTTATTGAATTAGATCAGATTTGATTTAAATTTTAAAATCCTAAAGATATGATAACTAATTTAAATCAGATTTGATCTTATTAGATTAGATCAGATTTGATTTAAATTTAAAATCCCTAAAAATACTACTAAGCAAATCAGAAGTAATTCAAATCTTCCAACAAACTCTAACAACAAAACAAACTAACATAAATGCCTAAAATTTCGAAAATTAATAATAAATTATGCCTCCCATTGAATTTGAAAAATATTATTGGGCTTCTTGCTGTCCTAACTTAGTCCAATGGGCTTTATGAGTTGTCGCCCTTTCAGCACCACTGTTTTTTAGACGAACTCTTGGTCTTCTTGATGTCCAAGACTGACATGGTACAATTATTCTAGTATTCAGATCCTTGAATATGACAAGATTACCATTCCGTCCCTTAGTTCTAAGATGACAAAAATGCCCTCGTGACCACGTATCATTCTCTCCCTCTTCAAAAAGATTCGTCCTCGAATCTTGCATGAGATGATCTTCGTTCCTCCAAGGAATCCAAACCCAATCTCCAGGTTTAAATACCATTGTTTGATGGCTCTTCTCTATCCACTGAATTGTAGCTATGTCCCTCATGTGTGCAAGTTCAATCTTTCCAACCATGGTTTTACCATCTTGTCCAAAGTGTGCAATTTGTCTTTCTTCCTTTTTATCCATATTAATGCCTCCATAATTGATCGGTGAATCTACAACGCCTGGAAAATTTGATATAAGAACACTAGAAATTTCGTCGTTAGATGTATGAGACACTAAGGACTCTGTGGATTTCAATGAGACTAATGCACTCTTGTCTAAGCTAGAACTTTCTAGATCTCTCTCACAAGTGTGTTTATTGAACTCAGTTTCTTTTTCACTCATTGACTCCTCTCGCTCACGATTCTCATCTTTTCTCTCAAACCCCTCGCTTTCAATCAAACATGGATTCTTTTTACTCAAACACTCAATCTCTTTTTCAATTTCTTTTCTCTCATATTCTTCAAATTGCTCACATCCCAAAGACCCAGTTGAGAAATTCTGCACTGTTGAATCTTCCAAGGACACATCACCTTCTACAGTATACTCAACAAATTCTTCCATCTCTGGCTTTGAAGAAGAATGAAAGATATGCATAGAAGAATTCCTCTTGTTATGACGAGCTATCATTTGTTGCACCTACTCCCAGTCAATGGCCAATTTGACCAAATTGTCCATGGTTGTGTAACGGTAACGTTGGACTTCATCTGCAAGTTCTTCACGTAATCCAAACAAAAATCGATCCTTAAGAACCTCAGGACTCTTTTTAATATTAGCCATATCCATCAAATATAGAAACTTCTTGTGATACTCCATCACTGATTGTGAGTCTTGTTGTAACGTAAAAAATATATTGTGGTATGATGATGGCACAAACTGCCTCCTCATGAGTTTCTTCATCTTCTCCCAACTGCTAATTGGGTGCTTTTCGTACCGTCTTTTAGATCTTCCTAATTCAGTCTACCATATACGGACAGCATTGGAAAATTTGGCTTGTAGCAGTTGAACTTTCTTTTCTTCTGAAATGATGCAATTTGCAAAAATCGATTCTACCTTTATTTTTCATCTGAAATACGCTTCAGGATCATTCCTCCCTTTGAATGCAGGAATTTGAAACTGAGAACTCATTTTCGCATACGAGCTTCCTTCATCATCACTATCGTAATACTCAATCATTTTTTTATTATTTTTTTATATTTTTTTTCAGTCACTGACTTAAAGATAGGATAAATGCAAAAACAAAATTAAAAAGGAATTTTTTTCATTTTTTTTACTCTAACGTGAATTTACAGAAATTTAAAAAAAATAAAGAGACTAAACAAGACCCATAGAACGGGTAGATAAATAAGAATTTACCTACAACCTGTAATTGATACCAGATGATAAGGAAAAAAAACAAACAAGAGGGATAGATAAGGGGGGTTTTCCTACTAGACCTTTAAGAAACCTGTTCTTAGCAACCTAGGTCACTGGAAGGGTTTTCCCTACTAGACCTTCAAAGAACCTGTCCTTGACAACCTAGATAAGAGAGATGAAAATTGAATCACTCAATTTTCTCCATGCAACCAGCCAAGCAAATCACTCACCTTACTTAATCACACAATAAAAACGTACCAACTGAAATTTATTCATCAGAGTTATTTTAAATTGTCTCACTAAAGTTGTTTAAATAGACCCCTAACAAACTAGCTAAAAGATAAGATAATATAACTAATTTAAATCAGATTTGATCTTATTGAATTAGATCATATTCGATTTAAATTTTAAAATCTTAAAGATATGATAACTAATTTAAATCAGATTTGATCTTATTAGATTAGATCAGATTTGATTTAAATTTAAAATTCCTAAAAATACTACTAAGCAAATCAGAAGTAATTCAAATCTTCCAACAAACTCTAACAACAAAACAAACTAACATAAATGCCAAAAAATTCGAAAATTAATAATAAATTATGCCACCCATTCAATTTGAAAAACATTATTGGGCTTCTTGCTGTCCTGACTTAGCCCAATGGGCTTTATGAGTTGTCGCCCTTTCAGCACCACTGTTTTTGAGACGAACTCTTGGTCTTCTTGATGTCCAGGACTGACATGGTACAACTATTCTAGTATTCAGATCCTTGAATATAACAAGATTATCATTCCGTCCCTTATCTATAAGATGACAAAAATGCCCTCCTGACCACGTATCATATAATATGACCTAGGGGTAATCTCCGCACAGGACTGAAACTTGTGCTAGCCATGGTGCTTTCGGATTATCTGATCATCAGTATCGAGAATTGAAAGAGAGAATCACGTATATTTTTATATATAAGTGAGTAATTTTTATCTTTTTTATCTCTATCTTTGTGTATGTCAACAATTAATTATACAAATCTAAATTTTAACTTTACGTGAATTTAATAACATTTTTATTATAATTTTTGAAGAGATAAAATGTAAGCACAATTATAAGTTTAACTTTTTTCTACCGCTGAAACCTGACTGTGACCACTAGTACCAAAATCCAAGTTGCCTGAATGAAAATAAATATCATAAGAAAAATCTACTTGAGAAATAGCCGTGAATTAGAATAAAATAATGATAACGTTTTTATTTATAGTTACAATGCATATAAGTTCATGATTGTATCAGGTACTAAATTTTATAAGGTACAATTTTTTAGTAGCAATTTATAACTCAAATAAATATTAACTAAAATTATCTAATAACAACTTTTACCAAAAAAACTGTGAAATCAAATTATAATTCTCATATTTTATAATATCATTCCTTATATAAATTTATATAAAAATATTATTAAAATGAAAATAAAATTGTTACATTTAAAAATTTCAACCTAATTGACTAATAGATAAAATTATCAAAAATAAAAATCTTGAGTGATTTATAAAAATATGAGGGAGAATTAAAAAAATGTCAAAACATTTTTTTAAATTAATAATTTAAAAATTAATTATAATTTTTAAGTTTAGTTAGTTTTTTAATATTTATATTTATATCAAATTTATTATTTATTATTAGATCTTTATATTTTTTTAATTAAATTTTTAAATTATTTTAAATTTTTTAAATAAAATTTTATTCATGGTAAAGTTTAAAAAATATTTATAAAATATAAATTTACTATTATATTCTTTCATTTTTCTACTTTGATATATATTTTTTTCATGGTAGTAACAAAAATCGATAATATTTATAATTATGTTTTAATGATTATTTTGTCTTCTTAGTTAAATTATTTCTTATTAACAATAATGTAGGCTTAATTATAAATAAATATTTAATAGATGGATATATTTTATATACTCTTTATAGATTCTTATTATAAAATTAGTTACAATTAAACTTGCATTGTTGCTAATGAAAAATAATTTAAGTAACATGTTTAATTTTTTTCAAAGGATAATTATAAAATTTTTTCTAGTAAATTTTAAATAAGTGTCGGTGTTATTGACAAAAAAACCAAAATTAATTTTAAATAGTGAATGAGATAAAAGATTTTAACTCATTAGTTTTAAATTCACTTAAAAAATTACTAATTTCTAAAAAAATATGAATTTATATAAAAGGTTGTGATTTAAAACTATTTATTTAAAATTAGTACATTACTTTTTTAGAAAATAACACATTTAAATTAATACTAAAAAAGAATACATAATTTTTTAAATAAAATATAGTCATAATTAATTTATTCATAATGTAAATAAGATAAATAATAAAATATAAAAATATAAATTAAATTATTTATATCTATAAATAAAATATTTAAATTATTTATTTAAAAAAATCTATAATTGAGATATATATGTATATACTGTAAATGCATATTAAATTGACAGATGAGTAAGTAAAGATGTAAGAAATAATGTATTCAATAATAATTTAGTACCATTATAACTATGTTGACTGTCTTTGGTCCCCAAAAGTAAATTTCCACTTTCTTAGACCATTTATTCATGGAGATGATGAACTCTAATGACCACAACCCCAATTGCGGTCAAAGTATTGCTGGTGCATAACTAATGCCGCATATAACCCTAATAATATAATATAATCTAGGGGTAATCTCTATACAGGACTGGAACTTGTGCTAGCCATGGTGCTTTCGGATTATCTGATCATCAGTATCGAAAATTGAAAGATAGAATCACATATATTTTTTATATATAAGTGAGTTATTTTTTATCTTTTTTATCTCTATCTTTGTGTATGTCAACAATTAATTACACAACTCTAAATTTTAACTTTATGCGAATTTAATAACATTTTTTTATTACAATTTTTTAAGAGATAAAATGAATGCATAATTATAAGTTTAACTTTTTTCTACCGTTCAAACCTGACTGTGACCACTAGCACCAAAATCCAAGTTGGCTGAATGAAAATAAATATCATAAGAAAAATCTACTTGAGAAATAGCAGTGCAGTGAATTAGAATAAAATAATGATCACGTTTCCATTTATAGTTACAATGCATATAAGTTTATGATGTATTAGGTACTAAATTTTATAAGGTACAATTTTTTAAGTAGCAATTTATAACTCAAATAAATATTAACTAAAATTATCTAATAACAACTTTTACAAAAAAAACTGTGAAATCATATTGTAATTCTCATATTTTATAATATCATTCCTTATATAAATTTATATAAAAAATATTATTAAAATAAAAATAAAATTATTACATTTAAAAATTTCAACCTAATTGACTAATAGATAAAATTACCAAAAATAAAAATCTTGAGTGATTTATAAAAATATGAGAGAATTAAAAAATGTCAAAACATTTTTTTAAATTAATAATTTGAAAATTGATTATAATTTTTAAGTTTAGTTAGTTTTCTAATATCTATATTTATATAAATTTATTGTTAGATCTTTATGTTTTTTTTTCAATTGAGTTTCTAAATTATTTTAATTTTTTTAAATAAATTTTTATTCATGGTAAAGTTTAAAAAAATATTTATAAAATATGAATTTACTATTATATTCTTTCATTTTTCTACTCTGATATATATTTTTTTCATGGTAGTAACAAAAATCGATAGTATTTATAGTTATTTTTTTAATGATTATTTTGTCTTGTTAGTTAAATTATTTTTTATTAACAATAATGTAGGCTTAATTATAAATAAATATTTAATAGATAGATATATTTTATATACTCTTTATAGATTTTTACTATAAAATTAGTTACAATTGAACTTGCATTATTGCTAATGAAAAATAATTTAAGTAACATGTTTAATTTTTTTCAAAGGATAATTACAAAACTTTCTCTAGTAAATTTTAAATAAGTGTCAGTGTTATTGACAAAAAACCAAAATTAATTTTAAATAGTGAATGAGATAGATGATTTTAACTCATTAGTTTTAAATTTACTTAAAAAATTAATAATTTATAAAAAAAAGATGAATTTATATAAAAGGTTGTGATTTAAAACTATTTATTTAAAATTAGTACATTACTTTTTTAGAAAATAACATATTTAAATTAATACTAAAAAATAATACATAATTTTTTAAATGAAATATAGTCATAATTAATTTATTCATAATGTAAATAAGATAAATAATAAAATAAAAAAATATAAATTAAATTATTTATATCTAAAAATAAAATATTTATTTAAAAAAATCTATAATTGAGATATATATATGTATATACTGTAAATGCAGATTAAGTTGACAGATGAGTATGTAAAGATGTAAGAAATGATGTATTTAATAATAATTTAGTATCATTATAACTATGTTGACCGCCTTTGGTCCCCGAAAGTTAACTTCCATTTTCTTAGACCATGCGCTTATGGGGATGATGAACTCTAATGA
Source organism: Arachis stenosperma (assembly GCF_014773155.1). NCBI lineage: Eukaryota > Viridiplantae > Streptophyta > Magnoliopsida > Fabales > Fabaceae > Arachis > Arachis stenosperma. The sequence continues at coordinate 15,314,823 of NC_080377.1, forward strand.
CCACAATCCTAATTGCCGTCAAAGTATTGCTGGTGCATAACTAATGCCGCCCATAATCCTAATAATATAATATGATCTAGGGATAATCTCCACACAGGACTGGAACTTATGTTAGCCATGGTTTTCTCGGATTATCTGATCATCAGTATCGAGAATTGAAAGAGAGAATCACGTATATTTTTATATATAAGTGAGTTATCTTTATCTTTTTTATTTCTATCTTTGTGTATGTCAATAGTTAATTATACAAATCTAAATTTTAACTTTTTGTGAATTTAATAACATTTTTATTACAATTTCTGAAGAGATAAAATGAAAGCACAATTATAAGTTTAATTTTTTTCTACCGCTGAAACCTGATTCTGACCACCAACACCAAAATCTAAGTTGCTTGAATGAAAATAAATATCATAAGAAAAATCTACTTGAGAAATAGCAGTGAATTATAATAAAATAATGATTACGTTTCTATTTATAGTTACAATACATATGAGTTCATAATTGTATCAGGTACTAAATTTTATAAGGTGCAGTTTTTTTAGTAGCAATTTATAACTCAAATAAATATTAACTAAAACTATCTAATAACAATTTTTACCAAAAAAACTGTGAAATCATATTGTAATTCTCATATTTTATAATATCATTTCTTATATAAATCTATATAAAAAATATTATTAAAATAAAAATAAAATTGTTACATTTAAAAATTTCAACCTAATTGACTAATAGATAAAATTATCAAAAATAAAAATCTTTGAGTGATTTATAAAAATATGAGAGAGAATTAAAAAATGTCGAAACATTTTTTTAAATTAATAATTTAAAAATTGATTATAATTTTTAAGTTTAGTTAGTTTTCTAATATCTATATTTATATCAAATTTATTATTAAATTTTTATATTTTTTTTTCAATTGAGTTTCTAAATCATTTTAAATTTTTAAATAAATTTTTATTCTTGGTAAAATTTAAAAAATATTTATAAAATATGAATTTACTATTATATTCTTTCATTTTTCTACTCTAATATATTTTTTTTCATGGTAGTAACAAAAATCGATAGTATTTATAGTTATGTTCTAGTGATTATTTTGTCTTGTTAGTTAAATTATTTTTTATTAACAATAATGTAGGCTTAATTATAAATAAATATTTATTAAATAGATATATTTTATATACTCTTTATATATTCTTACTATAAAATTAGTTACAATTAAACTTGTATTATTGCTAATGAAAAATAATTTAAGTAACATGTTTAATTTTTTTTCAAAGGATAATTACAAAACTTTTTCTAGTAAATTTTAACAATATGAAATAGTTCTTTCTCTAATAGTTTATTTCTTTCTCTTTATAGTGTAATAGTTTGCTTCAATGTTTAGTTTCTAAAGTAGTAATGGATTAAAACAAAATAAAGAATTGTGTTATGTAATTGAATGATAACATCACAATTTACTAAAGTAGTAATGGATTAAAACAAAATAAGTAATACATGTGAGTTCACGAATTCATCAGGTACTAAATTCCATAAAATGCACTTGTAACTCAAATAAATATTAACTAAAATTATTTAGTAATATATTTTTATAATAAAAAATTATAAAATAATATGGTAATTCTCATATTTGATAATATCACGCTTTATATAAATTTATATAAAAAATATTATTAAAATAAAAAAAACATTATTACGTTTAAAAATTTTAATATAATGGACTAATAAGTAAAATTGTCAAAATAAAAATCTTATGTAATTTATGAAAATATGAGAGAATCAGAAAATATCGATATATTTTTTAAATAATTTAAAAATTAATTGTAATTTTTAAGTTTAGTTATTTTCTTAATATCTATATTTTTATTAAATTTATAATTAAATTTTTATTTTTTTAATTGAGTTTCTAAATCATTTTAAATATTTTAAATAAATTTGTATTTACAGTAAGCGTTAAAAAATATTTATAAAATATGAATTTACTATTTTACTCATTTTTTATTTTTTTCTTCACCTTAATATTTTTTCATCGTTTTGAATTCATAATAAATTAAAAGTTGCTCCTTCTATTTAATCTAGAGCTAAGAGTAACTCATTATCTTTTGGGTGAAATTGCTATAATATGGACATTTTTAAAAAAAATATTGGAGTAAGATAATGGTTAAGAAAATTTGAAAAGCAATATAACATTAAGATTTTTAAAATTTAGCCAAAATTTAGCTTAGGGCTCACTATTTCTGGTATTTAATTTGGTATTGCTATGACACATGACTTCGAAAATTATGATGATGATGATATTAGTGAAAAACGTGTTTATCAAAATATTTTTGCTTCGTATCTTAGAATAATGATAACAAAAATCGATAACTATAGTTATGTCTTAGTGATTGTTTTATTTTGTTACTTAGATATTTTTTATTGACAACAATATAAGGTTAATTATAAAAAAATGTTTAGTAAATGAGTACATCTTATAGATAGATACAGATAGATATAGATCAATAGACCTAGTAATATATACCTAAGTAGGTAGATATATATAGATAGATAGATAACTATGACCAAATTTTTGCACTTTGGGAATTTAACATTTTTGTCGGGCTTCGAGGCTTATTATTCATTCTTATATTAAGCACTCACAAATAATGATCTTCTCAGGTTTCAAATATAGGCCCAACTTCCCAGCCGAGTTGACTGATATTTTTTTGACCTGAGCTGATTGATTATTTATGCTATTTTTTGTTTTTAGAATTTTGGAGGGACTGGAGGATTGTTCCATTAATATTTATCTGAAAGAAGGCGACCAAGAAAAACGCTTATCAAAATGGGAGCAGTGTCACACCAAAAATTATAAAAGAAATGGAAAAGAGGAACAATAGGGGTAGTATGTGGGCCAACCCACCAATATATTATGTTTTTGAAATCTTTTTTTTATAAATTACATATTACATTTCATTTGGATGAAGTAAAAAATTTATGTGAAAGTTTCGGCCTTAACCCACTTGTTTTTGCCACATTTGGCAGGTTAACACTTAAGACTATCAACTAACTTGGGTTAGTTGAATTAATCAGCTCACTCATCTGTTTAAATAAGTCAAAAATTTAAATTCTATTTTGGTGTATATAGATAAATTTTTAAATAAAATTTAAATTCGTGATAAATTAATTAGATTTAAGACTATTTTTTACGTCTATTGACTAATAAAAAATTCTTAAATAAAATTTTAATTCACAATTAATTAATCTTTGATGTATCATATTAGAATATCTTAAAGAAAAGAAAGACTGATTCAAAACTAAAAATGCATGCCAGATAAATTAATTGATTGAAATCATAGGCTTAGTGAGCTGTACAGAATTCATCGATTGGGATTATAAGCTTAGATAAATGAATGAACATGTTTGCACTAGACACTGTTTTGATTATTAAAAAAATTGGCCAACTCTACCTTACTACCTAAATTGTTCGGATGATCGGTACTTGCAGACTCCAGCAAAAAAAGGGGAAATTCTCAAGTCTTTTACACTTTGTTTGGTTGGAGTGAATATGGAAGGAAAAAAAATGTGAAAAAAAAAATGGATGGAAATATGAATTTTTTATTGTTTGGATGAGAAAAAAAATAGAGTGAAAAGAAAAAAATTAATGTGGGACCCATAAAAATGTTTTCTTTTTAAAGATGAGATGAAAATAGAAGAAAAATGTGTAATAAGTGTAAAATTATTAATTTAACCTTTGATTAATTAAAATCTCTTTATTTTCTTTCTATTCATTTTCTCTTTATCCAAACAAAACATAAAACAATCCATTTTTTCTTCCATTTTCTTTTCTCTCATTTTCTTTCTTCTTATTTTCTTTCCTTCCATTTTCTATTATCTATCCAAACAAAGTGTTAATTAACCAATATAAATATTGAGCAAAAATATTAAAAAAAAAACTTGCAAAATCTTAAGAATGTTCTCAGTTACTATGTCGATTTTTTGTTATCCTTTTTTTTTTACCAAGAGAATATATTTAAATAAATTTTTAAATAAAATTTTATCGAATATTTTATTTTATAAAAAAAATTATTATGTTAAAATTTTTAAATTTTATAAAAATAAATATATAAATTTTTATCTTAGTCGTTGCAACGACTAAATTTCTATTAAGACCATTATGCGTTGAAATGTTAAATCAATTTCTCTTCCGTTGACCTTCTTAGCCCTCTGACATCCAATGAGCTGAGATTGGAGCTTCAACTGTGTCTGCGGCTTATCTTTTAATTAACCTTACTAACTTTCTCATACATTGAACCAAATTTGAAGAAAACAATTTTGTAAAAAATATGCAAAGTATAAAAAGATTTTAATATATTTATTATATTTAGTAAAATAAATTATTTAAAATTTTTATTAATGATAATTTTAATATGCATTTTTAAGATATATGTTAGTTAATTAAATCTTAAAAAAAATCTAATTAGTTCCCAGCCGTCGTGACTAACTTTTTTGCGAACGGGTTGACGTTGAATTTTCTTTGATTAGTTGTAGAAAAGAACTATATATAGTATATCCACTTGATTTAGTGGAATCAATGCAACGTTATTTGCTGAATTCATTTCATGTAACATTGAATGTGTGTGACTAAGGTATTTTCATGGATTAATCTGAGAATTCGATCACGTGTTGGTGGAATCTTTTATCCCCTTGACAATTTCATGATGATTATAAACCATAAACATGTGATGTGTAAGTTGGGTCATAAGTTGTCAATTATGTGCTAGTTGGTATTTGGTTTTCACTTCTCTGTTCTTTCAAAAAAAATCTGTAAATTCTCAATTATTTCAATTCTTAATCCTTAAATTTCAATTTTCAATTCTTGACTAATAATGGTTGATAATCAATGAGCAAATTCTAATCTATTGGATGCTCAGTCAATCGCGACTTTCTTGAACTAAATCTCAACATTTTAAACTCAGATGACAAAGAACAATACTAATTCAATGCAAGATCCGTCTAGCTCCTACTATATTCATCCAAGTGAAAATCTTGATAATTCTTTAATCTCAGTTACTCTCAATGCTAGCAATTATGATTCGTGGAGTAGAATAATGTTATTAGCTTTAAAAGAAAAGAGCATATTGAAGTTTGTAGATAGATCTCTTACAAAACCAAATGAGAATGATATACTATTTGAAACTTAGGAAAGGTGTAATACTTATATAGTATCTTGGATCAATTTGTCATTGAATCCCAACATATCGTGGTTTAGAATAATATTGCTTCGGATCTTTGGAAAGATTTGAAATATCGATATTATCAGGGAGACAAATACAGTGGCTGAACTTCAGGAAGAATTATTCTCTATGAGACAAGGCGATTTGAATATGACTGCGTATTACACCAAATTAAAGTCAATTTGGGAAGATCTAAACAACTTTAAATCGATACCTAATTGCAAAAAATGTGAATTTTCGTGCTCATGTAGATTGGATGTGATACGACAGTATAAGCGTGAAGACTATACAATTCGATTTCTTCGAGGTCTGAATGATCAATACTCCACTGGAAGGTCGCAGTTGATGCTTATGAACGCAATACCTGACATAAATGTTGCCTTCTCAATGTTGATTCAATAGGAAAGACAATTTGATAATACTCAATAGTCAAAACTTTTCTTGAGTACTACTAAATTGTCTTTCCTACTGAGTCATCATTGCTTATATATGAGGCGACTTAGTAAGTTCCTTGATTGCCCAACTGATGAGCACATGCGGGCAGCTTTTTGTGTGTTAAAATACTTAAAAGGATGGCCGTTCGTTGGTTTTTTTTTTTTTTGTTCAGCAAACAATGACCTCAAGCTCACTGATTTTGCTGATGCCGATTGGGCAACATGCACAGATACTCAAAAGTCTATCACTGCTTCTTTTTTGGAAGTTCTTTAATTAGTTGGAAGAGTAAGAAACAAAGCATCGTCGCTAGATCCTCATCCGAGGCAGAATATCGAGCCTTGACATTAGGTACTTGCCAAGCTCAATGGCTGTCTTTCATCATGCATGACCTTGGATTGCCCCTAACGGAACCCATTACTCTCTTTTGTTGCAATAGATCTGCCATTCACATTGCCACTAATCCTATTTTTTATGAACGCACAAAGCATATCGAGGTGGATTGCCACACCGCTTGGAATCAGCACCTTTCTGGCCTCACACACTTGATGCCAGTCTCCTCGTCCAATCAGCTCACAGATTTTTTGACAAAAATTTTGGCACCGGGTCCTTTTGCGATTAATCTTTTCTAATTAAGACTTCTAAACATTCACAGTTTGCGGGAGGGTGTAAGTTGAATCATAAGTTACTAATTATGCGCTAGTTGGCATTTGGTTTGTTACCCCTAATGCCTTGACAAATTAGTTATTCAATTACTATTATTATTATTATGTACATGTGTATATAATAGCTATTAGGGTATTTTTTAACTTTTTCTTTGAAAATTTATTCAGCCCCTTTTTCAATATTGGTTCTCTATTTATTTTCTTTTTTTTCTCTCTCTTGAAGTATCTCTCTTCTCACCTCCTTCTTTTTATCCCCCTTTTTTTTTAATTCTCAGACTCATCTAACAGTGTTTGATGAGAGTGAAACCTCTCTTTCATCAATTTTAACATGATGATTGTTGGTAAATTTAACTAACCATTTTCAATGAAATCTATGTTATTACACTTAGGAATTTAAACTTTTAGAAATGTAATGTCAACTAAGATTGTAATACAAATTTGGAACTATATTATGGATTTGTTTGAGTATTATTAAATTGATAAAAAATTTTTTATTATTTTTTAGTGTGTTTGACAAATTTTTAATAGTAAAAATAAAAATATTAAAATTTTTTTTTCATAATTTATATTTTTTAAAAAAAATAAAAAAAAGATATTGTTTACATAATAAATAAATAAAAAGTACTTTTATATTATTATATTCAAATATAATTGATAAATAAAAAATATTTTATATAAAATTATTTTTATTTTTCTAAATTAAAAAAAATAATTCAATTTTTTTTAAGTTCACCCAAATAAATTTATAGAAAAATTAGATTCTATGATACTTACAGAAAGGAAACACTAAGATAGTGTTTAGTGAAGAGATAGAGACGGACTGAGACTGAGAGACAAAGACTAAGAGAAAGAGATTGAAATAAATCTCAGAATTCTGTTTGGTGCAAAGTGAAAGACAAAAATTGAAATAAGAATAAAACTCTAATTTAATTTGTACAAAGGATAAAATTAGAATTAATTAATTAAAATGAGAATATTTTAGATATAAAATGTTATTAAAATTTCAGTCTCCATCTCTAAAAATTTTAGTCCCCTGTGTCCCTACTTTTTGGAGGTACTGAAGTATTGATATTTTAGAGATAGAGACAGAAATTTTAGTACCAATTTTTGAACCAACAAATATGATACTGAATCTTAGTCTCCCAATCTCTATCTCAGTACCTCAAAACAAACACTACCTAAATATACAAAGGGAGAATACAAAAATTCAAAAGGATTTCATACACTGATAACTTTGTCTTGTTGTTAACTAAAATTTCACCTCTTAGGCTGCGTTTGTTTTCAAGAACAGGACAAGACAAGACACTGAGAACAGGACAGGACAAGACATTGATGGACAGAGATACAAAATTTTGTGTTCTTGTATTCTGTTTGGCAATAAACTAGAACAAATTATAAAAATTCAATTTATTCTTATTTTTTTCATTCAAAAAATTTGAGATGAAAAATATAATAATAAAAAATATAATTATGAAAAATTAACAAAAATAATGAAAGAAAAAATAAAAAATAAGTTGTGTCCCTTGTTAGTGTCTCTGTGTCCTTCCTGTCAGGATGGATACAAAATACACTAATTCAGTGTCTCTGGATACATTGTCTCTGTCCATGTCTCCTCTGTCAAATACGATTTTGTGTTTCAGTGTCCCTGTCTCAGTGTCCTGTCTCTGTAAACAAACGCAGTCTTATTGACTTCAATAAACTTGAAATCTAGAATCACAATGTTCTTTATCTTCATTTAATGTCTAATAAAAATATATGTACATTAAAAATTAATTGTTAAATTAATTATTATATATGTGTGTAAATATATATTTATTAGTTTATTTTTAATATATGTTTTATATAAATAATTAATTTAATAACAAATTTTTAGTATTTAATAATATAATTATAAAAAATCTTTATTTTCTTCTAATGTCTAAATATATTACTTTTTAATGTATTTTTTTAAATGTCAAATATTATAAAATAAAAAATAACATATAAAAGAAATAATATCTGATTAGTGATTAAGGAATTTTTTTAAATTAATATTTTTAATATTTTATTTATCGGTATAAGTAATTTAGATACAATTTATATTTTTGTATTCTATTATTTATTTCATTTATACTATAAATGAGATAAAACACAATTTCTAAACAAATAAGATAGATAAAATTTGATGTATTTTACGTATCTCGTTTATAGTAGTGGTAAGTATAAAAGTATAAAATTTATAAATATAAAAATATAATTTTTTAAAATAATAAAAATATATTAATATCTGATTTTGACCAATTTAAAAAATAAAAATTTATATATTTTGTTACTATTTAGATTAAGTTTAATTAATTTATATCCCATTTGTATTTAACTAAATTGGGTTGGTGATCATAGTGGTTACCTCATTAGTCTGCTTAAATAAGTATCGGTCCTATCAGTCAAAAACTAAAATTAATTTTAAATAGTAAATGAGATAGATGATTTTAACTCATTAGTTTTAGATTCACTTAAAAAATTACTAATTAAAAAATAGATAAATTTATATAAAAAATTGTGATTTGAAACTATTTATTTGAAATTAGTACATTATTTTTTAAAAAAGTAACACATTTAAATTAATATTTAAAAAAAGTACATAAATTTTTAAATGAAATAGAGTCATAATTAATTTATTTATACTGTAAATGAGATGAATAATAAATATAAAAATATAAATTATGTTCAAATTATCTATATTAATAAATAAAATATTTAAAATATTTATTTAAAAAGATCTAAAATTGAGATATATATCCATATGCTATAGGAAACATTTCAAGTGCACCAGGGAGCACTGGTGTACCAGTTGTTTTAACCGTTGATTTTAATTAATATATATTATATATATTTTTTGTAATTCAGATCAACGGTTAAAATAACTGGTACACCGGTATTTCCGGTGCACTTAAAATGCTTCCTATACTATATTATAATTGTAGGCTAAGTTGACTGATGAATAAGTAAAGATGTAAGAGATGATATATATAATAATGGAAGGTTTTCACATGTTCCAATGTATTATAGTGGAACAAAGCTATACCAGTAACATAACGGTTTCAGATAATTTATTTGTCGTATTCTATATAGTATAATTCCAAATTCATCCCTAAGCTAAGAAGGCAAAATACCAAAAGGGCAGTGAAAAAGAGGACAAGCATAGTTGTATTTGGCTATAAACAGCTCTAAGCCGATGAACTGAATGGCATTGGATTATTATGAACTGGCCTTGTATGTTTGAAACAGTGAGTAGTGTTCAAGTGATAGAATATTAATTTTTTGTATTTACTATTAAAATTTTTAGGATTTGAACATCTATATACATGATTCAACTGGGTACAAAGGCCTACTATAAAAAAGGGTAAATAATGTTAATAAACTCATGTATATTTATAACAATATATAAAAAGAATATATAAATTTGGTCTCCAATCTTATCTTTTTAATTTATTCTTATTATTATTTTTCAAAAGTGTTCAGTTATTCTCTAACCAATTTTTATAATTATTAAATTTTGTATATGAATATTTATTTATTTATTTTTAAGATTTTAATTACTTTAATTCTAAAAGTATTGAATATTTTTTATTTTATTTATAATGTAATTACTAATATTTTATTTTATTTAATATCTAATAAATTTAGATTCTGATTTTTTCTATTTTTTCACCATAATTAAATTGGCATAGTCCCTTTAATTGATTTGTAATTTTAATTTCTGTTGTAATAATATTTTTTCTTAATGTAATACTTAGACATTTTTATTTATTTTATATCGATAGTAATTTTTTATTTTATTTAATATCTAATAAATTAAAAAAAATATATATGAGTTTTATGTCCGATTCTTTCTTTATAATGAGGTGCCCAATTCTTTCTTTTCATTTTATCCTGCCACTAAGATCTAACACAACATATGCAGTTATTCTACGAAGTTAAACAAATGTCACGTTGACTTAACATTTTCTTTTCTATATCTATATATAAGAACCCAACTTCCTAGGTAAGAATTCTACGCCATAACCCCATGAAAATATTTCTGTTCTCTTTAATAGTGTGATAATTCAAAACATTGTTTCATTGAATAATATTAGTCATTTTTGATAGTCACTTTCTGTCTTCTTTCCATTTCTATATTCTCCTCTTCTTCTCAACAACTCTTAACATATAATTTCCTCTCTTGCGCTACTGTCTCATTAGAATTTGTCTCTACCTCTGCATTGTATATCTTATACGGTGAATAAATATATGTAAAGATTTTCTTAAAAAAATGATGAATTTATTTATTTATATTTTTTATTTAATTTATATTGTAAATAATAATTTTTTATTTTATTTAATATTTAATAAATTTAGCAATTTACTTAAATAAAATGATTGAGAAAAATCTTTACTCAAATGCAACAATTGCAATTCCTTTACTTGGGTGTCCTGATTCATTATTATGTATTACCACGTTTTATTTTTTACACATAAACTGTGACAGATAAGCATGGTTTATAAAGTGACCAAGATGAGCATAAACCGTGGTAACTAAGCACGGTTTATGAAGAGAGAACTTTAATCATAAAACCTTGTTACTTTCTATATATATGAGTAAGATTCAAGTTGTTGAAGAGAAGTATTTTACAATGGTGAGGAAGGGAGTTTTCTAAATAATAAGGGCAAATCACACTATTAAAACAGAATAGAGGAGAAATTACATGATTCAACTAAAGCAAAAAATGTAACATGGATCAACTAGAAGCGTATTTTTATGTAATTCGAATCAAACTAATTCGAATTACAAAGCAACAGTGATTCGAAGTTGATCAATTCAAAATATGCAGCCAAAATTCGTACGTAATTTGAATCTACCTGATTCGAATTATGCATGCAGATTGACCAGGGTAGTTCGAATTACACTCATTCGAATTATAAGGGATGCAATTCGAATTACACAAAAAATTATCTAGAATATGTTAATCAAATTTTTTATTTCTATTATAAAATATAAAAAAATTTAATTCTCAAAAAAATATGTTATTTTTTAGGATTTAATTTCTTTTACTGTGTTTTCATAAAGTTTACACAAAATTCACCTATTACATTGACTAAATTTATTTATTTACGTAAAATTTGTTTATAAACTTAGCAACGTTTTAATACGATTTAAATTGTATTAATATATTTTTATAAATTTTAATCAATTTAATTTTATTTAAATAATTAGATTTTTAAATTATAAAATTTGTATTAGTTTGTAATTTAAAATGTAAATAGATATAATTTAAATTAAGAATTTATAAAATTGTATGTATTCGTATTATTGTACTCATATGATTAAATTATTTATTCAATTTTTAAAAAATAACAGTGGTTAATATTTTTTTATATTTTATAATAATAAAAAAACGGTCCTGAGTGTGGCTCATCTAATTCCACTAGCCTAAACAAACAATACCGTCCGTGATCGACTCATGTTAATGTCACGGCTGGCTTAAAAACTCATTAGGACAAGCTAGACTTTATTATGGTCAGTCAATGGGTAAATGGATCAATCAGTCTGATTCCACCCTGATCCATATCGTGTTATGCACACAAAGATTTATATCCACCAAATCTGATCCTTTCATTTATTTTATTCATAAAATGGACGATGATTAAATTTGGTATAGCTTAGTTCCAATAAAGTGGAATAGAACAGGTGAAAACTTTCCTATAATAATAATTTAGTAGCTGACAATGTTATTGAGGATTGAAAAAGAGAGCGACATATAAATGAGCTGTCCTTATCTTTTTCTTCTCTATTTATGTGTATGTCAACAATGAATTATACGAATCTAGTTTTTAACTTTCTGTGAATCTAATAACATTTTTATGCTAAAATTTTTGAAGAGATAAACAAAAGCAAAATTCGTAGGTTTAACTTTTCTCCCTAATTGAAAATCAGATTAGAATTACTAACACCAAAATTCAAGTTGTAACACCCTACCATACAGAGTCTTATGCTTAAGTCATAATTTAGAGATGGCAAGGTATTACGACCTCTAAAATAAAAATTTAGTACGTATAGTAGTATGAATGATTGATTATAACTAGGAGCCTTTGTAGAAAAAGGGGTAAACAAAAATTTCAACGTGAAAGCGCAACACTCCGATCGATAACGTAACGAACAAGGATAACCAACGCGAGATTATATATATATACAAAGGAGTGACAAAAACAGGAATATCAAGACTCAAAATCCGGCTGCAAAGATAACTGGTCCGAGCATAGCAATATATACATATGATAAAATAAGGAAAACCCCAAAGGAAACCCAAATGGACACAAATACATAAAACCTATTCTCCAAAATATCCCATAAGAAGAGTTATCACAGTTTGTATTATTTAATGGAGATAAAAGTATCTAAGCAAAACATATAAACCAAAACATAGTCCCGAGAACAAAGGATCTTCGCAAATCTAGAAGTCTCCAGCATGCCTCAGCGGGAAACCTCACGTCCTGCATCTGAAAACCACAAAATCCGCATGGGTGAGAACCAGAGGTCCCCAGCATGGTAACAGCTTCCACATATATAATACATAATAATAGAGGAAAGCCGAAGGCAATCCTAGAACTTCCTCCAGATAATATCAAAGCTTATAAACAAGTTAAACCATATAAGGGCATCTGACTAAAGATTCTTCAGTCTAACTAATACTTCCCTTTCCAATTCCTTCAAACCTCCCAACATCCAGCAGGAGTATAATGTAGCAAACACAATTATATCAAACAAGAGATAAACAAATAGGAACAGATAAGACATTTAGATAATTAGCAAGTAATATGCAATCAAATAGGCAATCTTAAACAATTCATATAGTATGCATATGATGAATGCCTATCCCTAGTGGCTGATGATATCATCTGTCGGTTATAGAGCCAACCCGACAAGTCTTGGTAGCTAACCATTGGACTGTCCCTCTGTCACGCATCCCCAACTCGAGTTATACTCATCATAAACTTGATCATAATCATGATCTATATCCATCACCATCACTGGTGAATATTTACGGGGGCGAGCTCATCCGGGTCTTTCACAGTGCCCGGCCACACTTATGACATAGGGTCAAAAGAGCTTCGAGTCTCAACCTGGAGCACGTGGTGGCTAGCCACTGCTTCCTCCCAGGGAAACTCTCATCTCCAACAGTGGAAGTGCAACATTCACAATTCATTCAACAGCATATATGCATTTATACATAGCCATAATCATGGTTCCGCCGTAGCATGGCAATAATCTAGCCATCCGGCTCACGATTAAATCCATAACCAGCCATTCGGCTCACGGTTAAATCCATAACCAGCCATTTCATTAACAATTACAGCCTTTCGGCCCATGGCATAACATGCACTTCCACCACCATCCTCCGCCTCTCACATAATCATCTTTGATCCTCGTTGATCATTCATTTTTTCCTTGCTTCACTCGCAAGTTACCACATTCACTAGCCCTTTTTCTCATAGCTAGACATATCATAATGATTTAAGACATAAATGGTGAGATCGGAGACTTAGAAGTATGAGATTTGGCTTTTAAAACTCAAAAATCAACTTTGGGATGAAAACAGGGCCACGCGTACGCGCACTCCACGCGCACGCGTGGATGGCCACAAAATTCATCGACGCATATGCGTCATGCACGCTAACGCGTGGATTGAAAATTAGCCAATCGACGTGCATGCGTCAATCACGCGTACGCGTGGGTGCTCTCGTGCCCCAGGCACAAAACTGGCACAGTTTTGGCACAACTCTCTGGAAAATGGCTGAGCATTGGGTGCAGCACATTCGGCGCACCCGCGCACATCACGCGCACGCGTGGATGGAGTTTTCGAGAAGTACGGCGCGTACGCGCCAAGTGCGCCTACGCGCGAGGGGTCATTCTGCTAAAAATTTTCTAAGTTAAAAGCTGCAGAATTTACAGATTCAAACCCCCAATCTTCCAACGGACATAACTTTCTCATTTTAAATCATTTTTCACCCGTTCTTCGAACGGCATGGACATCCCGGATCCAATTTCATTTCTAAACAGATTTGACACAAAACGGAGACCCGTAGTCCAAGTTATGTCCCGTCAAAGTATGCCCAAAAATCATATTTTTCATACAAAACCACCAAGTGCCATTTTCAAAACAAGCCATTTTCAACTCTTTTCCAAATCAATCAAAACATGCCAATTTCATCCCTTTTCTTTGAAATCAATCAAAATATATCAAATTCAATATCAAACCTCCTCAACTCACACTTTGACACTTTACCACAATTTACAAAATCACTATCCCATTATTTTAACCCACTTCACCCAAGTGGTTCAAACCCAAATACATTGATATATCACATACTCTTCCTCATGCCAATTTTCAACAACACCAATTCCAATAAATCATCATTGTACGCAATCAATATCATACTCACCATCAACATTGTTCAACCCACAATTCAACCATAATCAATCATTAAGCATATATGACAACATGCATATTTCTCATACATCATACCATCAAGGCATCAATAATCATCATCACATATATGACCACATCATATATCTCAACCATTCAACAACACCAACAATTCAATGCCTATCTTAGGGCCTCTAGCCTAAGTATTTCCTACCATATTACATATTAGATACGAGAAACCGAAACTATACCTTAGCCGATTTCCCAAGCTCAACCAGAGCACTTCCAAATCACTTATCCACAAGCTCTCAAGGCCTCAACACCTCCAAGAACAGATTTTTTACCACCAAATCCCTTTTTCAAGCTTTTCAAAATCACCAATCAAGCTCCAATATTCACACATACACAACCTAAGCCACAATCATCATACCCATACACAACATCTCAATACCCAAACATCATAGAACAATAAATTACACTAGAGTTGAGAATCTTACCACATCCAAGGTCCAAGGAGACAAGATTAACCTTCTCCTTCAAGAGAGTTGGGTCCTATAACATCAAAGAGCAAAAAATCTCAACATTTTTACCCATGAAACTCGAAAACAAGGCTGGAAATTCAAAGAGCAAAATGTGGTTTACCTCAAAATTAATGGTATGGGTTTTGTAGAGCTCTCCGCGGTTAACGCGTGGCCGCAAATGGTGCGGCAATCGGAGCTCTAGATAAAAAATTATGGTGGTTTGAAGATCAAGTGAGAGATAGAAGTTTGAGAGAGTATTCTTCTCCTCCCTCACTCCATTTCATCGTGTGTGTATAACAAATGAGGAGAGAGAGTGCTGAAAACTAGGGTTTTGGTTTAATTATGTTGGGCCAAAGGCCCACTTTGGGTCCGATTGGCCCGGTTTGGCCCGTTCGGTCCAATCTTGGTCCGATTTCTATAAAATTGGTACCAAAATTCTCGTCTCAATCTCCTCTATCACATTAAGCCATAAAAATCACATTTTAGGCTTTCTAGAATAAATTCTCATTTATGGGTTAATTAGCCGTTAATTAACCGGGTTTTACATTCTACCCACCCAATTGGAAATTTTGCCCACAAAATTCAAATGCAATTACCTGAGAATAAGTGCGGATAATCCGTTCGCATCTCCGACTCAAGTTCCCAAGTGTGTTCCTCAACACCGCCTCGACTCCATGCCACTTTGACTAATGAAACCTCTTTTCCACGAAACCGTTTGATACTAGTATCATCAATTCTGACTGGAGCCACTGGAAGCGTCAAATCTTCTCTTAACTGAACCGATTCAGGTTCCAGCACATGGCTAGCATCAGGAGTGTACTTTCGAATCTGCGACACGTGAAACACGTCGTGCAGGTTCGAAAGATGAGGTGGTAGAGCCATCCGATACGCCACCGGTCTAACCCTCTCCAGGATCTGAAATGGACCAATGTATCGAGGATTCAACTTCTTTGCTCTAATCGCCCTACCTACTCCCGTAGTCGGAGTAACCTTAAGGAAAACATGGTCTCCTTCCTCAAATTCTAAGGGCTTTCGCCTCTGATCGGCGTAACTCTTTTAACGACTCTGCGCCGTAAACATCCTATCTCGGATTTTCTTGACTTGTTCAGTAGTCTCAGCTATCATTTTCGGCCCCAACAAAGCCTTTCTCCCCAGCTTCATACCAACATAGCGGAGATTGACATTTTCTCCAGTACAAGGCCTCATACGGAGCCATTCCGATGCTCGCATGATAACTATTATTGTATGCAAACTCCACTAATGGCATATACCGATCTCAACTCGCCGGTTGGTCCAAAACACAAGCTCTCAACATATCCTCTAGTGTTTGGATCGTCCTCTCGGATTGACCATCTGTTTGAGGATGGTAAGCTGTACTCAAGCTTAATCGGGTTCGAAAAACTTTCTGAAATGCACCCCAAAACCTTGAAGTGAAACGAGGATCTCTATCAGAGATTATAGTAGCAGGTACACCATGAAGTCTCACAATCTCCTTTATGTATAACCGTGCTAGCTCCTCAAGGGTGTAAGTCATACGAATAGGTAAAAAGTGAGCTGACTTCGTCAGTCGGTCCACAATCACCAAAATAGCATCAAAACCAGCCCTAGTCCTTGGCAATCCTGACACGAAGTCCATTGCAATACTTTCCCACCTTCATTGTGGAATCTCTAAAGGTTGCAACATCCCGGAAGGTCTTTGATGTTCAATCTTTACCTTTTGACAAGTTAAGCACTTTGATACATATTCTGCCACATCATTCTTCATACCCGGCCACCAAAATATCGCCTTTAAATCATGGTACATCTTAGTACTTCCCGGGTGAATGGAGAACCCGCTTTTGTGTGCCTCCTTTAAAATATCTTGCCTCAAAGTGCCAACATCCGGCACAATGATCCTCCCCTTGAACCTCCATAACCCATATTTTTCTTCCGACACTCTCCACTGTTTCCCTTACTCAATAGCCGGTAACACCTTCCATAACGCTTCATCATTTTGATGAGCCTCTAGGAGTTCGGACTTAAAGTCACTTGAGATTTCTAATCGGCTCAAACACAAGGTTCCGGATACTTCTCGAGCACCAATTTTCAGACTCTCGAATCCCTTGAGCAACTTCTCCTCTTGAAGCATCATCCAAGCCGCATATAATGACTTCCGACTTAATGCATCCGCCACTACATTCGCCTTTCCCGAATGGTAATTCAACTCAAAGTCGTAGTCCTTCAATAATTCCATCCACCTCCTCTGCCTCATATTAAGTTCTTTCTGATCAAAGAGGTACTTCAAGCTCTTATGATCAGAGAAAACTTGGAACTTAACCCCATAGAGGTAATGCCTCCACACCTTTAGCGCAAACACAACCGCAGCAAGCTCTAAATCATGCGTAGGATAGTTAACTTCATGCGGTCTCAACTGCCGTAAGGCATACGCCACCACATTATGATGCTGCATCAGCACGCACCCTAGACCCTTCAATGAGGCATCACAGTACACCTCAAATGGCTCGTTCGGCTCAGGTAACACTAACACAGGTATAGTGGTCAACTTTTTCTTCAATGTCTGAAAGCTCTCCTAGCACTCAGGAGTCCAAACAAACGGAGTGTCTTTGCGGGTTAACTTTGTCATTGGCAAAGCTATCTGTGAAAAGCCCTTGATAAACCTTTGGTAATAGCCAGCTAAGCCCAGAAAACTCCTTATCTCTGTTACGGTGGTTAGTTGCTTCCAATCCATCACAGCCTCCACCTTAGTTGGATCTACGGCTATTCCCTTTTTACTCACCACGTGACCCAAAAACTTCACATCACTCTTCCAAAACTCACACTTAGATAGTTTTGCATAGAGTTTCTTCTCCTTTAGAATCTGCAACACGGTTCTCAAATGTTCCGCATGCTCTTCTTCAGTCTTGGAGTAAATCAGTATGTCGTCAATGAAGACAACAACAAATTTATCCAGAAACAGACGGAAAACTCTATTCATGTAATCCATGAATACTGCTGGAGCGTTTGTCAACCCAAAAGACATTACAGTGTACTCGTAATGACCATAACGAGTCCTGAAAGCGGTCTTAGGGATATCCTCACCCCTCACCCTTATCTGGTGATAACCGGATTGCAAATCGATCTTGGAGAAAACTCCAGCTCCTTGTAACTGATCCATGAGATCATCAATTCTCGGCAATGGATACTTATTCTTTATTGTAACCTTGTTCAGCTGCCTGTAATCCACACAGAGCCGCATACTCCCATCCTTCTTCTTTACCAGTAACACTGGCGCACCCCACGGAGAGACACTTGGTCGTATAAAATTCTTACCCAACAAATCCTCTAACTGAGACTTTAGCTCGTCCATATCTAACGGTGACATCCTATAAGGAGCACTTGAGATTGGTCCTGCCCCAGGCACCAATTCAATAGCAAACTCAACCTCTCGGTTAGGTGGAAACTCATCAATATCATCAGGAAACACTTCTGGAAACTCACACACAACCGGAATCTACTCCAACCTTTGATCATCACCCGAAACGCCCGCGGTTAACAACAGGATACCCTGACATTCAATTCCAGAACAGTTCATCATCATCGAATTCAAGTAATAATTATTCACCACAACCGGCCCTTCTGTATTTTCCGGCATAAAGTACACCGACTTTGTAGAACAATCAAGCAGGACATGGTTCTTAGATAACCAGTCCAATCCCAAGATAAGATCAAGACCGATCATCAGCAAGCAGACTAAATTATGAATAAAATCACACTGCTTGAATCTAAAGGAAATTTCTGGGCATCCTAGCCTAGTCACCATGGCTTCATGGGTAGCATTATACACTCTTAGATCATAACCTAAGGTTACGATCTTCAATCCTAACTCATGGGCTTTCTCAAATGCAATGAATGAATGCGATGCTCCCGAATCAAATAAAGCATTTAAAGTTTGACCAGCCATTTCACAGTTACTTCGAATAAGTGTCTCAGATCCCTCGGCATCTATAGCTGAGGTGGTGAACACCCGACCAGTCTGTTGTGCCTTCCCAGCACCTTGTTTCTGCTTCTCTAGGCAGCTTGTGGCTTTGTGCCCCACTTTTTCACAATTGTAGCACAAGCCCCATCCGGCCTTGCACGGTGCTCCCGGATGGTGACTCCCACATCTAGTACAAGCTTGATCATTCTGAGGCTGCTTTCCAAACTTCTTCCCTTGAGAGTTGTTGTTGTTGGGCCTCCTGAAAGAGCTTTCCCTCTTGAAAGGCGGACCTCTAGGTGCAAAGCTCTTCCCTCAGTTCTGTGGGAATGATCCTTTGTGACTCCCTTTCTCAGCGGTTGTCCTTTTTACACACTCTTCAGCAACCCTACACTTGTTTACCAACTCGGAGAAAGTCCTAATCTCCATTGGTCCCACTGAACTGAAGATATCGCTCCGAAGTCCTCCTTCATACTTAACACATTTCCATTCCTCATATTCCACCGGAGTCCCTTGACACATACGGGAGAATCGAAACAGCTCCTCAAACTTGTCAGTATACTCAGATACGGACATAGTACCCTGCTTCAGCTGTAATAATTTAAGCTCCTTAGCCATCCTGGCAGAAGTCAGAAAGTACTTCTTATAGAACTCCTCTTGGAAGACATTCCAGGTGATATAGTCATCACCCTGCTGCAGCAGACGTCGGATACCTTGCCACCAATGCGACGCTTCACCGGTGAGCATATAGGTAGCAAACTCGACACGCTGTCCTTCAGGTACCACTTGTGCTTGCAGTGCTCGCTCTATAGCCTGAAACCATGTATCAGCCTCAGTTGGACTAGCAGTTCCCTTGAACTTAGGTGGATTAATCTTCAAAAAGTTTGCCAGTATCATCGGGCCCTGAACTCCACCTCCATCATTACCATGGTTGTTCATCTGTTGACCAAGAGTCGCAGCAGTGGCTTGCATAGCAGCAGCCATATTCTCCAACGCAGTCATAAAGTTCACCGGGTTATTAGGGTTATCCTCCGGCGCACGAGAATTCGTACGACCTCTCACACAAACTCTATTGCGTCCACGAGGCGCCATCTGGTTCCTATACACACCAAACAATCTATATTAAGTTGATCAGTCTCAATATCGGGAGTCTAGTACTTCAAAGTCCCAAATGCATGCTCATGAATGTTTATGCCAATTATATCAAGCAGATATACTAATAGCACATAACACACACACAGAGAATGCACAGAAGCATAGTCAGCCCATCCCTCAGGCTCTACAGGAATGAACTGCTCTGATACCATAATGTAACACCCTACCATACAGAGTCTTATGCTTAAGTCATAATTCAGAAATGGCAAGGTATTACGACCTCTAAAATAAAAATTTAGTATGTATAGTAGTATGAATGATTGATTATAACTAGGAGCCTTTGTAGAAAAAGGGGTAAACAAAAATTTCAACATGAAAGCGCAACACTCCGATCGATAACGTAACGAACAAGGATAACCAACGCGAGATTATATATATATACAAAGGAGTGTCAAAAATAGGAATATCAAGACTCAAAATTCGGCTGCAAAGATAACCGGTCCGAGCATAGCAATATATATATATGATAAAATAAGGAAAACCCCAAAGGAAACCCAAAGGGACACAAATACATAAAACCTATTCTCCAAAATCTCCCATAAGAAGAGTCATCACAGTTTGTATTATTTAATGGAGATAAAAGTATCTAAGCAAAACATATAAACCAAAACATAGTCCCGAGAACAAAGGATCTTCGCAAATCTAGAAGTCTCCAGCATGCCTCAGCGGGAAACCTCACGTCCTGCATCTGAAAACCACAAAATCCGCATGGGTGAGAACCAGAGGTCCCCAGCATGGTAACAACTTCCACATATATAATACATAATAATAGAGGAAAGCTGAATGCAATCCTAGAACTTCCTTCAGATAATATCAAAGCTTATAAACAAGCTAAACCACATAAGGGCATATGACTAAAGATTCTTCAGTCTAACTAATACTTTCCTTTCCAATTCCTTCAAACCTCCCAACCTCCAGCAGGAGTATAATGTAGCAAACATAGTTATATATAACAAGAGATAAACAAATAGGAACAGTTAAGACATTTAGATAATTAGCAAGTAATATGCAGTCAAATAAACAATCTCAAATAATTCATATAGTATGCATATGATGAATGCCTATCCCTAGTGGCTGATGATATCATCTGTCGGTTATAGAGCCAACCCGATAAGTCCTGGTAGCTAACCATTGGACTGTCCCTCTGTCACGCATTCCCAACTCGAGTTATACTCATCATAAACTTGATCATAATCATGATCTATATCCATCACCATCACTGGTGAATATTTACGGGGGCGAGCTCATCCGGGTCTTTCACAGTGCCCGGCCACACTTATGACATAGGGTCAAAAGAGCTTCGAGTCTCAACCTGGAGCACGTGGTGGCTAGCCACTGCTTCCGCCCAGGGAAACTCTCATCTCCAATAGTGGAAGTGCAACATTCACAATTCATTCAACAGCATATATGCATTTATACATAGCCATAATCATGGCTCCGCCGTAACACGGCAATAATCTAGCCATCCGGCTCACGATTAAATCCATAACCAGCCATTCGGCTCACGGTTAAATCCATAACCAGCTATTTCATTAACAATTACAGTCTTTCGGCCCATGGCATAACAAGCACTTCCACCACCATCCTCCGCCTCTCACATAATCATCTTTGATCCTCATTGATCATTCATTTTTTCTTTGCTTCACTCGCAAGTTACCACATTCACTAGCCCTTTTTCTCATAGCTAGACATATCATAATGATTTAAGATATAAATGGTGAGATCGGAGGCTTAGAAGTATGAGATTTGGCTTTTAAAACTCAAAAATCAACTTTGGAATGAAAACAGGGCCACGCGTACGCGCACTCCACGCGCACGCGTGGATGGCCACAAAACTCATCGACGCGTATGCGTCATGCACACAAACGCGTGGATTGAAAATTAGCCAATCGACGTGCACGCATCAACCTCGCGTATGCGTGGGTGCTCTCGTGCCCCAAGCACAAAACTGGCACAGTTCTGGCACAACTCTCTAGAAAATGGCTGGGCATTGGGTGCAGCACATTCGGCGCGCCCGCGCACATCATGCGCACGCGTGGATGGCGTTTTCGAGAAGTACGGCGCGTACGCGCCAAGTGCGCCTACGCGCGAGGGGTCATTCTGCTAAAAATTTTCTAAGTTAAAAGCTGCAGAATTTACAGATTCAAACCCCCAATCTTCCAACGGACATAACTTTCTCATTTTAAATCGTTTTTCACCCGTTCTTCGAACGGCATGGACATCCCGGATCCAATTTCATTTCTAAACAGATTTGACACAAAACGGAGACCCGTAGTCTAAGTTATGTCCCGTCAAAGTATGCCCAAAAACCATATTTTTCATACAAAACCACCAAGTGCCATTTTCAAAACAAGCCATTTTCAACTCTTTTCCAAATCAATCAAAACATGTCAATTTCATCCCTTTTCTTTGAAATCAATCAAAATATATCAAATTTAATATCAAGCCTCCTCAACTCACACATTGACACTTTACCACAATTTACAAAATCACTATCCCATCATTTTAACCCACTTCACCCAAGTGGTTCAAACCCAAATACATTGACATATCACATACTCTTTCTCATGCCAATTTTCAACAACACCAATTCCAATAAATCATCATTGTACGCAATCAATATCATACTCACCATCAACATGGTTCAACCCATAATTCAACCATAACCAATCATCAAGCATATATCACAACATGCATATTTCTCATACATCATACCATCAAGGCATCAATAATCATCATCACATATATGACCACATCATATATCTCAACCATTCAACAACACCAATAATTCAATGCCTATCTTAGGGCCTCTAGCCTAAGTATTTCCTACCACATTACATATTAGATACAAGAAACCGAAACCACACCTTAGCCGATTTCCCAAGCTCAACCGGAGCACTTCCAAATCACTTATTCACAAGTTCTCAAGGCCTCAACACCTCCAAGAACAAATTTTTCACCACCAAATCTCTTTTTCAAGCTTTTCAAAATCACCAATCAAACTCCAATATTCACACATACACAACCTAAGCCACAATCATCATACCCATACACAACATCTCAATACCCAAACATCATAGAACAATAAATTACACTAGGGTTGAGAATCTTACCACACCCAAGGTTCAAGAAGACAAGATTAACCTTCTCCTTCAAGAGAGTTGGGTCCTATAACATCAAAGAGCCCAAAATCTCAACATTTTTGCTCATGAAACTCAAAAATAAGGCTGGAAATTCGAAAAGCAAAATGTGATTTACCTCAAGATTAATGGTAGGTGTTTTGTAGAGCTCTCCGCGGTGAATGCGTGGTCACAAACGGTGCGACAATCGGAGCTCTAGATCAAAAGTTATGGTGGTTTGAAGATCAAGTGAGAGATAGAAGTTTGAGAGAGTATTCTTCTCCTCTCTCACTCCATTTCAGCATGTGTGTGTAACAAATGAGGAGAGAGAGTGCTGAAAACTAGGGTTTTGGTTTAATTATGTTAGGCCAAGGGCCCACTTTGGGTCCGATTGGCCCGGTTTGGCCCGTTCGGTCCAATCTTGGTCCGATTTCTATAAAATTGGTACCAAAATTCTCGTCTCAATCTCCTCTATCACATTAAGCCATAAAAATCACATTTTAAACTTTCTAGAATAAATTCTCATTTATGAGTTAATTAGCCGTTAATTAATCGGATTTTACACAAGTTGCCTTAATGCCACAAATAAATATCATAAGAAAAATTTATTTGAAAATAATAGTGAATTAGAATAAAATAATCGTCACGTTACAACTTATAATTGCAGCCTAGATGAAGTTTATGACTGTATCAGGTTCTAAATTTTATAAAGTATTGTATCAGGTTCTAAATTCCACAAGGTACGACCTCTTAGTAGCAATTTATAATTTAAATAAATATTAACTAAAATTATCTAATAACAACGGTAATAAAAATTGTAAGATGATAACATAATTTTCATATTTTATAATATTATTTTTATATAAATTTATATAAAATAATATTATTAAAATGAGAATAACTTTCTAACTTTTAAAAATTTTAACATAATTGGTTGATAGGTAAAATTATCAAAAATAAAAATCTTGAATAATTTTTAAGTAGTTTAGTTATTTTCTTAATATTTATATTTTTATCAAATTTATAATTAAATTTTTATATTTTTTAATTGAATTTTTAGATCATTTTAAAATTTTTAAATAAATTTTATTTACATTAAACGTTAAAAAACATTTATAAAATATGAATTTATTATTATACTCCTTCTTCATTTTTCACCCTGATATTCTTTCTTTTATAGTAGTAAAAAAATCGATAATGCTCATAGATATGTCCCAGCGATTGTTTTATTTGACTACTTAGATTATTTTTCATTAATAATAATGTAGGCTCAATTGTAAAAACTCTATGAATCACGGGCACTTTGCTGAGTTGCCGTGTCTGCGTATCGGACACATTTCAGACACGACACTCACCGACACTCATTCGACACGCGTGTTTGCTGTGTCCAAATCGTGTCTCAATAAAAAATAAAAAATTCTTCTCCGAGTACACTTGGACACACCTAAATACCATCACGTGTCAACATGTCCGGTCTTATTCTTAATATGTATTCTTAAAATAATTTTAGATTTAGTATATATTATTATTTATTAAAACAAAAAATATTTTAAATACTTGATATAATTAAAATAAGACATTAAAAATAATTTAAAAAATTAATTTATATTTTAATATCAATAAAATATTAAAATATCATTACGATTTATCGAAAAAATACTTTATATTTTATATGTATCAATGTCCTCGTGTTATGTAAGATTTTAAAATTTGGGTGTCGGCGTGTCTCGTGTCGTGTCGTGTCCCGTGTTCGTGTCCGTGTCAGTGTCTGTTCATCATAGTAAAAAAAATATTTGATAGAAAAATACATCTTATATACTCTTTATGTACTCTTACTATAAAATTAATTACAATTGAACTTACATTATTGCAAATGAAAAATAATTTAAGTAACATGTCTATTTTTTTTCTCAATTAAATAGTTATCTCTTTAATGATTTTATTTCTTTCTTTTTATAGTGTAATAATTATTTTTATGGTGTAATGGATATTTTAGTTTTTATAGTAGTAGATTAAAATAAAATAAAAAATTGAGTTATGTAATTAAACGATCACGCCAGAATTCATAGTTGTTGTGTATGTGAGTTTACAAGTTCATCAGGTGCTAATAAACTCCACAAAATACATTTTAGCTCAAATTAATATTAATTAAAATTATCTAACAATATATTTCGATAATAAAAAATTTGTAAAATATTGTAATTTTCATATTTTATAATATCACTCTTTATATAAATTTATATAAAAAATATTATTAAAATGAGAATAATATTATTACTTTTAAAAATTTTAATATAATTGGTTGATATGTGAAATTATCAAAAATAAAAATTTTATGCAATTTATGAAAATACAAGAGAGAATTAGAAAATATCGAGACATTTTTCTATATTAACAATTTAGAAATTGATTGTAATTTTTAAGTTTAGATAGTTTCTTAATATTTATATTTTTAACAAATTTATAATTAGATATTTATATATTTTTTTCTATTGAGTTTCTAAATCATTTTAAATCTTCTAAATAAATTTGTATTCACAGTAAACATTAAAAAATATTTATAAAATATGAATTTACTATTTTACTTATTCATCATTTTTTGACCCTGATATTTTTTTTGCCATAATGGTAACAAAAATTGATAATACTCATAGTTATATCTTAGTGGTAGTTTTGTCTTGTTACTTAAATTATTTTTTATTGGCAATAATATAGACTCAATTATTAAGTTGGTTCCAAGAGTTAAAGATCTAATTATTGAATATAGGAATTAGAATTAGAATCTCATTCAAGAATTACTTTTTTAAGACATTGCAAACAGAATTTTGTCAGTTGGCTATTTATTTTACCATTCGCTTTTGGAGCTTTGTCCTAATTATATGCAGCAGAAAAAGCCGTGGATTGATCTATGGAAGTTGAACTTGCCTCACAAAATTAAGCTATTTATCTGAAAGCTCTCCATGGCCGGCTTTCGGTGCTTGCTCAAATTTATCACCGCATCCCATCTATATCACCAATATGCACCTGTTGTCATGAAGCAATGGAAACAGTGACTCATTGTTTGATGGATTGCTCTAGAATTAAAGACGTATGGTCTCAGAGTTATCTTCATGACTGTCTTCCCCCTCAGAGTCCTAATGATTTTTGGACATGGTGGACTGCATTAACAGAGATACTTAACCGTTGAAGAGTGTTGACCGTAATCCTCAATTGCTTGCCATCATTTGCTGGAACTGTTGGAAAGCTCGCAACCAGTTGGTTTTTGAAGGTTCTATTTCTATGTCGTCTGCCATTCAGGCAAGCTCTGTCAAGTTGCTCCGTAAAATCCAAAGAACTCCCAATTTAGGTCGTCATCTCCATGAGGCAAGCTCTTAGTTGCATTCAATTTGATTTATCATTCTTTCTTCTTTAAGATTTTTTCTTCGTTTTTCGACCACCCACCGTTGGATGAATACCTTTAGTATAGTGTTTTTGGTAAATTCCCACCTTTTATTATGCTATCCTGCTTTTGTACATCTTTGTATTTTATTTTTCAATAATTAATGAAATATAACCTACTATCTTTGAAAAAAAAACATAGACTCAATTATAAAAAAATATTTGGTAAATGAGTACATCTTATATACTCTTACTACAAAAAAGAAAATGTCCGAAAAATCCACACCAATCTCAATCTAACAACAAATTATTTTAACCCAAAAGACTTATTTAATTTTAACATATGTATATGAGTTTTGTTTTAGGAAATAGATGCCAATGCTCCAACTTCAATGTCATACACACCACATTGGCATATAAAGTGTTCGAATTTCTTTTTCTTTCTCCCCTCTCTCACCTCACATTGTTATTCAAACCCATTGTATTATGCAATTTTTTTCAAGCATCGCTGTCAAATCCAAGATTTCTCTACATCACTCATTCTGCTTGTATTAGGGTTAGCCATGATATGCTTTCTTAAACGCATTTCATTAGCTTTCTGTGCGACGTCATCTTGATGACTATGACAACGTCACACAAATCAACGTCATACGTAAACATTTTCTTCATTATGGGAGTATTTGATAGAAGGGCGTATGCATTCAATAAAACGAAAGAATAGGGTAGATTATCATTTTTCAATTGTTAGAGTGCGAGTTGTCTAAATTAAAAAAGACCAGGGACTGAATGAGGAATTTTATTTTAAATGTTATCATTAAACGTAACATTTTATTAATTAGCTCTACAAAATTTACAAAATTATGTACACTAATTATATATTAGATCAACCTAATTTAACTCTGGTTTATTTTAAATTAATTTATAATCAAATTTCAAATTTTAAAAATAAATTAAATAAAATACCAAAGTCAGGTTCATCTCTAACTAAAGTCGACTCAATCCCAACCTACGTATACTTCTCCTAAGAGATTATGTATGGGGATTACCTTAAGATTTTTATGGTATGATAAAGTATTTTATGAGAGAGAATGTTATTAAAAAATTCGATGGTGAAGCTTGTTACAAGTATAAAATTAGTGTTTTAATCTTTATTGAAAGAATTATAGGCCAAAGAAACGGACATTGTAATCTTTATTGATAACAAGAGTATAATAAAGTGACTAAATAGGGAATAAAGGTCTTAGGAGCAATGAAACTTAAAGAAATAAACTTCATGGAATAAAATATTTAGTACAAAATATTTGGGTCAAGTATAAGAACACAAAATTTTAAGGCAAGAAAAGAATGGGAGTGTATAGCTGTGACAAACAATAACTATTGGGTGAAGTAGATCACATAAATATAATTGCATGATAATAAAGGTGGGATGAACCAAATGAGCCGATGAAATTAGAATGATATGAGTGGTTAGCATTGTAAAATCAATTGGGAGAAAATCAAAACAAGACAAACACAATATTTAGAGTGCTCAGCAACAAATATAAGAGATTTATTCGTGTTTTGTCATATAATATTATTCTTTACTGTTTGTTTGAAAATCTGTTATGTCTTGGTTCTTAGTTTTTAGATGTTTTTAGTGTGATTGTATTTTGTTTAATTTGAGTTTATCCTTGATAGCATTGTCGAAGGAGATAATTTACAAATTAAATCTTCTTTTTTCAATTTGGATCAAATTCTGTAAGGATCTTTTAAAAAAATGAGATTGCTTATGGTTAAATCGAAAAATATTCCATGTCTCCATTTCTTATTTTTTAGAAGATATAAATATAAGTCAAATTTCTCTTTATTAATTATTGTCTTTAGTCTATGGATATGTCATCGTTGATGGGTAACCTATTAAGAATGTATACAAAGACAATTTTTTTTGTAACACTTAACATCAATAATAATAAATAATAACAAAATTTTATTCCACCAAGTAAAATCAAATGAGATATTAATAATTCTACCATGTACTCTTTTTAGAATGATATTTTTTATTTTTTATTTATCAGATATATTTATTGAAAACATACAAATTTCATCATAGGCTATAAACTAAGATGATGATGATAAAGAGGCATCATTGCCGAAAACAAACGCATTACCAAGTTGGCGTTGCGGTAATCAAATAACAGGAAATCTGATTTTCCGATTAACAGCCTCACACAACACAATAAATCAGATAAAATATTGAAGTCAAGTTCATTCCTAACTAAATTCGACCCAATTTCACCTATATACAGTCCTCCTAATAGATTGCCTATGGTGGTTATCTTGAAAATTTTCATGGTATGATAAAGTGTTTTATGGGATAGAATGTTATTAAAAAATCTGACGATAAAGTTATTATTACAAGTATGGAATTAGTGTTTCAATTTTTATGGAAGGAATTACAGGTAAATAAAGGACATTATGATATTTATTGACAACAAAAATATGGTAAAGTAGCTAGATAAGGAGAAAAGTACGTCTTGAGAGTAATGAAACTTAAAAAATAAAACTCATAGAATAAAGAATTTGGTACAAAATATTAGGGACAAGTATAAGAACACTGAAAATTTTAAGGCAAACAAAGAATAGGAGAGTGTAACTGTGACAAAGAATAACTATTGGATGAAGTGGATCACATAAATATAAGTGCATGATAATAAAGGTGGATGAATGAAGTGAGTCGGAAAAATTGGAATGAAATGATATGAGTAGTTAGCATGATAAAATCAATTGGGAGAAAATAAAAAACGACAAACAAAAGTATTTAGAGTGCTCAACAACAAATATGAAGAGATTTATTAGTATTTTGTCATATAATGTTACATTGTTACTCATTACTTATTTGTTTGAAGGTCTGTTATGTTTTCGTTGTTAGTTTGTAGACATTTTTAGTGTGATGTATATTTTGTTTAGTTTGAGTTTATCTTTAATGACATTGTCGAAGGGAATAATTTACAAATTAAATCTTTCCTCTCTAATTTAGATGGAATTCTGTAATAATGATCTTAAAAAAAAAGAGATTACCTATGGTTGAATTGAAAAATATTTAGTAAGACAAGTTTTTTTCTCACACACAACATCAATAATAACAAATAATAACAAAATTTTATTTCACAAAGTAAAATTAAATTAAATAAAAAAAACAATAATAATAAATTCTATCATGTATAATTTTTAAAATGATATTTTTTATTTTTTATTTATCAGATATATTTATTGAAAACATAAAAATACCATCACAGAGTCCAAACTAAGATGATGATAATGATGAAGTACTATTTACAAAAACAAACATATTAACAAATTAGCGTTCAGGTAATAAAATAATTGAAAATCTGATTTTCGAGTATCAGCCTCATATAATACAATAAATCAGAATAAAATACTTTTAGACTTGCTGCTAAGTGTTAACTACTTATGGATTCCCAATTTAAAAGTTTTTCAATTTTCAATTAAATTAAACGACGGAAGTTCATAACCAGCAGCCTCTCACTATCCTTAGTACACTAAGCCCACAAATAAGAATAATAGATAATAATAATTATTGTAATAAAGAACTAAATAATAAATGTAGCCAAGTAGAGGCTGATAATATGCATGTATAATAAAAAAATAGACCATCAAACCGCCTCTCACCGCACTTGTTGTATTGCACCTTACTAAAAATGACAAATTTATATTAAAAAGAGAAAAGCTTCGATTACCTATGTATATAAAATTTGCTTAAAAAAATCTGTCACCTTACAATAATTGAAAGATTGTCTCATAGTAGTTCTTCGCAGTTATAAATCTATAATTAAGCAATTGAAGAATCTCTGGATATATTCGCAGAGATACTAGAGTAATCTTCGATTTTAGTTCCAATAAATTCAGAGATAATTTGAATACATTTATATATCACCATTCTAAAAATAGCAGTATCAGTGTGTGTTAGAATTATCATTTGCAAACAAAAATTTGTATAAAATTAATTTTGATCAAAAGTGAGTTAGTATTAAAATAGGTTTATGTTTGGTAATTTTTATTTAAAAAGGATTATATCAAATTAATATTGTTTAGATTACATTGTTTAAAATCACTTTTAGATAAAAAATTAGGGGTGTCCGCGGATCGGATCGGATCGGATATGGCCAAAAATTCGATCCGATCCGCATTAAAATCATCGGATCGGATCGGATCCAATATCCGCAACTTTTAAGGTTGGATCCGATCCGATCCGATCCGCACATTTGCGGATCGGATCGGATCGGATATCGGATATATCCGCAAAACACAAAAATATTTTTAAAGGCTTATTTTAATTAAAAAAATATCAATAAAATTCATTTTTTCTATTCTTTTAAATATGTTTACTCTTAAAATAATATTAAACATACTTTTTTTAAATAATAAATTAAAATAATATAATATATATGATAATTATTAATTGAAATAAAACATAAAAAGAATATTTATTTATTTATTTCTTTAATTTTGCGGATACGCGGATATGCGGATCGGATATGCGGATACCAACACAAAATCCGCAATCCGATCCGATTAGTGTGCGGATCCGATCCGATCCGATCCGAAAGCCTTGCAGATCGGATCCATATCAGCAATTTTCGGATCGGATTCGGATAAACACCGCGGATATGCGGATCAGATCCGATCCATGGACACCCCTATAAAAAATTACAAAAAAATATGAATTTAAATAATTATTTTATGTTATCTTATAATTTTATTTTAAATATTTTAATAAATTTTAATAATACTTTTTTAGTACTCTGAGTACTCTTTAGTACTCTAATAAGATGGTTAAAAAAGAGATATTATTTGAGCATAGAAGTTATGAACAAGTTAAGCATTTCGTCATGTTAACCACTTTGTATGTGTGAACGAAAAGAAAGAAAGAAAAGAAGAAAGAAAGAAATTGACTAACTTTTTTTGGAGGGTGTAATTTGTATTAACAATCATGACCACAAAATCACGTGCCCACAATTATAAATCCTCCAAAATTATATGCTTGTGGAAACAGTGGACGGTTCTTTTTAACGTTTATCCAAGAGATTTTTTCATACCAAAATAAAAAAATCAAGTGTTCTGTACTAAGTTTAAGAGCCATTTTTAATAAATAATTTAATTAATTTTTTTAAAAAAATTTAAAATATAAAAATTTATATTAAAAATAATTTATAAATAAATTATAAATAAATTATTTTATGTTAAATTTTTTAGTTATAAAAATATTTATTTTAATAAGAAAGTGATAAAAAAAATTTATTATAGGAGAAGTTATTTTTTTATATTTTCATAAGCATTTTAAATAATTTTTTAAAAAATCACAAGTTAATTTTAAAAATTATAGTAGATATTACTGTTGTAACTTTTTATAAGTTATAAGTAAAAAAAATTATTTATAGACTTATTCAAATTGGTCCTAAATCTGTAAGTTCATAAACTGAAGTCACGATTAACTTTGGTTCTAGATTTATTCAAAAAAGATTTTTGAAGATTCATATTAATTGGTAGAATCATGGTGAATATTACTAAGAGAAATATTAAAATATTATCAAAATTTATTATTTTTTGTCATAAGTTAATTATCAATGTTTAAAAGTATGAGATAAAATATATTGTTATACTACTAGACTAAAAAAATTAGACTAAAAAAATTAAATTAATGACTAAGTAATAACTAAAATCGATAAATTTTTATAACATCCTAACATTTTTTATCACTAATTTAAATATCGGAGTAACATTGTAACTTGCAAGTATAAATTTCTACTTGTAAACGTTGATTACGAGGTTCTAAATTCCTATAAATTAAACGTATAAGCAACTTTCTTTCGAACACTAAGAGTGTGTTTGTTTGACGCAGGAACGGATCCAAAAATATTATCATGAGGGAGCCAGTAACATATATAAAATTAAAAAAAATATGCAAATAAATTATAATGTAAGATTCATTACAAAAATATACCGATAGAGAATATATATTTAATGTACAAAAAAATATGTGTACTTTTTACTAACGAAGTGGTACACGTCGATTCTTCATATCATAAAATTCATCGATAATAGAATCTTTGTCAAATCTTTCCGCAATCTTCTTCTCAATGTAAATTAAAAGACAATTAGCAAGAAATTCATCTTCTATTTTGTTTATGATTATGTTCTTCACAATATTCATAGTTGAAAAAGATCTCTCAGTTGTAACAGTTGAAATAGGGAGAGTTAATATCAAGCGAATCAAACGATCAATCAAAGGATATGTTAAAGACTTTTCTGTCTTTGTTAATCCTTGACATAACTCCGAAATTGTGCACAAATTAGCTAATTCAACATGATTAGGAACATCCAGTTCATAATATTGAGGTTGCATTCTAATGTGAAAATTTTCTTGGTCACTGAAGTCACATGGATAAACTATTCTACTAATTCACATACTTTGTTAACACTGAAGAACTTATAATTATCTTTGGGATCTAAAGTTGAACTTAAAGTAAGCAATTCCACCGTTGATGATGACCAGGAGATGAGAGATCCAATTGATAATGAGCCTTTGGTTCCTGATGACCAGGAGATGGGAGATCCGATTGATGCTCCAGTTGATGATGATACTGATAATCAACCTGAGCTACCTGAATATCCAACAGGTTTCTATCCTAGGAGGTCTACTAGAGAGCAACGACCTTCAACAAGGTATGCTTCTAATGAGTATGTAACATTTACTGATGGATATGTGACCTTGACTGATGGGGGAGAACTTGAATGCTATGCGGAAGCTATGGAAGGCGACGACAATAAGAAATAGTTTGATGCAATGAAAGATGAAATGAAATCCTTGCATGATAATCAAACATTTGAGCTTGTGAAGTTGCCAAAAGAAAAGAAAGCTTTGCAAAATAGGTGGGTTTATAGGTTGAAGCATGAAGAAAATTCTCAGTGTCGAAGGTACAAGGCTAGATTGGTGGTCAAGGGATACAGGAAAAAAAAGGGAGTTGACTATAATAAAAAATTTTCACCGGTTGTGAGAAGATCTTCTATTAGGACTATTTTGAGTTTGGTTGTATGTCTTGATTTAGAGATAGAGCAGATGAATGTGAAAACTGCTTTCCTTCATGGTGATCTTAAGGATGAAATTTACATGGAACAACCTGAAGGTTTCATGGTAAAAGACAAAAAGATCATGTTTGCAAACTGAAGAAGAGCTTGAATGGCTTGAAGCAAGCTCCAAGACAATAGTACAAAAAGTTCAAGTTTGTTATGGTAGAACAAGGCTACAAGAAGACTACTTTTGATCATTGTGTATTTGTTAAACAGTTTGCTAGTAATAATTTTATTATCCTTTTGATATATGTTGATGAGATGCTTATTGCCGGTCAGAATGCTTCTAGGATTGATATGTTGAAGAAGCAACTTGCAATGTCATTTGCAATGAAGGACCTTGGGCTGGCAAAGGAGATTCTTGGTATAAGAATCGAGCGTAATAAAAAGGAGAAGAAACTTTGGATGTCATAGGAAAAATACATTGAGACAATGCTGTATAGGTTTCAAATGGAGAAAGCAAATGCCGTTAGTACTCCTCTTGCTACACACTTCAAATTGAGTTGCAAGCAAAGTCTATCAACTGATGAAGAGAAGAAAGACATGGAAAAGGTTCGATATGCATCAGCTGTGGGTAGTTTAATGTATGCTATGGTGTGCACAAGACCAGATATAGCTCATGTTGTTGATTGTGTTAGCCGTTTTCTTTCAAACCCAGGAAGGAGCATTGGAATGCTGTAAAATGGATAATGAGATATCTTCGTGGTACTTCTAACATGAAGTTGTGTTATGGAAGTGATAAGCCTATTCTAATTGGTTACACTGACTCAGACATGGCAGGAGATATTGACTCTAGAAAGTCCATTTCAGGCTTCTTGATCAACTTTGCGATTGGAGCTGTGTCTTGGCTATCTAGATTGCATAAATGTGTTGTTTTATCTACTACCGAGGCCGAATTTATTGCCATTACCGAAGTGTGCAAGGAGATGCTTTGGATGAAGAAATTCTTTAAAGAACTCGGGTTTACTCAAGAGAGGTATGTGCTGTTTTGTGATAGTCAAAGTGCTATACATCTTGGTAAAAACTCTACTTTTCATTCTCGATCCAAACATATTGATGTGAGGTATCATTGGATACGTGATGTTTTGGATGCTGAGTTGTTGGAACTTGTAAAGGTTCATACTGATGAGAATGGTTCTGATATGATGATCAAGGCATTACCAAGATGGAAGATTGAAGTTTGTTGCTTAATCGCCGGATTGGCAGTTACCTCCACATAGTTGTGAGGGGCAGATTTGTTGGGTTTTTGGGCTCCTTTCCTATATGGAGAAGAAGCCCAAATACTAGTATCCAAGTCCTTGAATAGTTGAAGTGGCTGAGGTGAGTTAGGGTTGAGAGAGAGAGGTCTCATTTGCAAGAAGAACACCAAACACTAGAGAGAAGAGAAGAGAGAAAGTCATTTGAGCACATATACAAAGTTGTCTTCATAAGTTGGTAACTGCAGATTTGTTAACCATTGGATCAAGCTCAAATTTGGATAGTGTATTCCACATATCTGGTTCTTTATTTTCACCGTTCAGATCTTCAATTCAACATCTGTATCTGGAGATATTGGCCATGCACATCAGCTCTGTTTTTGTGGTATTTTCATCTTCTTGTTCTTGTTTTGTAAGTTTTGAAGCTTGGATTGTTTGGCTTGTTGTATGCACGTTTTGTGCAGTAATTTCTGACTCTCTTGTACCCTATTTTTCATCATAGTGAAGCTATTTCCTGGTCTTGGTGACTCGTGATTTTTACTTCTCTCATTGAGGAGGTTTTTCACGTTAAAAATCTTGGTGTATTAGCTTGTCTCTAATTTCTGGTTTATGTAATTTTTTTGCTACTATTGGGTATTATTGTGCTGGTGTTAGTACTTGTTGTGAGTAGATATTGTTGCTCCTCTAATTATTGCATGTAGAGAATTGTGTGTTTTATTCCTATCAATTGGCATCAGAGCTCAATTTCGGGTATTTGGTTATAACTTGCTTGAAAGATGGAGGCAAATAATTCTACTAGGATGATAAGTTTAAATGGCACTAATTACCATCTATTGAAGGGTAAAATATAAGATTTGTTGTTTGTCAAAAATCTATATTTACCCGTATTTTCTGCACAAAAACCAGAATCTAAATTGTACTTGTTGAATATGTTGATGAATTTGAGATAGAAGGAGGGGTTACAAGTATTAGATCACTTGAATGAATTTCAAGGGGTTCTAGATCAGTTGTCAAGCATGGGAATCAAGTTTGAAGATGAGGTTCAAGGATTGTGGTTGCTAAATACTCTACCAGATTCTTGGGAGACATTTCGTATCGCTCTTACTAATTTTTCTCCGAATGGTAAAGTGAGCATGAAACTTGTTAAATGTGGAATTTTAAATGAAGAAATGAGAAGGAAGACGCAGAATTCTTCGTTACACTCTGAAATGTTAGTCACTGAAACTAGGGGGAGAAATAAGAATAGAGGTTAAAAGGGTAGAGATAAAAGCAGGAGCAAATTCAAGTCAAGATACAAGAATGTTGAGTGTCATTACTGTCACAAAATGGGTCACGTTAAAAAATATTGCTTTCTTTGGAAAAAGAATAACAAAGGTAAGAAAGAAAAGAAGGATGATGATGGTAATGATCGTGTATCTTCTATTTCAGATGATCTTCTTACTATTGATATTGTTGATTATGAGTACAAGGTCAATCTTGTTTCTGATGATGAGTTCAGCTGGGTAATTAATAGTGGCGCCTCAATACATGTTACACCGAAGAAGAAGTTCTTCACTTCTTATACTCCGGGTAATTTTGGAGTACTTAAGATGGGTAATGATGGCTTGGCCAATGTTATTGGTCTAGGAGATGTTTGTCTTAAGACTAATATGGGAATGAAGCTGCTACTCAAAGATGTTAGACACGCTCCAGATATTTGCTTGAATTTGGTTTCAGTTAAAAGACTCGATAATGAAGACTTTGTAAACACTTTTGGCTTTGGACAATGGAAGCTTACTAAAGGCAACTTAGTGGTGACTCGAGAAAAAGGTACTTCAAGTTTGTATATGATGCATGCCATGATTGCAAAAAGTAGAGTGAATGCGATTGAAAGTAAAGAAGTTTGTAGCTTGTGGCACAGAGGACTTGGTCATATTAGTGAGAAAGGACTTAATTGTTTGGCTCAAAAGGACACTTTTTCCGGTTTGAAGAATTCAAAGTTGGAGAAATATTCTCATTGCATGGCTAGCAAACAAAGAAGATTATCCTTCAAGAAGCATCAAGCTTCAAGAAAATCAGACTTCTTGAAATTGGTGCACTCCGGTATTTATGGTCCTTTGAATATACGGTCTTTTAGTGGAGCTATTTACTTTATTACTTTTATTGATGATCATTCAAGAAAGCTTTAGATTTATGCTTTGAAAACAAAGAACCAAACTTTGGAAAATTTCAATCAATTCCAAGCTTTGGTTGAGAGACAAACAGGTAGACAGCTTAAATATATTCGCACTGATAATGGTGGTGAGTATTGTGGACCATTTGATGAGTATTGCAAGCAGCAAGGTATTAAGCATGAAAAGACACTTCCTAAAATACCTCGGATGAATGGTTTGGCAGAAAGAATGAATAGAACATTGATTGAAAGAGTTAGGTGTATGCTTATTGAAGCTAAGCTACCTAAAGTCTTTTGGGGTGAAGCGCTACTTACAACGGCTCATGTGATTAATCTGAGTCCTACAATTGTTTTGGACAATGATGTTCCAGATCATATTTGGTCGGGTAAAGATGTCTCATATAGTCACTTGAGAGTCTTTGGATGCAAAGCATTTGTTCATGTTCCAAAGGATGAGAGGTCCAAGTTGAATGTGAATACAAGACAGTGCATTTTTTTGGGTATAGTCAAGATGAGTTTGGTTACAGGCTTTATGATCCAGTTGAAATGAAGCTTGTAAGAAGCCGTGATGTAGAGTTTATTAAAAACCAAACCATTAAAGATATTGATAAGACAGAGAAGAGTCAATCACAAGAGAGCAGTGACTTGACTGATGTAGATCCAGTTCAACCTCTTCCTTTGTCAGAACTAGCAGAGAATCAAGATCAGAAGCATATGCAGCAAAAAAAGCCTTTGGTTCATGATGACCAGGAAATGGGAGATCCGATTGATGCTCCAGTTGATGATGATGCTGATAATCAACCTAAACTACCTGAAGATCCAATAGCTTTCCATCCTATGAGGTCTACTAGAGAGCGATGACCTTCAACAAGGTATGCTTCTAATGAGTATGTAACATTTACTGATGGATATGTGACCTTCACTGATGAGGGGAGAACCTGAATGCTATGCGAAAGCTATGGATAGCGAGGACAATAAGGAATGGCTTGATGCAATGCAAGATGAAATGAAATCCTTGCATGATAATCAAACATTTGAACTTGTGAAGTTACCAAAATGAAAGAAAGCTTTGCAGAACAGGTGGGTTTATAGGTTGAAGCATGAAGAAATTCTCATTGTCCAAGGTACAAGGCTATATTGGTGGTCAAGGGATACAGGCAGAAAAAGGGAGTTGATTATAATGAAATTGTTTCATCGGTTGTGAAAAGATCTTCTATTAGTACTGTTTTGAGTTTGGCTGCAAGTCTTGATTTAGAGATAGAGCAGATGGATGTGAAAACTGCTTTCTTTCTTGGTGATCTTAAGGATGAAATTTACATGGAACAACCTGAAGGTTTCATGGTAAAAGGCAAAGTGGATCATGTTTGCAAACTAAAAAAGAGCTTGTATGGCTTGAAGCAAGCTCCAAGACAATCGTACAAGAAGTTTGAGTCTGTTATGTTAGAACAAGGCTACAGGAGGACTACTTCTAATCATTATGTATTTGTTAAACAGTTTTCTAGTAATGATTTTATTATCCTTTTGATATATGTTGATGACATGTTTATTGTTGGTCAGAATGCTTCTAAGATTAATATGTTGAAGAAGCAACTTGCAATGTCATTTGTAATGAAGGACCTTGGGCCAGCAAAGGAGATTCTTGGTATAAGAATCGAGCGTGACAGAAAAGAGAAGAAACTTTGCTTGTCACAGAAAAAATACATAGAAACAATATTGCACAAGTTTCAAATAGAGAAAGTAAAGGCCGTTAGTACTCCTCTTGCTACACACTTCAAATTGAGTTGCAAGTAAAGTCCATCAAGTGATGAAGAGAAGAAAGACAAGGAAAAGGTTCCATATGCATCAGCCGTGGGTAGTTTAATGTATGCTATAGTGTGCACAAGACCGGATATAGGTCATGCTGTTGGTTGTGTTAGCCGTTTTGTTTCAAACCCAGGAAGAGAGCATTGGAATGTTGTAAAATGGATAATGAGATATCTTCGTGGTACTTCTAACATGAAGTTGTGTTATGGAAGTGATAAGCCTATTCTAGTAGGTTACACTTACTCAGACATGGCAGGAGATATTGACTCTAGAAGGTCCATTTCAAGCTTCTTGATCAACTTTGTGCGTGGAGTTGTGTCTTAGCAATCTAGATTGCAAAAATGTGTTGCTTTATCTACTACCGAGGCCGAATTTATTGCCATTACCGAAGCGTACAAGGAGATGCTTTGGATGAAATTTTTTTTGAAAGAACTGAGGTTTACTCAAGAGAGGTATGTGTTGTTTTGTGATAGTCAAAGTGCTATACATCTTGGAAAAAACTCTAGTTTTCATTCTCGATCCAAACATATTGATGTGAGGTATCATTGGATACGTGATGTTTTGGATGCTGAGTTGTTGAAACTTGAAAATATTCATATTGATGAGAATGGTTCTTATATGATGACCAAGGCATTACCAAGATGGAAGATTGAAATTTGTTGCTTAATCGTCGGATTGCCAGTTACCTCCACATAGTCGTGAGGGAGAGATTTGTTGGATTTTTGGACTCCCTTCCTATGTGGAGAAAAAGACCAAATGCTAGTATCCAAGCCCATGAATAGTTGAAGTGGCTAAGGTGAGTTAGGGTTGAAAAAGAGAGGTCTCATTTGCAAGAAGAACACCAAACACTAGAGAGAAGAGCAGAGAGAAAGTCATTTTCGCACATATACAAAGCTGTCTCCGTAAATTCGTCATTAGAGATTCGTTAACCGTTGGATCGAGATCAACTTTGGACAGTGTGTTTCAAACATCTGGTTCTTTATTTTTGTGGTATTTTCATCTTCTTGTTCTTGTTTTGTAAGCTTTGAAGCTTGGATTGTTTGGCTTGTTGTATGCACGTTTTGTGTAGTAATTTATAACTCTCTTGTACCCTATTTTTAATCATGGTGAAGTAATTTCCTGGTCTTGGTGACTCATGGTGTTTACTTCTCTCATTGAGGAAGTTTTTCACGTTAAAAATCTTGGTGTATTAACTTGTCTCTAATTTCTGGTTTATGTGATTTTTTCGCTGCTATTGGGTAAATTATGCTGGTGTTAATACTTGTTGTGAGTAGATATTATTGCTCCTCTAATTTTTGCAAATAGAAAATTGTGTATTTTATTTCTATCCGTTATCTTGAAAATTTTCATGGTATGATAAAGTGTTTTATGGGACAGAATGTTATTAAAAAATCTTATGGTGAAGTTATTATTACAAGTATGAAATTAGTGCTTTAATTTTTACGGAAAGAATTACAGGTAAAAAAGAGGACATTATGATATTTATTGACAAAAAAAATATAGTAAAGTAGCTAAACAAGGAGGAAAGTACGTCTTGGGAGTAATAAAACTTAAAAAAATAAAACTCATAGAATAAAGAATTTGGTACCAAATATTAGGGTCAAGTATAGGAACACTAAAAATTTTAAGGCAAAAAAAAGAATGGGAGAGTGTAACTGTGACAAAGAATAACTATTGGGTAAAAAGTGGATCACATAAATATAAGTGCATAGTAATAAAGATGGGATGAATGAAATGAGTCGGCAAAATTGGAATGGAATGATATGAGTAGTTAGCATGATAAAATTAATTGGGAGAAAACAAAAAATGACAAACAAAATATTTAGAGTGCTCAACAACAAACATGAAGAGATTTATTCGTGTTTTGTCATATAATGTTACTCATTATTTATTTGTTTGAAGATATGTTATGTTTTCGTTGTTATTTTGTAGACATTTTTAGTGTGATGTGTATTTTATTTAGTTTGAGTTTATCTTTAATGACATTGTCGAAGGAAATAATTCACAAATTAAATCTTTTCTCTCTAATTTAGATTGAATTCTATAACAATGATCTTAAAAAAAGGAGATTGCCTATGGTTGAAATGAAAAATATTCCGCAAAACAAGTTTTTTTTCTCACACGTAACATCAATAATAACAAAATTTTATTTCACTAAATAAAATCAAATTAAAGAAAGAAAAATGATAATGATAAATTTTATCATGTATCATTTTTAAAATAATATTTTTTATTTTTTATTTATCAGATATATTTATTAAAAATATAAAAATTTCATCACAGAGTCCAAACTAAGATGATGATTTTTTTTTGTGACTAAAACTAAGATGATGATGATGATGAAGTACCATTTCCAAAAACAAACGCATTAACAAATTAATTGTGGTAATAAAATAACTAGAAATATGATTTTTGAGTATCAGCCTCATACAATACAATAAATTAGAATAAAATATTTTGCTAACTTGCTACTGTTAACTATTCATGAATTCTCATTTTAAAAATTTTTCAATTTTTAGTTAAATTAAACAAAGGAAGTCCAAAACCAGCAATTTTTCACTATCCCTGGCCCACTAGTTCTACAAATAAAAATAATAAATAATAATAATTATTGCAATAGAGAACTGAATAATGAATATAGCCAAGTAGAGACTAAAAATGTGCATGCATAATTAAAAAATGGACCATTAAGCCGCCCCTCACCGCGCTTGTAGTATTGCACCTTACCAAAAATGATAAATTTATATAAAAAAGAGAAAAGCTTCGATTATCTAGATATATAAAATTTGCTTAAAAAAATCTGTAACCTTACAATAATTGAAATGTGTCTCACAGTAGTTCTTGGCGTTATAAATCTATAATTAAGTAATTGAAGAATCTCTAAATATATCAGCAAAATACTAGAGTAACCCTCAATTTTAGTTCCAACGAATTCAGAAATAATTTGAATACATTTATGTATCACCACTCTAAAAAGTAGCCGTATTAGTGTGTGTAGGGATTATCATTTGCAAACGAAAATTTGTACGAAATTAATTTTGTAAAATTGATTTTGATCAAAAGTAAGTTAGTATTAAAATGGATTATATTAAATTAATATTGTTTAGATTGTATTATTCAAAATCACTTTTAGATAAAAAATTACAAAAAAAATATGAATTTAAATAATTATGTTATGTTATCTTATAATTTTATTTTAAATATTTAAATAAATTTTAATAATTTTTTTAGTACTCTGATAAGATTAATAAAATCATAATACCAAATAAAAACAATATTTCATACAAAAAAAACTAATCTATCATCATGTTTAACAAATAATAATAATAATAATAATAATAATAATAATAATAATAATAAAGAACTAATTTATTATCTTAAATAATGTTATTGTTTAATAAAAAAGTTGTTAAGAAAAAAATATTATTTGAGGATCTCAAGTTATGAACAAGTTAAGCATTTTGTCAAGTTAACAACTATGTGTGTGTGAATGAAAAGAAAGAAAGAAAGAAATAAATTGACTAGCTCTTTTTAGAAGGTCCAATTTGCACTAACAACAATAATCACAAAATCACGTGCCCACCATTATAAATCCTCCAAAATTATATGCTTGTTGAAACAATGACGTTCTTTTTAATGCTTATTTAAGAGATTTTTTTGTACCAAAATAAAAAATTGAGTGTTCTGTACTAAGTTTAAGAGCCATTTTAAATAAATAATTTAATTAAATTTTTTTAAAATAATTTGAAATATAAAAATTTATATTAAAAATAATTTATAAATAAATTATAAATAAATTATTTTATATTTAATTTTTTAGTCATAAAATATTTATTTTAAAAAGAAAGTGATAAAAAAAATTATTATAGGAGAAGTCATTTTTTTTACTTTTTCATAAGCATTTTAAATAATTTTTTAAAAAATTATAAGTTAATTTTAAAAATTGTATTAGATATTATTGCTATAACTTTTCATAAGTGATAAGTAAAAAAAAATTACTTATAGGTTTATTCAAATTGGTCCTAAATCTGTAAGATCCAGTTTGAATAAA
Source organism: Arachis stenosperma (assembly GCF_014773155.1). NCBI lineage: Eukaryota > Viridiplantae > Streptophyta > Magnoliopsida > Fabales > Fabaceae > Arachis > Arachis stenosperma. The sequence continues at coordinate 15,358,032 of NC_080377.1, forward strand.
CAACTTAAATAAGTTCGTTTGGACAAAAAGCTTAATGTATAAGGACTTTTATGTATAAATAAATTATTTTGTGTTTGAATTTTTAGTTATAAAAATACTTATTTTAAAGTTGTAGCGTTTAGATAAATAACTCAAGAACTTGTTATAACTAATTATAAAAATAATAACAAGCTATATAAAAGTAAAATCACATATGAAAAAAATAAAATTAAAACTGATTTCATATCACACATAATGTTAAAAATAAATTTAATAATAAAAATAGAGTGATAAAATGATACAAAAAATAACTAAAAGAAATATATGAAGTAGATGATTCAGATGGAACATTTTTTTAAAATGGTGTTGAAAGGTTAATATTTTCAGCATATGAATCATTATGTGAAAATGGTGGTGGATGGCCAATATTTCCAACAAATGAAACATTGAGTGAAAATGATGGTGGAATGTCCGTCCTTCTAACAGATGGAACCTTGCGTAAAAATAGTGGTGGAGGAAAAGTATTTCCATCGGAAATAGAAAATATTTTCAAAGAGCCAAAAATAAAAGTAGATTTTTTAGTTTTAAAGTCAATTTTTTTAGTAAAACGATAGAATGACTTATCGAAAAAAAAGAAGTCATATATTTTTACTTCTTCAAAAAGTTAGTGAATTAACTTCTCGAAAAGTTAAAAAAATTTTTTTAAATGGTGTCAAACACTCGTATTGTGACTTTTCATAATTCAAAAGTAAAAAAAAAAAGTAGCTTCTGATGTTTCCAAATGGGCTCTAAGTCCATAAACTGAAGTCACGATCAACTTTGGTTCTAGATTTATTCAAAAAAAGATTTCTGAAGATTCATATTAATTGGTAGAATCATGTGAATATTACTAGGAGAAATATTAGAAGATTATCAGAATTTATTATTTTTTGTCATCAGTTAATTATCAATATTTAAAAGTATAAGATAAAATATATTATTATACTACTAGACTAAAAAATTAAATTAATGATTAAGTAATAACTAAAATCGATAAATTTTTATAGCATTTTAACATTTCTCACTCATTTAAATATCGGAGTAACCTTGCAACTTGCAAGTATAAATTTTTGCTTGTAAACGTGATTCGAGGTTCTATATTTCTACAAATTAAAGGTATAAGTAACTTTCTTTCGAACACTAAGAGTGTGTTTGTTTGAGGCAGAGATGGATTCAGAAATATTATCTTGAGGGAGTCAATAACATATATAAAATTAAAAAAATATGCAAATAAATTATAATGTAAGATGCATTACAAAAATATACCGATAGATAATATATATTTAAAGTACAAAAAATATGTGCACTTTTTACTAACAAAGTGGTACACGACGATTCTTCATATAATAAAATTCATCAATAATAGAATCTGTGTCAAATCTTTTAGCAATCTTCTTCTCAATATAAATTAAAAGACAATTAGCAAAAAATTCATCTTTCATTTTGTTTATGATTCTGTTCTTCACAATATTCATAGTTGAAAAAGATCTCTCAGTTGTAGCAGTTGAAACAGAGAAAGTTAATATCAAGCAAATCAAATGATCAATCAAAGGATATGTTAAAGACTTTTCTGTCTTCGTTAATCCTTGACATAACTCCAAAATTGTGCACAAATTAGCTAACTCAACATGATTAAGAACATCAAGTTCATAATATTGATGTTGTATTCTAATGTGAAATTTCTCTTGGTCACTGAAGTCATCTAGATAAAATCGTTCTACTAATTCACATACTTTGTTGACACTAAAGAACTTATAATTATTTTTGGGATCTAAAGTTGAACTTAAAGTAAGCAATTCCACTGTATTATCATTGAATCTTCCATTAAGATCTTTCAATTGTGTATCAATTACAGTCAGAAATAAATTAACACGGTAATGATACTCCATTGAAATTTGGTCATCAATTTTGTGAGCTCGGCCTCTTCTAGAAATATGCAATGCATTCACATTAGGAACTTCAACTTCATGTTTCTCACAAAATAATATAAATTCTTTTATGAAAACCTCCCAACTTGATTCTCTCATTTTTTGGATTAAAGTCTTGGTAGTAGAAATCAGATTTAAAGCATTCAATCTATCTTGATTTTTTCGTTGTAAAGCTTGACAAAGATCATAACTAACTTCCAAAATATTTATCATCAAATGCAAAACAAAGACAAATTCAAAGGATATGATAGTATCATAAGCAGCACTAGTATCACCACGAGTGGAAAAATTACCTCCTTCAGTGCTTTTTTCAAGAACTTCACAAGTAGCATCAAACATACATAGCAAGCTACGTACATAATTCAAATGAGACCTCATCAAGTATCTTCAACTCTTTGCAAAGTACCAATTTGATTAAATTTACTACCTATCACAATTTGATTCTTGGCAATTAAGTTAACAACATTATTTAATTGAGCAATCCTTAACTGATCATGACATTTAGGAGAAATAGTCACAACATTCATAATTAGTATAAGTTTTGAAAAGAATTGATGAACATAGCAAACTTCTTTTGCTACATAAACAAGTGCTAATTATAATCGATGAGCAAGACAATGAATGTAATAAGCAAATGGGCAATCTTTCAAAAATAAAGCTTGCAATCTATTCCATTCACCATGCATATTACTAGCTGCATCATATCCTTGTCCACTAAGATTTTAAATATCAAGATTATGACGAGAAAGAACTGATGAAATTTTTATTTTCAATGTCAAAGAACACGTATCAGAAACATGTATAAGATCAAAAAAATTTTCTTGAACACAACCGTGCTTGTCTACAAATCTCAAAATCACAGACATTTGTTCTCGCTTTGACTCATCTTTTGCTTCTTCAATAATTATACAAAATTTAGAATCACCAATTTCTTCTCGAATTGTTGCACGTACTTTTCTAGCAAAGATATGCAATATATCTTTTTGAACACCGAGAGATATATATTGAGAATTTTTAGGAGCATTTTGAAGGACAGTATTATTAACATTCTGATTATAGGAAGCTAAAAGCTTAATTAATTCAATAATTTTTTTCTATTCAAAGATCTAGGATTTTCATCATCGCCTCTAAATGCACATGCTTGAAATGCAAGCCATCGATTAGCATCAATAGATGTCTTCAACCTTAAGCGGTTATTTGTAATAGTGTCATCATTATGCCTATCAAAAACTTTGTCTATATGCTTAGATTGAGCCATTAAATCATCACAAGATTTCACATATAAATTATGGGGAGAATTAAGAATAGAACCCTCGTGACATACAAATTCACAATTCGCTCCATCGTTTACTTTCTTCCAATTACTAAATCCTAACTCTGAAAATGCATTTTTTTAATCATTGCGAGCACCATAATGTTACCAAACAAGTAGCAAGACAAACAATAAACAGCATGTTTTTCTGGTGAATATTATAACCGACTTGAAAATTTCTTAAACTAAGAAGATTGAAAATATCAACAGTGATTGTTATTACCAGAAGCTGGATAACTAATATTTGTTGGTTGGTATGACCCAACTATTATGTATGCTCTATGAATCTTATCACGTTCATTGACATTATACTGCCAAATTGGACGTCGCTTTCCTGGATCCCTTTCTAATAAAGAGATATCAACATCTCTTTCTAATGTTAGAACTTTGCCTTCATGTTGATATGTATTTTGAGTAAGATTAGAGAGTTCAGTTACTTGAACTTCTTGTAAAATAAGATTAGAGGGTTGATTTGTTAGAACTTCATCATCATCAATAACTTTTTTCTTAAAAATTGCATCAATTTTATTTTGCTTTCTCATCATAAACTATTCTAATTTTTTTTACCTAAAAAAAATCAAATAATTATATATTTATATGAATAAACAAAATCTAAATATTTTTTATTAATTAAACATCAATAATAATATTTTTTATTAAGTTACTATTAATTTCAGTAAAAATAAAAAATAAAAAAAAGAAAGAATAAATCTTAAAAATAGATAAGTCATTTATCTATGTGAACATAAAAAAATTAAAAATTATATTATTTTATAATAAAAAATTATGATTTATTAATTAATAATTTTATATAATTATATAAAAGAAATAAAAAATAGAGTGAGTAATGAATACCTTTGTTTTAATTGATATAATGATATGATTAAAGACTTTGACACTTGACAGTTGACAGTGAAGTGAGGCTGTGAAGGCGTGGCTATGGCTGATGGTTCCAATAGAAGACCAAACATCAAAAGGAATAAGAACATAAAAAAAAAGAGATTGAGTGTTTGTTGTTTAGATATTTAAAAAAATTTTAAAAACTATTATATTTTATTTGGGTTTGATTTCTTAGTTCATACTACTATTTTTTTTTTTAAATTGGGACCAGACTTTCACTTGTCCCTCATGTATCCCTCTCTTGTTTCAAGTAAAAATAGAAAAAAAAATAAATAAAAAATAATTTTTTTGTTTAATTGATTAGAAAAATAAAAAAATGAATAATATAAAAAATAGATAAAATTTATTGAATTTTTTTTAACATTGAACAAAAATAAAAAATATTTGATATTAATATTCTAATATTATTTTTTATTTTTTAATTACATTTTAAAATATATAAAAATAAAATTATTTTTTTATAATATTATATATTTTTTTCATTAAAATATTTTTAAAAAAATAATATTTTACTCGATATTTTTTTTATTTCTTTCTTTTCAACTAAATAAGACTTTAAGAGATCCTTGTTTTTTAGTCCCTCAATATACCCCCTCTTGTGTGGTTTCAAAGCAATCAATCATGGAAACATCATCGTCAATTCCGCCGTTCACGTCAATTCTTTCGTCTTCCTTCTCCTTAATTTGTTGTATATATCTTTCAACTTTTATTTTGATTTATTGATATGGTGAACATATATAAGAAATGAGCATGAATAATGTATCGTTAAAATAACTAGAAATTCTGTATGTATGTTATGTACGTGTGCCTAGATAAGATATTGCCAGAGAGGTTACCGAAAGCTAGATTTGAACATTAAAAGAAAAAGAGGGTTTCAACGCACAAGTTATTTATCTTTAATGATATTATCCAAGAAAATAATTCACAAATTAATTTTTTTCTAATTTAAATCAAATTATTTAACAATGATCTTAAAAAAAAAGATTGTCATTGAATTGGAAAATATTTCACGTCTCCATTTGTTATTTTTTAGAAGATACAAATGTGAGACAAATTTATCTTTATTGCCTTCAATATATTAATATGTCACCGTTAAATAATAAGTGACCTAATAAAATGCATGCAAGACAAGTTTTTTCCTCATACATAACATCGATAATAATAAATAATAACAAAATTTTATTTCATTAAGTAAAATCAAATTACATAAGAAAGATAATAATAAATTTTATCATGTATCATTTTTAAAATAATATTTTTTATTTTTTATTTATTAAATATATTTATTAAAAACATAACAATTTCATCATAGATTTCAAATTAAGATGATGATAACCAAGAGGTAACATTGCCAAAAGCAAATGCATTGCTAGATTGGTGTTGCAGGTAATCAAATAACTAGAAATCTGGTTTTCGAGAGTCAACCTCACACAACATAATAAATTAGAATAAAATATTTCGCGATTTGCTGCTAAGTGCTAACTACTTATAGGTTTTCACTTTAAAAGTTTTTCAATTTTTAATTTAAATTAAATGATGAAAGCCCAAAATCAATAGCCTCTCACTGTTTCTAGTCCACTAAGCCCGCAAATAAAAACAATAAATAATAATAATTATTGTAATAGAGAATGTAACCAAGTAGAGGCTGAAAATGTGTATGTATAATAAAAAATAGACCATTAAATTGTCCCTTACCGCGCTTGTTACATTGTACCTTACCAAAAATGACAAATTTATATATAAAATAAAAAGAAAAGTCTCGATTATCAATGTATATGAAGTTTACTTAAAAAAATTGTGACCTTAAAATAATTGAAAAGTTATCTCACAGTTCTTAGCAGTTATAAATTTATAATTAAATAATTAAAAAATTTCTGAATATATCTGCAAAGATACTAGAATAACTCAATTTTCGTTCCAACAAGTTTAGAGATAATTTAAATAAATTTATGTATCACTATTCTAAAAAGTAGACATGTTACTCTTGTATTATGCATGTACATATATAGAATGACTAATCTATCATCATGTTTAACAATAATAATAATAAAGAATTAATTTATGATCTTAAATAATATTATTGTCCAATAAAAAATTGTTAAGAAAGAGATATTTTTTGAGCATGTGAACAAATTAAGCATCTCGTCATGTGAAATTGACTGCTATGTGCATATGTGAATGAAAAGGAAGAAAGAAAGAAAAAAATTGACTAGTTCTATGTGAAAGGTCCAATTTGCACTAACACCGTCCGCAACAATGGCTAGTTACGATTTTTTGTAACCTAGCTATATCCCAAAATCACGTGCCCACAATTATAAATCTTCCAAAATCATATTCTTGTTGAAACAATGACTACTTTTTTTAACGCTTATCTAAGAAATTTTTTTCGTACTAAAATAAAAAAATTAAGTGTTTTGTACTAAATTTAAGAGCCATTTTTAATAAATAATTTAATTAAATTTTTTTTAAAAATTTAAAATATAAAAATTTATATTAAAAATAATTTATAAAAAATTATTTTATATTTAATTTTTTATTTAAAAAATATTTTTTTAAATAATAAAAAAAATTTATTATAAAAAAGTTATTTTTTAACTTTTTAAAATAAGTATTTTAAATAATTTTTAAAAAATTATAAGTTAATTTTAAAAATAGTACTATTAATACTATAATTTTTCATGAGTTATAACTTATAAATAAAAATTTTTTTTATAAATTTATTTAAATTAGTCTTAAGTCGGTAAGTCTATAAACTAAAGTCACAACCAACTTTGATTCTAGATTCATTCAAAAAAAGATTTTTGAAGATTCACATTAACTGGTAGAATTATAGTGAATATTATTAGAAGAAATATTAGTAGACTATCAGAATTTATTATTTTTCTGTTATCAATTAATTATCAATATTTAAAAATATAAAATAAAATATATTATTATATTATTAGACTAAGTGATAACCAAAAATAATAAATTTTTATAGCATCCCAATATTTCTTACTCGTTTAAATATAGGAGTAACATTACAAGTATAAATTTAAACATAATTCCGAGGTCCCAAATTCTTACAGATTAAAGATATGAACAACTTTCTTTCAAACTAAGAATGTGTTTGTTTGAGGTAAAAATAAAAGCAAAGAAAAAAACAAAAAATTAATAAAAAAATAATTATTTTTTCTTATTTTATTGAATAAAAAAATATGAATAATGTAAAAAAATAGATGAGATCCACTAATTTTTTTTTAACATTGAATTAAAAAAAATGTATTTAGTATTAATATTTTAATATTATTTTTTATTTTTTAATATATTTCAAAATATATAAAAATAAAATCATCTTTTTATAACATTATATACTATTTCTTTTTTTTTTTTCATCCAAACATATTAAAAAAATAAAATGTTATTGAATTTTTTTCTTTCTTTGTTTTTCTTTGTTTTTTTTTATTTATATTTTTTTTCAACCAAACAAGGCCTAAGAGATCCTCGTTTTTTAGTCCCTCAATACTCCTCTTGTGTGGTTTCAAAGCAATCAAATCATGAAAAAATCATCGTCAGTTTCGCCGTTCACGTCAATTCTTTGGTCTTCCTTCCCCTTAATTTGTTGTATATATCTTTCAACTTTTATTTTGATTTATTGATATGGTGAACATATAATAAGAAATGAGCATGAATAACGCATCATTAAAATAACTAAAAATTCTGTATGTATGTTATGTATGTGTACCTAGTTAAGTGCATGTATGCAAGCATGCATTGCCAGAGAGGGTACTGAAAACTAGATAGATAGATTTGAACATTAAAAGAAAAGGAGGGTTTCATCAACGCACAAGTTATGTACCAACTATACATCACTGTGGCGGTGGAAATAAGTTAGGCATTAGGCCGCCTCTCACAAATTATTATTAAATGGTCCTATTTTTTATAGTAATAGTCCAAATCAATATCTAAGAATTTTTAGTTGACACTTTAATTTTATTACATTTTAATTATTAAATTAATTTTTTATTTTTTATTTTGTTAGATAAATTAAATCAATTCTTAATAAAAAATTAGACAAATAATATTTATTACAAAGGGTGCAGTAGTGTAAATGCATAATTGATATGCACTCGTGGACTCTTTTCAGTGTTTCCCTATTTAGTTTCTAATTTCTATAGCTTTCAGCTGCCTCTTAAATAGACCAAAAAAATTCCAGCATTTTAATTTAACTTCAAAATTCCAGTAAAATCTTTAGAAGTTAAAATGTGCAATGCATTTTTATCTTTTTTTTTTTTGGCATGAATCAACCCCTTTAGAGTTGGAACCAATTCTTCATCATAAGATTTAATTTCGTGCTCTATGGGAACAGAAAATTAGGTAAGAAATAAAAATAAAAAACACGTGTGTTTTTTACTAGTGATGAAATAAAACACATGTTGCTTTCCCTGTTGGGTTAGTAAGGCTTTGGTTCTTTACTTACTAAGTTCACCCTTCTCCTTCTGGAAGAAGATTTTTCCAAAATGGTTAGAAATGAAAGAATTTTTGTTCGCATGCATGATTAAAGACATTATGCGAAATTTCTCTCTTCTTCCCCCTGATTTCCCCAAGTTTGTCCAAGTCATACAGATCAGAGAAATAGAGGCAATTTTCCTCTATTATTTAAAAAATTCATTAAAAAAAAAAAACACTTTGTTTGGTTTATATTTTTGTTTAAAATTTTATGAAAAATAAAACAATAAAATTGTGTTTTGGCTTTTTTCTATAAGGAGAATGAGTATCTAGTATCTACCATTCCAAGTTATACATGGCATCGTTATTTGACCTTCTCTTACTTTCGACTTTATTGTTCCGAGATATGATATCTCCCTAACCCTCCCCCACAGCAAGAAAATCTAGAATACTTTGATCTTACTCCTACGCTCCCAAAATTCTATGATTCATTTTGTGATGTTAGTAATGGTCGATTCCTTTCTTTATGTCCTCCCTATTTTATAGTATGCGATTTTACATTCATGAAAAGAATTAATGAAAAGTTATAGCCGGCTTTACAGGGAGTTTAATTTATTATTAAGAGTAATAACATCTCAAATATGTTACTAGAAAATTTGTAGTAGAATCTTTTAGTTTTTAATAAATTTTAATTATTAAATTATTTTTTTAACTTTTTTAGATAAGTCAATAATTTTAATAAAAAATTAAACAAATTAATCTCTATTGTTATTTAATAAAAGATACGATAATTCTTAAAAATTTTTAAAATTTTCAGATTAATTCCTCGATAAAGATGAATAATATAATATAAAAATTAATTTAATAATTAAAATTTATTGAAAATTAAAATATCCGACAAAAAATTTTTTAAGAATTGATTTAGAGTATTACTCTATTATTAATTAGACTATTGTTTTAATGAATCTAAACCCTTTTATTTATTTCAAATAGTTTTTCTTTGTCGTTACTATTTATTCACATGGAACAGAATTTTCTTAAAAGCATTCTAGTTTCCAAATCGCTGGAAGAGCTGGATTCATGTTGGCACATAGACACTGTGAAGGCCCAGGTGTTCCCAATGCTTCCATCCCATATATATATATATATATATATATATATATATATATATATATATTTCGTTTTTCACATTTGAAATTTCAAAACCAAACAAACTCAAAGGAATCAAAACATTCATTTACTGCATGCTATATTTGCCTTCTTATTTGTAAATAAAAGATTAAAAGAATTCATAAGTATTGAACCCAAAAGAATATTGTAGAACTTTAAGCATCTAAGGAATTTGTAAAAGTACCGGTTAACATTTAAACAAGGAACATATTATTTGTATCATCGTGTATATTAAAATTAACGACCAAAATCAACTATTAATACAAAATATATATTAGATTATAAAATATACATTAAAAATAAGTTAAATAATATATATTTTAATAATTATTTTTATTATATAAATAACATCTAATATTTGTATATTTTAAATTGATAATTAATTATAATTAGAATACATAAAGAGTACGTACAATTAAATACAAAATATTTTTTTAAGATAAAATAAATTTTGTTTTATATTAATTTTTTTTATCTTGCTGTATTTTTATTTTACTTTATTATGTCGAGTTCTTTTGTTAAAACACGGTAAGAACAGCCCAAGAAATAAAATTAAAAACCAAAAAATGAGAAAAAAAGGGCAAAATTTCATATATTTATAATTTATTTGGTATAATAATATAAGAAGCCGCTGTACAGAGGGCCGCAAGGGGCGTTAGTACCTAGTTAGAACTCTTCCATGCCTACTTAATTTACAACTTAAATATTAAAATTAATGAATATAAATAATTAAAATTAGAACAAAAACCCTACAACTTGCTCTTCTAGTTCATTCTCCTCCTTCTTCTCATCTGTTTAATTTAATTCCCCCTGATACTGGTCCAAGTCCAACCATCAGATTCCGGCCAATTCTCCCGCACTCGATCTTCTGTCGCAAGCTTCTGAATTCGATTCACTGCCGAAAACGAATCAAAATTGAAATTCGACTGGCGCTCGTGAGAACTCGGAACAGAACAAACCCAGTCTGGAAAATCAAAGTGGCTTCGCGGCGAAGAATAATTATTAGCCATGAAGCCAGCTTTCAATGAAACAGTATGAAAAGCCAGAAACGGATGATTTAGAAGCATTTCAGCCGTCCATCTCTTTTTAGGATTTTTAACAAAACACTTGTCCAAGAAATCCTTCCCTTCTTTCGAAATTTCATCTGGAATACAAGGGACTTCTTCCCCTGTTCCGATTCGAAGCATCAAAGACCAAATATTCGAATCTTTTGCAACATTCCATGCCGGCTTACCAGTCACCATCTCTATTACAGTACACCCTAAGGCCCAAATATCCGCCGGAGACTCGCACTCGCCGTTGTTAACCAATTCCGGCGGCATAAACATAGGAGTTCCCCTGCATTTGAAACACTTATTTTTCTTCTCATTCCCCTGTTTCTCTCCTGTTTCTTTCGCTAAACCAAAATCCGCAATCTTAACCTGACCGTTTTCGAACATAAGAATGTTTTGAAGCTTTATGTCGCAGTGGGCGAATCCAGTGTTGTGAATATGGATGAGGCCTTCCACGATAGACTTCACGTGGTGCCGAACTTCGAGCTCTGGGATACATCCTCCGCGGCGGTCAAGCTCATCCGAGAGGCTGCCTCGAGAGGCGTACTCTAGGAAGAGGTTGTAGTATTGGCGGCCATTCTCCAAGGTATAGTCATCGCCAAAGCACGTGATGATTCGTGGGCACGTGTTGCCGAGACGGTCGAGCACGTGTTTCTCATTCTTGAGCCAGTAGGAGGCTCCAACCTCACAGGACTTCACGGCGGTGGGAGAAATGAAAGATTTATCAGCACTGTTTTTTGAAAACGCTAAACTAACCGTGGCGAAGCTTCCTCGACCAACAGGGTCTCCTCTTACCCAATCCATGGATGAAAATTAAAGGATGAAACTTGTTTGAAATAACTGAATTGAATTTTTGAGATGTTGTGTTGTGTGGTTGTGTTGTGGAATTGTGTGGTTTTAATGCTTTATAGCGTTTCTTTGCTTTGCGGCGAAGAAAGAAAGAAAGGAAATGCAAGTAGAGAACGATAACAGGAACAACTAATAAATAACTGTGCCCTCCAAGTTTCAAGAACCCACTTTCCTTCATTTTATATATGCGAGAAATCTAGTTGATGGTTAGTGCCATAAGCCCAAGTTGAGTTAGGGGTATTAAATTAAATAAATGAAAATTGTAAAAAAATAGAAAGCAGTGGAAAGAAATTGAATAAAAAAAAGGTTGGGATGATTGAAGCACGTGATAGGTGAGGATATTTGGTGGAGGAGGGAGTGTTTTCCTGATTTGGCCGAACTAGCGCACCTCACTTTAGAACGTGGTTGATAAGATGAACGTTTCTTCAAATATCTTTCTACAGATATCACGCTTGCACTGTGACATTATGCCTTGTAAATACATCTATCAAAATTTTTTAAAATTATTATTTTAACAATATTATCATTAGTACATTTTATAATTTATAATCATTAATTAATTATTATTAATATTTTTAATAACATAAAATTATATTTAATAATATAAAATTACGTACTTTTTTTAATTAATTTTTGACTAAATTTTAATAAAAATACTAACTCTTAAACTTTATCATTATTATTAACAACTTCTTCTCATTGTTTTTAATGTTACATTGTAATTTATCTTCTCGTCTTTAACTCATGCATAATTTACACCGAAAATTAATTATTAAATTAACTATTAATATAAATTTATGTTAAAATATAAAATATATATTAAAAATAAATTTAATAATATATATTTATATTAAAATATATAATAATTAATTTAATTATTTTTTATTTAAATATATATCATATTTTAAAATGCCTAATTTAATTTTATCAAGTTATTTAATAATGTAAAAAAAATTCGGACAATATTTTTAGATATTAGATTATTCTTTGTCATTTTAATTCGTCTTTTTAAAAAAAATAAATAATAGTAATGTTTTTTTATTATTTATAATTTTAGAAAGTTAAATTGTAAGGATAAATTATATATGAAGTATAATTTAACTAATAAATTTTAATTTTTTTCATTGTTATTTACTTTTTATTTTTTATGTACGATTTGAGTATTAATGTCTTCCTAGTTCCCACCCATCACCCCTAGTCATATTTAGAGTATCTTAGTATATCCAATGTTTTTGGTCATAGTTAAACTTTTACACGTACATGAATTAGGTCCTAATATTATTCCTATGATGATTTAAATAATGACGCGTGTTATGCAGCATTTCTGATGATTTTGTTTTAGTGAAGAATAATAATTAATTACGTAGGAGCATGATCATCACAACATTAATGTTTATTGACTCTTTGATCCAACTGGGTGACGCAGTCTTATCCTTTCTTTCTTTTATTATTATTTTTTTTATTCACAAATTGGATGCTTTGCTGCGCAGACTTATTATTGTTAGCAACTTGCAATTTATTTTATTTGAATATTCTCCAAGTTGGAATATGCTTTGATTTATGCTTTTTGGCGGTGGTTAACTAAATTCTATATATATATATATATATATATGCTTCTTCTCGTACAGTGGATACGCAATTCCATTCATTGAATCATGAATCGCTTAGCATAGAATAATTTATGGAGTACAAGTATTTTATTGAGTTATTATGCCTGTGTATCAAATATATTTTAAATATTATATTTATTGATATTCGTCTAATATATATTTTTATTGTATTTAATTATGTTTTGATAGAAAAAAATTATTTGAATATATTTTGATACACTTAAATATTATTATATATTAATATATTTAATTTTATTTTTAATATATATTTTTAAAATAAATTTAAAAATAATATATATTATTATTTGTTAAAATAAAAAATATTTTAAATATTTTATATAATTAAAATAAAATATTAAAAATAATTAAAAAAATCATTTATATTTTAATATTAATAAATATCAAAATATTATTATTAATTTAAAAAAATATATCATATTTTATATATATGTATATTTTATATTTTATAAGATAGATTTTTTTGAAATAAATTAAAAAATATTTATTTTCAGAAACACATTAATTATTTGAACTTAACTGGTTAGATACATTTTTTTTATTTTAGGTGAGTTTATTTTGTCGCCATATAGTAATAGAATTTGCCTCACTCCAACGAACTTCATATAAATTATGAAATTCGTTGTATTTCTGGCGAACTTCACTTCGACTTCTTAAAAAATAATTAGCTGACTCAAATTTTTAAACTTTACAACTAATAATGACAATTATTGTCATCGTCTCTAGAATATATAGGAGTACATAGGAGTAAGTCGTATTTTTTAGAAAATAATAATTTTTTAATTTATAATAGAAAAAAATCTTTGTTAAATATAGCTTATATAATGGTTGTAATTGTCGCCGATGTTAAAATCTGTGTACTTTCTATGTATTCTTAGAGATGATTATAATAACTTAAAAATTTAAGTTTCATTCTCAACTGGATATATGGAAGTATTAAAGCGAAGTTCGCTGAAGAACTCATCTTAAACAAAAAAAATGCATTCTAAAAATTAAAGTTAAAATGAGTTGTTTTTAAAATTTTTTTTAAATTTATTTAAAATATATCTCTTATAAAATTTTAAAAGAGTAATACCCCAAATAGCTCCCCAAGAAATTTATGGTCGGACAGATTTGTTCCCAACAAAATTTAACTAAAATTTTGACCTTAACATTTTTAGTTATACACCATATACGTCTCCATAGAAGTTTTACCCAATCAAGATGTCCTACGTGGAGGTTAACGGACTGAGTCACCTCCAGGACAATTTAGTCCCCATCTAAGCTGGACAAACGACGTCGTTTTGTAGAGGACAAATTCGTCCCCACCATAAAAGGCAGAGTTGCGAAACGGCAATGTTTTAAATGAGGGACTTATCTGCCTATTTGAGGAGACCTATCTGTATGATGATTATGCTTTTATATGGATCTATTTGTCTGTTAACCTAATGTTTGGGACCTATCTGATCTATAATTGGTGACATTACTTTCAAATATATTCATTGTCCTTTTATGGTTTTATTGAAAACACAGGTTGGACCTGGTAGCTTGTAAAATTTTAATCCTTTTTCTCATGACACTCAAATTGAAGATTCTCCTTCAAATGTCACAAAAAAATGTCTCAGACAATCCTAAAGTATACTAATTTTGAATGACTTAATGCCTATGTTGAACGATGGCTTAGAGGAGAGAGTGAAGCAGTTGGAGGATCTGTTGTTGAAGAAGAATGAAGATAGCCAAGTTGTGAAGAAGCATATTATTTTTGCTTTGTTTAGGGGTATAATAATTGGGGGCGTTGGTTGTTGTAGTTGTGTTTTGTATATATGTGGTGGTTGTTTAGACAAGTTTTAATCTGTTAATTATCAAATCTCACAAAAAAGGATTTATTTCCTTTAATATAGACTAAACTAAACCAACCCAAACAATAAAAGGTCTATTTCCTCCAACGTAACAAAATATAGTGTTGGAATCCTTAAAAGCATCATTTCTTCGTAGACAGCTTCAATTCTGGTGTTAGAATAAATTTGAACAATCTAGATGTTGTGCCATTGGGTGCAGGTCTCAGCATTAATACTCTTTTGAGTCTTGGACCTGATTACTGTTTGCTTTGGATGTCTAAAAGGTTGCTGAGTCTGAAATTAACAAAATTATTATGAAGATGTTTCATACAAATTTCCACATACGCATTAAGCCATTCAAAATTAGTATACTTTGGGATTGTTTGAGACATTTTTTTGTGACATGTGAAGGAGAATATTCATTTTAAGTGTCATGAGAGGGAGGATTAGAATTTTGCAAGCTACCAAGTCCAAATACATCAGCTTGTATTTTCAATGAAACCAAAAAAAGACAATGAATATATTTGAGAGTAGGTTAGATAGGTCGCTAAACATTAGGTTATCAAACAAATAAGTTCCTATAGAAGCATAATCATCAGACAGATAGGTCCTCTCGAAAAGATAGAGAGGTCCCACATTTAAAATGTTACCGTTTTTGCAACTCTGCCTTCCATGATGGGTACGAATTTGTCCTCCATAAAACGACGTCGTTCACCTCATGATCCAATACGACATCGTTTTATCCAACTTGGATGGGGACCAAATTGTCCTGGAAGTGACACGTGGCATAGAACATCCTGACCGGATGAAACTTCCATAGAAACGTATCTGGTATATAACTAAAAATGTTAGAGTAAAAATTTTAGTTAAATTCTATTAAGGACAATTCGACCGTAAATTTCTTGGAGACCTATTTAAAATATTACTCATTTTAAAATTTGTGTCTCGTATTGTGTTTGTGTTATCATAGGTATGATTCTCATTTCTACCCTTTGAATCTTGCTTCAATATTAATGTTAAACTCTTTCTCATTCGCTGAAGTTAGATTTTTCTATTAATTTGAAAGCATGAGCATCATTACAACCTCATGCCAAATTAATGTTAAAATAAAAAGCTTGACATACACCATTACAAGAAACATTATTTTACATGTTTAATCATTCAGTCTATTTAATTGAAAATCCATTGGCATATGCAAATAAAGCATGGATTGAAAATATAAATATGGATTCCTCTCCTATCATATCAGTGTCCTATTAACCTGGAATCAAATCTTATAATAAATAACGATAACGATGTTTACATTGCATATATTTTTATGTTATAAAAAATACGTCTTTTTAATAATTTTTTATCAATCAATTCTAATATAAAATATAATATATAACCCCTCTCTCTCCCCCCCCCCTCCCCCCCCCCCTTTTTTTTTCTCTTTCACTTTATGCTTGTAAAAAAACATGTCTTAATCTAAATTAATAGTACCGAAATCAGTGAGGTGCATGCTGAATTAATTGGTGTTGAGAGCATATCAATCTAAATAAGAATTAGGCCACATTACTATTGAGCGGTTGTAATATCCTTTAAAAAACACAATGAATCCAATGTGATCAGATCCTCCAACTAATTAATGATTGTTTCATGTTTTGCATTTGTAATTTGTAATTATTAAAATAATAGAAGCTGGATTTGTAGAACTTGTAGCCGACACTCGCGAAACGCGCATCTAATGCATCTCGCGGGGAAATGCTGATCATATAATAATAACATTTCGAAAACGTGCATTATTTATTTATCGTCCTATGTTTAATTAGGAAAATATTGAATTAAAAAAAGGGGGGAGGATCTGAAAAGAGACCCATTAACTTCGTTCTGTTTGTACTTTAGTCCCATTAATTTAGAATATAAATTGATTATTAAACTATTTTAATCGATAATTATTAAGGGTTTTGATTTACATAATTGTTAGTTATATATAAAATTCTTTTATACTAACATTGCATAAAAATTAAAATTACAATTTAATAGGGTATGTTCATTTTTTTTAATTTATTTATAGAGAACAAAAAACCGTTTAAACCAAATTTTGTATAATGTCACATTAGTTAATTAATAACTTAAAAATTTTCAATTTTTACAATCATTATACGATAAAATAAAATGTAATAGAAAATTAAATTCACTGGTATAATCTTTCTCAAAAAAAAAAAAAAGATTAAAAAAATGTATGAGCTAACAAACTTAACAAGACTTTCTAACTAATCAATTAACTATTGCAACTAACATTATATATACATCTATATAAATTGAACTAACGCTCAAATGAATTTTTTTTGGCATGTTTCATGTTAATCACACCGTAAATGGGACTCAAGTCTTTGAATTGAATTATAATATGCATCATCCTGTGCTTGTCCATAACTATTGCAAGGCAAAAACTAGATAATGCTAGTGTCACGCTAATTGCACTACTTTATTGCAGTTTAAAGAAATGATCAAAGGCGTAGGGATTAATAATCTCGCACCAACGTCATACAAAAACTGCTTTTGTTTAAAATAAATTGAAATCCTATTCTTTAATTTTGATACGAGATAGTTCTAGCCTAAATGAATATGAAAATGTTCCTGCAGCAATAAAGGAATTGGAGGTGGGTCATCGAAAGCTAAACTCATTACTCCCAGGACCAGAAACAACCCCACTTGAATGAAGGATTTTGGAAAGAACATGATGAGAGTTCAGTAGAGAATTTAGTAGATTTGATTGTGAATTGAAGTGAGTACCCAATTTCGAATAGAGGCATATTCTCTTTACCTTTTTTCTTTTGTTTATTTTTTTTATTTGTCAATACAAATTTTCTCTAATTTCATTACATTATTTTTATAATTTTTAATCTAACAGACTCAAATTTCACGTATATATATTAAAATTAGAAAAAATAATAATTTCACTTCTATTTTTTATAATACACATTAATTATTCATTGTATAGTTATACGAATTGTCGTAGAAAAAAAATGATATTATCAAAATAGGAGTGACATTATTATTTTCTTAAAATTAGATCCTAACAACATATCAATAAAAGCTCAACACACGTTTTTTTTTTTTTTTTGGACGGGGACCCGGGCCAACAAAAGGCCCGGATCCAGAACAGAGATCCATGCCACCGAACCGACCCGTTATCCAAGGGTGTATGTCACCCCTGCCGCGAGAGTGAGAGATTTGAATCAGCCTGTGCTGCGCCCTGATTCTTCTTCTTCAGCTAGCCGGCAACTCATCTGACCTCTGTCTGGTTGCTATCGCCGCCGGAAGAGTATGCTGAAGACTTTCGAAAGCTTGGCCGCCGTTAATCTGTCTTGACTCTGTGGTCTCAACCTGATCTCTCGACAGCGCTCTCGTACCAGTTGAAGCTGTGCATTTATATAGAACCTATTCAACTCCCTAAGATTCAGAGCAGTGAGAGGACCCCTCGCCAAATTCTCTTCGAAGCCTCCGCCTGGACATGGCATCCGTGGCCCTCCTAAGTCGCCGCCGCTGAATCCGCCCTGGTCCTCCTCTACCTCGTTAAGTAGCTATAGATTGAATTATGAATTAATAACCCAATTGTGTTAGTGTAGTTTTCTTTTGGGTCATAATTGTTAGTGTAGTTTGATGCGTGTTTAATATTGCAGGCCCAAATTCCAAAGCAAATCAGAATAAGCCCATGCTGAAGGCATAGCAAAATTGGAGCAACGTTCATTAGCTCATCAGTTGCATGCTATTTGGAGCCTAAGAAAAGAAGAATAATTCTGGTTTGTACATATAGTAATTTATTGGTCAGCCGTAAATTTTTAAATAAAGTTCAAGTTCATAACAGATTACTAGATTAGTTCTTAATTTATCGAGTTAAAAGATACCGTAAAAAAAACAAAATAAATAAAACATCTTTATACGAATAATTGAAAGAGAAAAAAAGAGAATCAAGAAAGCATTATTTTTTTTTAGAATTCAAGGTGAGAAAGAGAATATCTTTTTAAGTATTATTTTTTTTTAGAAAATTTTTTCTTTTTTTTAGTGCATACATAAAAAATATCATTTATTCTCTCATTTTATGTAATTTTCTGTAAATAATTTTGTTTTTTATGTCTATCTTTTTCTATAATAAAAAATATTGCAACGTTAAATATGTGAAGAATAAAAAAAATCATTAATAAAAAAAGATAAGAGAGATAGATTGAAAAAATTTACAAATTCTATTTTAAATTTTGATGATGTTTTTGGACATATGAATTTGGTATAATTTATACCATTCTTAATTTTTTAAGTAGGATTAGTATTTACAAGCGAGTTGTTAAATTAATTATATTATTGAATAAATGACCATTTGTATCCATGAAAGATGATAACGCTGATATATGTATCCATGATAGATCGAAACTGATCTTGTACCCACAAAAGTTGCCATCCGTGTGACAAAAGTACCCTATTTTGGTTATGCACTTGTTTCGTTATTATCCGAACCTAACTGACACTCCCAACCCTCCAAAACCATATCCCTCTTCAATTCCATTTTTAATTTCGACCACTCATCCCTATTCCATGGCGGCAGCTTCCTCCTCCTCTGCCGCCACTGCCGCTCTTCCGTCCTTTCGCACTTTCGTCTCATCGCCGCGTTCTTCTTCTCAACTTTCCCTCTTTTTCAAACCCTGCTATTACTTCCCCAACTTATTATTGCATCTTCAATCTTCATAGCCGCAGAATTTTAGTTATCTTTGCCAGAAGAATCATTAGATTATATAAAATTGATATCCAATTTCTACTTCAAAAAAATAAAAATTAAAATTACTTGTAAACCAAAAGATCAAAGAATAAGGAATTCAATTCGACTGGAGCAACTGAAGCTTCTCTTCTTCGATGTTCTGCAACAAAGAGAAGAAAGGAATCGAAGAATGAGAAAATGAAGTAACAACGGAATTGAATTGAAGAGCGAAGAGTAGAGAAGTACCTTCTCGGTGTAGCTAATGACGGAAGCTTCTCGAGGGAGACCGTCAGGTCCGATCTCAGGGACGAACGACTGGTTTGAAGCCATTTCGAAAAAAGTCTCATATTCCAGTGTGGGGTTTGCGATCTCCAAACAGCAGCGGCACCTATAGTTCGACGTCGGTTCAGAACGTGATTTTTGAGAAATTGAACCCAAATCGAAAAATGGCCTCTGATAGTAAAAGGTTAGGCTCCTCTAGAGACTAGACCGGGTACATTAGCAAGGAAAGCTACTCTTCACCGGAAATAGTAACTGCGGCACAAAGGCATTCTGTTGAAAGTGTTCAGTAATCGTCTGCTCATAGAAGTAGGAAGAAATCGAGCTTGATGCCATCTTCTTCAGTCAGTCTTAGGGCAAGGAGTTCTTCTGCCCCTCCCACAGCGGTAATGCCGATAGCTCTGATTACCGGAATTGTTTTAGGGATTGAATTTGGATTCCTTTCTCTTCAAGGCGAGGCATATGACTCTTATCGATATGCCACTAGCTCAGGAAAGATAGACACACACACCCCCTTTCATTACCGTTACCAGCCTTTCTATCTTAGCCTGGCGCTGGAGAGAGATTGGGAGTACTTTCGAGAACAAGAACACATGGAGAAGGGTTTGAAAAAGAGGGAGAGTTGGGAAGGAGAGCGCGAGGATGAAGCGAAGGTGTGAAGGGACAGAAGAGAGGCCATGGCGGCAGAGGAGGAAGAAAATGCTGCCATGGAATAGGGATGGATGGTTGAAATTAGAGATGGAATTGAAGAGGGATAGGGTTTTGGAGGTTTGGGGGAGTGTCACGTAGGTTCGGATAATAACGAAGCAAGTGCATAATCAAAGCAGGATACTTTTGTCATACGGATGGCAACTTTCGTGGGTACAAGATCAGTTTCGATCCATTATAGGTACATATGTCAGTGTTATCATCTTTCATGGGTATAAATAGTCATTTATTCTTATATTATTTTTGAAGTTATGAGTCTGAATAAGTTTGATTATATTAGTTATAAATTTTGATTAAAATATATACAAAATCTGATTATCTTATATTTTTATACAGGGGCGGAAGTACATACTATTAAAAGGCCAAAATTTTAATTTTCATTAAAAAAACAAAAAAAAAGTCTATCTCCCTTCTGTTTTTAAACCTCCTTTCCCTTTTTGTCCGTATTACTTTTCCACCCCACCCTTTAATTCATACAAAAAAAATTAGCCCAAAAGTCCATTTCTCACCCCTTTTTTTATTTGTCAGCTCCCTCTTTATTCGCATATTTTTCCAATTCTTCTTTTTGTTTTTACACTTTTTACTTTCACTTTGCAGGTAATAACTTTTGACTTTTTCTATTCTTCTTCTTCTTTATCTCTTTAATCTTCTTATCTTTTACCTCTTTGACTCTTGTTTTTTTTTTTTTTGCAGATTAAAAAAAAGAATAGTAATTCAACAAGTGATTTTTCACTCCTGTTTTTCAAAAAAGATTCTATTTTTATTCTTTTTTATTTAAAAAAAATTATTGAACTATTGACTTTTCTATTATTATTTTTCTGTTAGTTTTGTCTAATTTTTTTATGTTTTTTTATATATTTAGTTATTTATTTAATTTATTATTATTTATTAATTAAGTTTTTATTATTATATGTTAGTTTGTATATTTAGTTTTTTTATTAGTTAACTATTTAATTACAATTTTATATTATTTATACTACAATGTTAATATTATTGTTCTTAATTTTAATATCTTATTTTAAATTGAAATATAATTTTTATATTTTATAAAGATCTAGATTGTAATTTACACTTTTTGCTAAATATATTTTTAATTATAGGAACTTATTTGGCCATTTGAATTATGAGTAAGTTCAAAATCATTGATACATTTTTTAAAAGAAAAGATCAAGAGAATGAAGATGCTTCTACTATTACTACTCTAATATTTGAGGGGTCATCAAATTTCACTTCAAGTTCTCCATTAAATAGCTCAAAGCGTCCTCGACTTCTTCTAAATCAACTGCATGTTTTTCGTTTGGAAAGAGATCCTGAAATGCGACCAATGATTTGAAAGTTTCCTCCAAATCAAAGAGTTGAAATTCGTCGGACTTATATTAAAATTGGGCCAAATCAACCAATTCTTGATAATTATCCATTTTCTGGTGATAAAAGTCATCATCGCTTTCAAGCTTCATGGTTTAAATCGTTTTCATCTTGGTTAGAATATTCTATTGAAGATGATGCTGTATATTGTTTTCCATGCTTTCTTTTTGCTAAGAAACCTTCAATCAATACGAGTTCAAATGCTTTTATTGAGAATGGTTTCAGGAATTGGAAGAAAGTAAATAGTAAAAAAGAATGTGCTCTTTTGAATCACATTGGCAAAGGTCCCAACTCATTCCATCATAAGGCACTGAAATCATGTGATGATTTGATGAAACAATCATAACATATCGACATACTTCTTCATAAGCAAACATCAGAAGAGATTGAAAATAATCGAATACGACTAGGAGCATCTATAGATTGCATTAGATGGTTGACATTTTAAGGTTGCGCATACAGAGGACATGATGAAAGCCAAAGTTCAAGCAACAGAGGTAACTTTTTAGAAATTGAAATTTTTGGGATCTTACAATGAAAGAGTGAAAAAGAATGTTTTGGAAAATGCTCCAAAAAAATGCTAAGTATATTTCAAATGATGTTCAAAAAGAAATTCTACATATTCTTGCTACTAAGGTGAGAAATTCAATTAGAGAAGACATTGGAGATACCAAATTTTGTATTATTATTGATGAAGCTAGAGATGAATCTAAAAAGGAGCAAATGGTCATTGTTTTGAGATTTGTTACTCTAGATGGTTTTGTTAAAGAGAGATTCTTTGATCTTGTGCATGTCATTGATACTTGTGCAACAACTTTAAAGAAAGAATTGATTTCTATCCTTTCTCATTATAATCTCCAAGTTGAAAATATTAGGGGTCAAGGGTATGATGGTGCTAGCAACATGCGGGGTGAGTAGAATGGTTCGCAAGCTTTGTTTCTTAAAGATTCTCCTCAAGCATATTATGTACATTGTTTTGCTCATAGGTTACAATTAGCATTGGTGGCAGCTTCAAGAGAGGTACTTCAAATTCATGAATTTTTTACTCAATTAAACTTTATTGTCACTATTGTTAGTGCTTCTTCAAAAAGACATGATCAATTACAAGAAGCTCAAGCAATTGAAAATGCAAACTTGGTTGCTCAAAATGAATTAGAAATAGGCAAAGGTGCGAATCAAATAAGCACTTTACAAAGAGTTGGGGATACTCGATGGAACTCTCACTTTAATTCTATTTGCAGTTTGGTAAAAATATTTACTGCTACCAACATTGTTCTCAATAATATCATTGAAGACGGGACAACTTATGCACAAAGAGGTGATGCTTATGGTGTTAGTAAAATATTATTGTCATTTGAATTTGTTTTCACTTTGCACTTGATGAAAGAGATTATGGGAATCACTAATGTTCTTTGCCAAGCACTGCAACAACAATCTCAAGATATTCTTAATGCAATGCATATTGTTTCTACATCAAAGTTACTTCTTCAATAATTGAGAGATGGTGGATGGTGCAATTTTCTTGCAAATGTTAAAGATTTTTGTGAAAAGCATGAAATTGAAGTCCCTAATATGAGTGCACAATATGTTTTTGGAAGAGGTCGATCTTGTCAACTAAATGTGACAGTTGAGCATCATTATCAAATAGATGTATTCTTGGCAACAATTGACTCTCAAATACAAGAGTTGAATAGTAGATTTAATGAGCAAACAATAGGGCTTTTGACTTTGAATTGTGCTTTGGATCCTAAGAACAATTTCAAATCATTAAATATTGAAGAAATTAGCAAGTTAGCTGAGAAGTTTTATTCCCTTAACTTTTCTTCTAATGAGCTGAATATTTTGAAATCTTAGTTGCAACATTATCAACATGATATACCAAATCATTTGAAAGGCATTGGTACACTTTTTGAATTATACAAGAAGTTGCAAGAAACGGGAAAATCAAGAACTTATCACATGGTTGATAGATTAATACGTCTTGTTTTGACTCTACCCGTGTGTACAGCAACAACAGAAAGAACTTTTTCACCAATGAAAATTGTTAAGACAAGACTCAGAAGTAAGATGGCTGATGAATTTTTTGCAGACAATTTGGTCATCTATATAGAAAAAGAATTAGCAGCTATTTTCGACACAAATTCAATTATAGATGATTTTGAAAATAGAAAAAAAACGTCGAATAACCTTTTCATGATACAAAACTGTAAGTGGTAACTTTTATATATTATTGTCTTACTTTAATTGAGATTATATATTTAATTTTTTTAATTTTATCAATAGAAATAGTAATATAAAATATTTTTAGTAAAATATTAAACACCGTCCCCTTAAATAATTAGTCTAGTTTCACTCCTATTTTTATATGTATTTATGTATAAATAATTAACCGATAGCTGATTTTTAGTATTTATATTCATAAAAGCATTATTTATTAAGAATATGAAAAAATTATAAGTAAAATAAATTAATATGTATTTATTATAATTGAAATTTCAAAATCCCATATTCACAGTAAAATACCAAAATGAAATGCCTTGAATTTTGCATTGTTAACAAGCAAAACCCAGTTTTCAGTTCCTACATTGTTTATTGACGGACTACTTTGATTAATAATAATTGCCACTAAACACAAGAAGAGGTTCGCTTAAGTACCTAACCTATATATACCATACTCTTTAGCTTACCATTTGATTAGTTAGTCAAGATTTAATTAATCTGTTAATCTTTGTAATTTTATTAAATTTGTAATTAAATTTTTATATTTTATTTTTTAATTAAATTTTTATATTATTATTTTTAATTATATAATTAGATTTTTATTAATATAAAAAATATTAAAATTAATAAAATATTTTTTTTGTAAATGAAAGATAGCTACACTCAAAAATTTAATTAAATTTTTTATCACATATTTTTTAAAAAAATATTTTATTAATTTTCATATTTGTTATAAAAAAATCTAATTATAAAATTAAAAATAATATAAAAACGTAATTAAAAAAATTATAAATTTAATTATAAATTTAGTAAAATTATAAAAATCACTACAAAAAAATTTGGTTATTATGGTGGTTTTTTAGGGTTATTACGGCGGTTTGAACTGCCGTTATTACCTTGAATGGCGGATAACAAAAACCGCCGAAATTCAAAGCGCCATTTGGTTATTATGGCGGTTTTTAAAAAACCGCCACAATTCCCATGGTTAAAACGGCGGTTTTTTAACATGTTAAAACGGCGGTTTGAACCGCCATTATTTCCGGATAAAATGGCGGTTTTTTAGTTGGTTAAAACGGCGGTTCAAACCGCCGTTATTTCCGGTTAAAACGGCACTATTATGTTGGTTAAAACGGCAGTTCAAACCGCCGTTATTTCCGGATAAAACGGCGGTATTTTGGTTGGTTAAAACGGCGGTTTAAGTCGTCGTTATTTTCGAATAAAACGGCATTTTTTTGTTGGTTAAAACGGCGGTTTAAACTGCCGTTATTTTCGGATAAAATGGCATTTTTTAATTGGTTAAAGCGACGTTTGAAACCGACATTTTTACCGAGTTAAAATAGCATTTCATGTTGTTTAAAACGGCATTCATGACCTGCTGTTTTTACTGAATAAAAAAGACATTTTTTATCGTTTAAAAATGCATTTTTAACTATTATTTTTACCACATTAAGCAAACAATTTTTTGTTTAAAATTTCATAATAACAAAAAATTATAACCCATAAACAAAATATTATATAACTCAAATAAAATATCAAACATAATATATAATTTTTAGTATTAAAAATTAAAAGTAATAATTCCTATACAAATAATTAAGCAAATCATATCCACTAATTATTACTTTGAGAAGTTAGAGACTGCTAAGGTTACTTAATAACCTCGACGGATCATAATTTGCAATACAGACAGTTCTCTTTTCTTATTTTCGTACATGTAACTAGTTACTTGAACTTTGGTGCAGTGCCTAAACTTGAAACTATTATCCCCTTAACCTAATAGCTACCTGTATGTGGAACTGCTGCTGCATACTGAGTGTCCATAACATCGATCACACTGGCATAGACTGAAGAACCATCTATTATCTGCCTCAGTGAAATAGGCCATAGTTAAAATACAGAAACATAACAATGTGATTCAAAAGATTTATGATTGCCCTTGTTAGTTTCATGTCAAAAAGAAATACCAACCTTGCTATTGAACAAGAAACTGTAATATTTGCCAACATGTCCGCCTGCAACATGGTGAAGTTCCAACTGAAGTTCATCCAGAAACTTGGCGACTGAAAGCAGACAATTAATCTTCTTCCTCTGGAAGAGTTTGATTGTAACATCATCATCAACAATCCGCACATCAACCTCTGGAAGATTTTTTTAGTTATGAGGTTATACCAAGATTATGAAAAGTGATTGGATGGCATGTAATAAGACTGAATCAATCACTAATAAGAAATGATATCATTTGACATTCTATTAGTCACTTATTATAGTTATAGAATAGATGCATTATTAATTATGTGTACATTATTCTATTATGGATTATTATGAATTTAATTTAATTTCTCCAGGTAGCTAAGCTTGTTGAAATCGATTGTTGCACGAAGAAAGAGTCTTCACTACTAGAGAATGATAAATAGCCACATAGAAAGAATTAGAATTTTTTTAAACACATTGAATTATTAAATTAATGGTTTTATTAATGTCAACACTATCAATAATAAAGAATCGTATTTCGGTAGTGACTAATATTGAATAAACACTCTTATGTCACATTTATGCCTTATTATTAGAAATATAATAAGCTGGCAATAAGTGGGGTTTAAAAATATAATAGCTTAATTATTACTTTTTCTTTTTTTGAGTTTAAAAGAAGATTTTAATGAGAAAGAATTAATACATAATTTGTAATTGATATAATGATATGTATTGAAATTTGAAAGTTAGATGCAGCAGTGAAAAGCATTTAGAGAGAAAGAACATAGTACAAAAGATACATGATGAACACTTGACTAGAAGACATATAAGATTTTTAGAAATGCCACATAAATTCAATACTCTCCCTGGTGATAAAAAACTTATCTAAGCCAAATTTAGCAAAATCTCTGAATGTAAAGACAAAAATTTGAAGAATTGAAAACTCTTGTATGGTATGCCTGAGATGTAAAAAATGTTAATTGTGTACTTACGCATGATCAAGACTAACAGAACTTGCCTTCATACCCTGCTTCCGGTGGGGATTCAAAGCTACTTGAAGAAATATTAAATCAGAAGCAAATGCCACCACACACCTAATGGACAAACAAAAAATATGAAATCCAAGAAATCTTATGCTTAATGTTAAGTATTCCAAAGTGATACAAGATAATGTACCTATGCAAGGCCTGATCATCTGAAAGTTTTCCCTTTGCTCTAAACCAAAAATTCAAACTGCATAAAATATTTAAACAAGTATTAAAAAAGGCAAAGAATTGATCTACCCTTCTTTTCCCCCTGCAAAGTATTACCTGGGAGGAGATTTGGTCTGATTTGTTGAAGTTGTAAGTTCACAGAACCGTATCTCTATTGGCCAAGGGGTGAATTTAGTTGTAGCAATTTTGTTCCGGTAAGTTCTGAAGCAACAAACTTAGTCATCAGAGATCCTTAGCTTTAGATACATGAATGTTCTCTAAATAGAATCTTATACATATTCTTTAACAACACATTGCACCCCCCAAAATCTTACTTTGGAAGACGAGGGTCAGTAAGGCATCTCTCCGGCAGCTCCTCCATTGACAAAAGCTAGAAACAATTAATAATCTGAAATCAGCAACACATTTTCATTCTTAAATCTTAATTAATATAAATAACCATGTAACTTACCTTATCTGGTGGAGGCACAAATGGCATGGCTATCTCCTGGTGGTCAAATCCTAATTCTTCTTTCTGTATATTAAGAAAATAACTTATTAGCACCACTAGGTTCATCTTTTGGATATTTCTCCTTCTATCATCTCATACTCATAGTATCAATTGCTGAAAAGTTACGTTGGGTGAACGAAATAAACAGAAGAATGATGTGAAATCGTCAAACAAAAGTACCTGAGCTGCTTCAATTTCCAATTCTTGCTTTTTGATCTCAACAGAAAGAGGGCGCAAGATGCAAAGAAATGACAAATCTGATTTCCCAAAGAATGAATTCTGCACTTCCCTGAAAAATAGAAAAACAGGACTCGGTGATGGTGATTAATGATTTTTGTTCAATCACTGAAAATTCAAATTCCTCCTAAGAAAATCATTAATATGCCTCTTTTGTGCTTAATATATCGAAAATAGAGTTAGAATTTCAGTGCAAATCATACATACATATTGTGTTTTTAAATTAGTTAATACAATTCATAAATACAATGTCACAACGATATATCAAGATTAAATTCCATACAAAAGTTACAATAACCATGCTGCAAAAATCTCCTGTACTGCATACCGCGTCGACAACTCCAGAAGGTAACTTCCAGTAGCCAATTCCATGGAATCTACCTCTTTTTTCCTGTACTACAAGAACCTACAAAAAGTTAAGCTATAACAATCTTTTCTCTTTCTGTCTAGCAATTCAGATTTCAGAGTTAAAAGTTTGGAATAGAAATTCGTACTTACTTGTTTATACTCCTTGATGGTGAATGCATTGCCAACTAAATAAGCACCACAAACCATAACAATGAGAAAACTGCAAAGGAACATCCTATTCTTTGGATCAGACAGGACAAAGCCCTGACAAAGATGAGTATACTAACATGAGAAATTGCTATAGTTCAATAAACTAAATATAATCTCTTAGAAAGTTAATTTTAAGAGTATTCTGTCGTAGTCAAATCATAACTCATCCAGAAAAGCAAAGCAATGGTATAATTTTATAGCAAATCACAAGAATATAACAATTACAAAGAGTGTTTTCCTCTTTTCGTCGCTGGAGGAGAAGCCGCTGGAAGAGACGTCGCTGGAGGAGAAGTCGCAAGAGGAGACGTCGCCGAAGGAGACTGTCACTAGAGAAGACATCGCAGAAGGAGGTCATTGCTGGAGGAGACGCCGCTGGAGGAGACGTTGCCGGAGGAGACCGTCGCTGGAGAGAGGAGTCGTCGGAGGAGAGATCGTGACAGAGGAGATCGCAGTGGCAGAGAGCTTCAAGATTTCTCTCACACTGGCAGCATTTCAAGTTCATTACAGTAATGATGGGTTAATTTAGGGTTGAGCATTTTATAAAAATTGATAATGGCGTTTAAAACCGCCAGAAGACAAAAAAAAACGCCGTTAACTACCAATTAATTACGATAATAATCATAAACGTCATAATACTCAAATATTATGGCAATATTATAGAACCGCCATATTATTAATGCCGTTTTATATCATTTTTTTGTAGTGAACTAATTGAATAGCCAAAATGATAGTGTATAAAACATTACATTTAAAGAAAAAGGGAAAAAACAAAAAGAAGAAACTTGACTTACCTAATTAACGAAGAAGGCATGGAGAATCTCATACAACTAGCTAGTAGAAAATATATGTTGTAGCTAGCAAATTCTTTAACTAATTTGGATTGATCAAGTAGTGAACTCACTTGTCCGCTTAATCAAGTGTCGATTAGTTCATTTTTTTCTTACGACGTTTTTATATAACTCAATTTGTGATCAATTAGGATGGTTGATGATATAACTCATTAGTGCATCGAAGCTTTTGTTTCTTCCTTCTATATGAACGTATTTATTTTTATGATTACTAGGATTTTTTGCTATCTATTTATATCTAGGTCTTTAAAAATAGTACAAATTAAGTACCTTGAGAAAATTTTATGATAGACATATAAGTTTTCTAGATAAGAAATTACCCATAAATTTTTAAAGAATTGCAATATAAAAGCCCTTGAAAAATCATCACCTTTTCGCTAATCTTCTATTCCATTATTCCATCAAGGATTTATAAGCTGCAATTTTACAAGGACGGACTTTATATTTTTATTTTAGAAACCTATAAGTTCATTCTAAATTTTTCTCAAAAACTTGTTTGAAATTATTTTTCTTTAAAGACTTATAATCAGTTATAATTTTTTATAAATTTACTTTTGTGTTATATAGTTTAAATTACTCCATCTATTTATCTATCTATTTATTACATAAAAAATAATACATGATTATCTTCACACAAATCACAACTAAAATTATAGATCACAGAGATTTTAATTTTATACAAATTCAATTTACAGAAATAGATTCTCTCAATTTTTTTAACATTTGAAAAAATAAAGTGTGATATCTCACTATTAATTTTATAAGTGGGACAAAAAATAAATATGAAAAAGAGAACAATGAAAGATTAGATTAAACAATTGACACCATCCAATTTTTTTTCCACTAGAGAGGATCCACTCCCATACTATAAAATAATATATATGTGTAACATATATTTTTAACATTGGTAAATCACAGAAATATATCCAATTATTTTATTGTTAACAAAAATACTTCTAAATTTTGTTATCAACAAAAAATATTCTTAAATAATTTTAAAATATGACCAAGATATCTTATTGTAATAAAAAAATACCCTTTTTGTCACGTTTTAAAATAATTTGAGATTATTTTTTGTTAATAACAAAATTCAGAGGTATTTTTGTCAATAATAAATTCCAAGGCATTTAGATTAACTTTTGAAAAAGTATCTTTTTTAAACAAATATTTTTTTAATAGACAAAAATTATTTTATATTTAGATAAATTTTTTAAAAATAATTTTCAAAGATTAAAGATGTCTTTTGCTTTTGCTTTTTTTAAAAACAAGATATTGTATTAGTTTGGATTGATTTTTTTGAATGAAAAAAAGTTTTTTTTTTAAATAAAGTACTTTTATTCAATTTAAAACCTATTTGAAATACATCTTTTAAGAAAAGTATTTTATTAAAAAAATAAATTATTTGTTTTTTTCTAAAGCTAACAATATATTACTTTTAAAAAAATAAAAGTAAAAGATGTTTTTAATACTTGAAAACTCTTTTTAAAAAGTCTATCTAAATGTGAAATAATTTTTGTCCATTAAAAAGATCTTTTTTAAAAAAAATAAAAAAAATAAGTATTCTTTTAAAAGTCAATCCAAATTGATCATTGTTGACTTTTAAAAAAGCAAATAATTTACTTTTTTATTTTTTTAAAAAAATATTTTTTTCACTTCAAAAATTCAATCCAAACCAACACTAATTCCAATAATTTTTTGTGGTTTACTCTTTTATAATATATAAAAAGATTATATTTAAAATATTATATCTGTTTATAAAATTGTGACTTATTAAAAAATTGTATATTTTTAAAGAGATATTTTTTTTTTTGTAAATATGAATCTTTAATAAAAACTTATAAATAAGACATCAAATTGACAAAACAAAAAAGATGAATCTACAAGCAAATTTTATAATTTCTATATGTCCTATCTTTTTTCATATAAAAAATAGAAAAATATCATTCTATAAAATATCAATAGTAAAAAGCTTGATTGAACTAAATGATCTTATTGCATTTTGTAAGAAAATTGCTAATGTGTATATAACACAATAATTTAAAGGCTGCTTTATTATATATTATTTAATTCTTTTATTTTTAAATTTTGGTCAGCATTCATTTTGTTTAAATATTGGATAAATTTTAGTCTACTTTTACCGTCTCGTCTGAGTGCAGGAATAGAAATCAACTGTAGTTCAATATTAGCTGACCATGTGCTTGGATCTCCTACCGGTATAAATTCATACTGGTAAATTTTACAAATTTCATTCATTTTGTAAATATCATGAACATAAGTTCGCCAATTGAAATTCTGGTTGGCATAAGACGCAAAAATATGGTGATATGAAAGTTGAGTCATCTGGAAGTTACCACAACCGCATACTCTGCGCCTGAGGTCGACAGTATATTCAGCACTATTAGTCATCTCACGAACCTCAAACACTTCGTTTCGTCTTTCAAACTGATGCACTTATATGCTCCCCGATGCTTGTAAATTTGCCTACAATTTCGCAGTGACAAATTTTGAGAAGGCATATCTAGCAATGATCCGCTGTGGAGCCTTGGCTCTCTTTCGAATAAAATGCTCATTCAAACTGTAAAAGGTTGCTTTGACCAATCCTGTGACAGGGAGGTTATACGCACCTTTCAACACAGAGTTTATGCACTCGACTAGGCTGGTTGTCACGTGACCCTAGCGATATCCTTCAACAAAATCCATCATCCACTGTAGATGATCGATATTGTCACACTATTGAGTATATGCCTCTCCTCGTTCCCATAACTGCTGGTACTGCTCACTGTATTGTTACTCTGTCTTAGAATATCCTACAAAAAAATTTGTTACAAGATGACACCAATCATTACTTTATAAAAAATTTATAACCAACAAATTTTAACTGTATATGAAGAATATGTGTTACCCATATTTATGACCAGTTTCTGCAAGTAACGTGCCTTGAATCGTTGTAGAAAGTTTGACGCAATATGCCTAACACATAACAGATGAAATGCCTAGGAAGACTCCACGCACCGTTACTTCTAATCATTGCTGCGCTGATAGAGTCGTGTCGATCGAAAATAACACCCACACTATTTCTCCACACGACATTCCTACGTAGATTATCAAGAAAAAAGTGCCATACATCAGTGGTCTCTCCTTCAACAATGTCAAAAGCAAGTGGCACAATATTATGGTTTTCATCTTGAGACACAGCAACCAAAAGTGCTTTCTTATATCGTCCATACAGATGTATGCCATCAATCTGCACGAGTGGTTTATAGTGTCAGAACCCTCTGATGCATGGATGGAAGCTCCAAAACAATGGGTGTATTATCTTGATATCTTCCTCCACCTCAGATCCACGATATGCGGGAATAACATCAACCTAAAACACAGAACCTGGGTTCTGCACATACATTGTCATACACTATGTCGGGAAGCACCATATGAGGCTTCCCAACTTTTAAAGATTTTTACAATCGACTTTTACTTTGGCAACCATACTTTACAATAACTTATCGTATAGTTGAATTTCGACTGAACATCTGCAATCACGACTCAGATCTTGATAGATGGGTCAGCTTCAATTAGAGGCCTTGTAGCATCTGCAATTATATCGGAATCCAATTTTAAATGATCCTGAGAAATTGTACCCATAGTATAGGTATGACTTCCATTGTATCGTCTAATTTTTCAACAATATTTTATGTGAATTAAACTAACCCGAATTAGCCAATCACAACCTCTACCATATTGTAGGTATTTTACATAAAATGTCAAAGACTCGGACTCAAAGACCTTGTAATCAACTCCTTTAAAAATAGGTAATTTCTAATTGCCATGAACAGCTTTTCTAGAACTGAACTCCATTTTAATAGCAAACTCACCATCTTGCACAAAAGGAACACATGTATATGAAGAATATCAATTTTTAAGTTCTATAAAAGTATATTTAATTGCATTTAACTGGTACCTTAACTAAATTCATAAAATCTATACTTTCAACAAATATATTTTAAATAATTCAACATCTAAATTTAAAACGTATAATCATAATTTAAAGATTGAAAGTGAAATTGTTATGATGAAAAATAAAATAATGACATACCTGAGTTTGCCAATTTAAAAAATTTCGATGCATTCATAGCTTCGAGATCCAAAGTACGCATCAAAAATGGCAAACCAAAAGGATGTTGGCTTACTACCGTATTTATTATTATCTGAATTTTCATGTCTGTGCTCTCATTTTCTTCATCGTTTCCTCTCAATATCTCGTTATTGGTTAAGAATTTCTCATCACTGTTACCGTTGTTTTTTACTTCCTAGTATGTGTTGTCCCCAACATTTACGAAGGATTCGTTCACTTCGTGACTAATAGCCAACTTTTTGAATTTAACATACAACTCGATCATCGACACATGAGGTTGATTCTGTCGATAGATCATTAACATCTCTAGCATTATGATTTTATTGGTTACATTTATTACTTAAAACTGTATTACACCATCGAAAACTAACCTGGCTATCTATAAAAGTATTGACTCTCCTTAAAAAATTACCATGTATATGTTGGCATAATACAGTTTGTAATTCTACAAATGATATCATGTAAGGAATAATAAAAGATGCTGGACTTGTATAGATAAATTTCACACCTTCATTTGTATATAGTATAATTTTACCATAAAAAAAATAACAAGCACACATTAGATTCCATTGCTTCTAAACAAATTTTAGATCTCTAATACTCTTACATTCTAAAGTTATAAGAAAAATCACTAATAAGAACACAATAAAAATCACAAATAAGAACACAAAAGTAGAAGAAAAAGTGAATCTTCTAAGACTTGAAAAGAGATTAGAAGTAAGAATATGAAAATAGAAAAAAGAGTGAATGAATGCATAATTCACTTCTCCGAGGCTAACTTATTTATACGGAAAAAATAATTATTTTTTCGCAAAATAGTAAAATTTTATTTCAAATAATATTTAATTATTAATTTTTTACAAAAAAACGAAACTGAGTTAGTCAATTTAATCTGATAAAGGAAGCTTCTGGCAGTATACAAAAAATAAAAAATATCTAATCATCTATTTACAAAAAAATAATTAACCTTTTAGCTATTCACGAAATTGTTTTTAAAATAAAAAAATTGTGAAATTCTTCTGGTTAACAACGCAAAAAAGGTGAACTCAATACCAATAATCCAACACTTCATGTTCTCATATGCGAGGATATCACCAAAAATAAATTTATAATCAAATTATTTTAACCTCATTGTTAATGCGATGAATTTTATTATACTTTTATAATATTTTTTATTTAATATTCTCTCATATATGTTATTTTTTTATGAAAATTTTATTATTTTTTGCTATATAAGTTTTTTTAATTCTTTTTTTATGGAATTTTTTTTGTTTTGTCTTGTAATTTTATTAATTTTATTAAAAAGATCAAATTAAATAAAAAACTAACATAAAAATATTATTAGAATCATAAGTAATAAAAATTTATAAATAAAAAATACTAAAGAGTACTAAGAGTACTAAAAAAATACTAAAATTTATTTATATATTTAAAATAAAATAATAAGATAATATAAAATAATTATTTAAAATTATATTCTTTTAAATAATTTTTATTAAAAATAATTTTGAATAATATAATTAAAATAATATTTAATTTATTATAATTCATTTTAATATAAAAAATTATCAAACATAAATTATATTTAATTCATTTTTAATCCAAATAAATTTATAAAATTAATTTTATAAAAAGTCAATTCGATATTTTCTTTCATTGAAAAAACACCAATAATTTAATTATACAGTATCAGTATCAGATACTTTGCAATACTAATAAATTGTACTATGAAATACAGATGGGTGACGTTATTAACTCATAAATTACGCTAATTCAGATACTCATGTAATATAATCGAACATTGTAAATTATTTGTTGTAGATAAAATTTCGCTACTAACTCCAATTAATATGTCATATCATAACTTTTCGAAATTCTCAATTCACATTCACTATATTCCAATCAACATGTTATATCATAGTTCATCGGGACTCTCAGTTTATACCCACTCCTTCAATTTCTGATACTATGTTTATGTGCATTCATTTAAGGCAAATTTTTCGGTGTAAAAGGCCTATTAAAATCTATAGGGATAAATTGGTGTTGGTAACTACTGACTAAGACAAGTGTCTTCAAAAAAAGATATCATCCACATCTTTTAAAGCTTTAATGCAGAAAGAACAAGCTACTTTATACTATTCATGCATGTGGTAAGAGATTACTGTTTTAGTAATTAATCTCAATACAACAAATTAATAAATAATTAAATATTTAATAATGGATCCCTATTAATTAGACTATATAGTTTTTATCGCTAAATTTACAAAAAAAAAGAATAGATAGATAAAGTAACTAAAATTTTTTGGGATTGTTTTCTTTTTCTCTCTTATTTGAAGTATATTCTTAGAGTCTTACACGTTAGTATTTTTATAAATAAATTAAAAATAAATATTATTTTTAAAACAAAATATATAATACTTTTATTTTTTAAACTTTACTCTTTTTTTATGAAAAAATTGAATGAGAGACCTATTATTATTATTATTATTATTATTATTATTATTATTATTATTATTATTATTATTATTATTTGTGTGTGTGATTTTTAATTTATTTTTTTTTTTGTAAATAAGAGATCAGTTACCTTCTATTGTTTAATGGTTATTGGAGAAATTAAATTAAATTATATTATTATAATTAACATTAATTATATCTTTTACATTAAGTTTAATAACCAAATAAGTCAATCATAATAAAAAAATTTCTATAAATTATAAAAAAATTAAAAAAATCTTATTTTGCAATTTTTTTTAAATGACCCAATTTTTTATATTTTGTCTGACTAAGAAAAAATAAAAAAAGATTAACAAAATTTAAAAGA